>NC_141020.1:6951857-7056852 GCF_052327205.1 Somniosus microcephalus
CTGCTGCCGCTTTGAGCAGCATGTCCCACATTTTCCTGGTAATTCAGTGGCCTTGATTATGAACGGTTCCTCATCTGTTTTTTCCCCCTCCCAGTAAATTTTGTGTTTGTTGCGATTTACATAAGAAATAGGAGCAGGAATCGGCCATTCGGCCCCTCGAGCCTGCTCCGCCATTCAGTAAGATCATGGCTGATCTTCTACCTCAGCTCCACTTTTCCGCCCAATCTCCATATCCCTGGATTCCCCTAGAGTCCAAAAATCTATCGATCTCAGCCTTGAATATACTCAACGACTGAGCCCTCTGGGGCAGAGTTTTCCAAAGATTCACCACCCTCTGAGTGAAGAATTCCTCCTCATCTCAGTCTTAAATGGCCGACCCCTTATCCTGAGACTGTGACCCCTGGTTCTAGACTCTCCAGCCAGGGGAAACAACCTCTCAGCATCTACCCTGTCGAGCCCCCTCAGAATTTTATACGTTTCAACGAGATCACCTCTCATTCTTCTAAACTCCAGAGACTATAGGCCCAATCTACTCAATCGCCCCTCGGAGGACAACCCGCTCGTCCCCAGGGATTAATCTGGCGAACCTTCGTTGCACCCCCGCCTTAGGCAAGGAGACCAAAACTGTACGCGGTACTCCAGGTGTGTTCTCTGCAAAGCCCTGCATAACTGCAGCTATTTGCCCAAGGGATGAGAAGGCCTCACGGCCAACACCGAGCCAGTCCTAAACTGGCATCCAAACACAAGCGCTTTTCAGTAGGGGCTGCTGCATAGTGATCAGGAGCAGGGACATGGGCTGATTTCATTTTAATGTGTTTTTTTTTACTGCTTCCTAATCCAATATAAACCCCCCACCCCCCTACCGTCGACATACCGGCAGTTCCTTTATCAGCACTGGGTCACAATTTTATTTTATTCATTCGCGGGATGTGGGCGTCGCTGGCAAGGCCGGCATTTATTACCCATCCCCTAATTGCCCCTTGAGAAGGTGGTGGTGGTGAGCCACCTTCTTGAACCGCTGCAGTCCCGTGCGGTGACGGTGCTCCCACAGCGCTGTTCCCGCTAAGCCACGCAGCTGCGCCGTAATGGGAAAAGTGCCGCTCACCGGCTTCTCCATTGTAAACACCGCACGCACTCGCGGAAATTTAAAGGGACCGCGTGCTAAAAGAAACAGGCCGCGCGGAACAAAGCGCCGCTTACAGGGAACATTGTCCCACAGCGCTGTTAAGGTAGGGATTTCCAGGATTTTGACCCAGTGATGATGAAGGATTGGCCGATATATTTCCAAATCGGGACGGTGTGTGACTTGGAGGAGAACTTGGAGGTGGTGGTTGTTTCCCCATACGCCTGCCGCTGCCCTTCCAGATGGTTGGGCGGTGCTGTCAAAGAATCCTGGAACTCCCTCCCTAACAGGAGCACCTACACCACACGGGACAGCAGCGGTTCAAGAAGGCGGCCCACCACCACCTTCTCGACGGGTGAGTAGTGACGGGCAATCAGTGCCGGCCTGGCCAGTGACGCTCACATCCCGAGATTGTTCATTTTTTTTTAAAAAAGCACCACCCAACCTTGAGATCAGCCAACACGGCACAGACTGTGGAATAAAACAGGAACCGGGCCCTGTGTGATTCTGCACGTCAGGCCTCACTTTGTTTAAAGCTGCTCGTGTGGTATTTGATGTGAGAAGTGTAGAAGGATGAGCTGCTCCCCACAGCGCTGACTTAATCACTTGAAATAGATCTGATCCGAATCTGTGTTGCTTCTCGTGACTCTACAGGAAGTTAGGATGTTGCGCTGTGTGCTGTGGTTCACAAGGGTATTGTGCTAATGATGTTTTCTTCCCCTCTCACTCAGGGTGTCTGACACAACACCAAGGCTTCTCATTACAAGGAGATCACTCGTCAAGTAGGTACCAGCACCGGAGATGCTCCGGCAGTTGCATTTCTAGCTTGGCTGCGTAACTATTTATTAACTCTTCCCCCCCCCCCCCCCGTACCATCCCACACTGAACCTATTTCCACCTCCAGAACATCGCCTGTCTCCGCCTTTGCCTCAGCTCATCTGCTGCTGAAACCCTCATCCATGCCTTTGTTACCTCTAGACTTGACTATTCCAACGCACTCCTGGCTGGCCTCCCACATTCCACCCTCCGTAAACTTGAGGTCAACCAAAACTCTGCTGCCCGTGTCCTAAGAAAATAAGAAATAGGAGCAGGAGTCGGCCATTCGGCCCCTCGAGCCTGCTCCGCCATTCAGTAAGATCATGGCTGACCTTTGACCTCAACTCCACTTTCCGGCATTATCCCCATATCCCTTGATTCCCTTAATATTCACATTTCTCCACATTATATTCCATTTGCCATATTCTTGCCCACTCAGCCTGTCTGTATCACCCTTGAAGCCTCTTTGCATCCTCCTCACAACTTACAATCCCTTTGTATCGTCAGCAAACTTGGAAATATTACATTTGCTCCCCTCATCCAAGTCATTGATACAGATTGTGAATAGCTGAGGCCCAAGCACTGATCCTTGCGATACCCCACTAGTTACAGCCTGCCAACCCGAAAATGACCTGTTTATTCCCACTCTCTGTTTTCTGTCTGTTAACCCATCCTCAATCCATGCCAGTATATTACCCCCAATCCCATGAGGCCTCATTTTGTTTAATAACCTCTTGTGTGGCACCTTATCGAATGCCTTCTGAAAATCCAAATACACCACATCCATTGGTTCACCCTTATCTATTCTGCTAGTTACAACCTCAAAAACTCTAACAGATTCGTCAAACGATTTCCCTTTCATAAATCCATGTTGACTCCTATTATTATTTTCTAAGTGCCCTGTTACCACATCCTTAATAATAGATTCTAGCATTTTTCCTACTACTGATATCAGACTAACTGGTCTGTAGTTCCCCATTTTCTCTGGTCCTAACTTGCACCAAGTCCCGTTCGCCCATCACCCCCTGTGCTCGCTGACCTACATTGGCTCCCGGTTAAGCAGCGCCTCGATTTCAAAATTCTCATCCTTGTTTTCAAATCCCTCCATGGCCTTGCCCCTCCCTATCTCTGTAACCTCCAGCCTCACAACCCCCCGAGATCTCTGCGCTCCTCTAATTCTGCCCTCTTGAGGATCCCTGATTTTAATCGCTCCACCATTGGCAGCTGTGCCTTCAGCTGCCTGGGCCCTGAGCTCTGGAATTCCCTCCCTAAACCTCTCCGCCTCTCTCCCTCTCTTTCCTCATTTAAGACACTCCTTAACCAAGCTTTTAGTCATCTGCCCTAATATCTCCTTTTTGTGGCTCGGTGTCAAATTTTGTTTTATAACTTTCCTATGAAGCGCCTTGGGACATTTTACTATGTTAAAAGCGCTAAATAAATACAAGTTGTTGTTTCTGTATCTGAAAGGGTCTGGTAGAGTAGTGGTTATAGGAACGAGAGAGACCTTGCATTTATATAGCGCCTTTCACGACCTCAGAACATCCCACTTCCCACAGACTCTGTGTTCTTGCCCGGTGTCCGTACGCGCCCACTTTTAGCAGGGAACTGACCATAGAAACATAGAAGATAGGAGCAGGAGTAGGCCATTCGGCCCCTCGAGCCTGCTCCGCCATTCAATGAGATCATGGCTGATCATCCAAACTCAGTACCCTGTCCCTGCTTTCTCCCCATATCCCTTGATCCCTTTAGCCTTAAGAAATATATCCAACTCCTTGAATATATTTAATGAATTGGCCTCTACTGCCTTGTATGGCAGAGAATTCCACAGGTTCACCACTCTCTGGGTGTAGAAATTCCTCCTAATTTCTGTCCTAAATGGCTTACCCCTTATCCTTAGACTGTGACCCCAGGTTCTGGACTCCCCAACCATCAGGAATATCCTTCCTGCATCTAGTCTGTCCAGTCCTGTTAGAATTTTATAAGTTTCAATGAGATCCTCTCTCATTCTTCTAAACTCCAGCGAGTATAAGCCCAATCGACCCAATCTCTCTTTATACGTCATTCCTGCCATCCCACCTATCAGTCTGATGAATCTTTGCTGAACTCCTTCCATGGCAAGAACATCCTTCCTCAGATAAGGTGACCAAAACTGCACACAATACTCCAGGTGTGGTCTCACCAAGGCCCTGTACAACTGCAGCAAGACATCCTTGCTCCTGTACTTGAATCCTCTCGCTACGAAGGCCAACATACCATTTGCCTTCTTAACCGCCTGCTGCACCTGCATGCTTACCTTCAGCGACTGGTGCACAAGGACACCCAGGTCTCGTTGCATTTCCCCTTCTCCCAATCTATTGCCATTCAAATAATAATCAGGAGCAGGAAGCCTGGCTGATGTCTTTTCTTCCTACTCTAATCCACGGGTTCTGAGGCCAACTGATGTTGGTCAGGAAGCATTTATTCACACCGAGGGTAGTGGATATCTGGAACTCCCTTCCCTGAAATGCTGTGGGGGCGGGAAGGGGGGGGGGGGGCCAATTGAAAATGTCCAAACTGAGATTGGTAGATTTTTGTTCGGTTATGGTACTGAGCGTTAGGGACCCAATGCGGGTAGATGGAGATGAGGTACAGATCAGCCATGATCTCATTGAATGGCGGAACAGGCTCGAGGGGCTGAATGGCCTCCTCCTGTTCCTATGTTCCTCAGTACAGACTGTGACTCAAACCTAAGATCTAGTCTACAAAAGCAAAATACTGCAGATGTTGGAAATCTGCAATAAAAAGAGGAAATGCTGGAAATACTCAGCCGGTCGGGCAGCATCTGTGGCGAGAGAAACAAGAGTTAACGTTTCAGGTCGACGACCTTTTGTCTGTATGGGTCAGTGCTTCCCAGGCAGTATCTTTTCCCAGCATAAACCATTGGTTTGGGTGAGGCCGTGGCTCAGTGGGCAGCACACTCGCCTCTTGAGTCAGAAGATTGTGGGTTCAAGCCCCACTCCAGAGACTTGAGCACAAAATCCGGGCTGGCACTCCCAGCGCAGTACTGAGGGAGTGCTGCACTGCCGGAGGTGCCGTCTTTCGGATGAGACGTTAAACCGAGGCCCCGTCTGCTCTCTCAGGTGGATGTAAAAGATCCCGCGGCCACTCTTTCGAAGAAGAGCAGGGGGGAGTTCTCCCCGGTGTCCTGGGGCCAATATTTACTCCTCAATCCTCATCACTAAAAACATGATCTGGTCATTGTCACATTGCTGTTTGTGGGAGTTTGCTGTGCGCAAATTGGCTGCCGCGTTTCCTACATTACAACAGTGACTCCACTTCAAAAAAGTACTTCATTGGCTGTAAAGTGCTTTGGGACGTCCGGTGTTGGTGAAAGGCGCTATAGAAATGCAAGTCTTTTTTATTTCCTCCTCTTACGTTGATTTCCCTGATTTTTCTTTCTCTCCTTCAGGGTGACCCCGTGATGGCGTTACTCGGCCTCGGAAATACCCTTGACTTTGATTCAGAAAGAGCCTACAGGCAAGTATTTGAACAAATAATGTTTCACATTCGCGCGCATTAGTGCTACACACACCCTTGGAGCTGAAGACATTTTCAGGTTTTTCCCATTTAAGCTTTAATCTGGAGGTACCTGGAGTGGATTTGGAAAGTTGCAATCAGAGAATCATAGGCCTAGAAATTGGGTTGAGGCGCCAAGTTCGCCTGGGTGCTGATTGTTGCGCTGCGTTCGAAATAATACCGATCGCCAAAAATTCAGTTTCAGCGTCCCTAGAGGAGGCGAGGCTCGAGGCGCTCCACGTCCCTCTTAGGGCGCTGAAACTGAATATCGCAGCGCAACGTGCTGCAGCACGGCACGCTGCGGTACTGCTGGCCTTCTTCCCATTGTTAAGGGGGAGGGGCCTGCAACAGCACGATCCCCGATCGCGAGTGCCGGCAAAAGAGCCCGGCACCGAGGAGAAGTGCCGGGCTCTCGGGAAACAGCCGGCAATGCCGCGGGGGGGGGGGATCAGGAGGCCGGGGACGGAGGTGCTGGCAGGCGGCCGCCGAAAAAAGCAGCCGCCCCACACCTCCACCTTAACTTGCGCACTGCCGGCACAGTAAGGCCTCGTGAACCAGGCGCGCCGTTCGCTACCAAATATCGCGATCGGGGCGCTAATGGGGCGCTGCGCACACCGACGACGTCATCGGTGGCAGCGTAGCGCAACAGGCTAACGCCACCATTAGCGCCCCTGCTGAATATCGCGGGAGGCGCAGCCAGTGGTGCTACAGCCACTGACTGCCTCTTTAGGCGCTAACAGGTGGCGCTACTCACCCAATTTCTCCCCCATAGAATAGTACAGCACTGAAGAAGGCCTTTCAGCCCATCAAGTCTGTGCCGGCTCTTTCGAAGAGCAATCCAGTCAGTCCCACTCCCCCGCTCTTTCCCCAGATCCCTGCAATTTTTTCTCCTTCAAGTATTCATCCAATTTCCTTTTTTGAAGGCTACTATTGAATCTGTATCCACCGCCCTATCAGGCAGCGCATTCCAAATCCTAACCGTTCGTGTAACAGACTTTTCCTCATGTCGCCTCTGGTTCTTTTGCCAATCACCTTAAATCTGTGCCCTCTCGTTATCCATCCTTCTGCCACTGGAAACAGTTTCTCCTTGTTTACTCTATCTAAACCCTTCATGATTTTAAACACCTCTGTTAAATCTGCTCTTAGCCTTCTCTGCTCTAAGGAGGCGAGGAGGGTTTATCTGACAGACGGCGCTCTGGGAAGCGAGATGCTGCAGCATAAATAGATGCTTGGGGTTCCATAAATAGGGAAGTCGGAGCAAATATGAGGTTCGAAAGAGGACCAAAACTAGGAGATTAAAAAGTATAGAAGGGAAATGAGGAGCGATTAGACAACCTAACGAGGAATATGAAAGGAGACTGGAACAGAGGATTTTGTAAGCACATGGCAAATAAAAGGCTAGTAAAGGAAGGCACAACCACCTAGAGACTAAGGGGAGCTTTTGGAGGCGGGACTCCCACTTGTCGGGTTTCAGTCCCGCCTCCAACAACTTGTGGCCAACCCACGTTATTTTCCCTTGATTGACCTTGTTAAGCCCGCCCAGTGGGCTTAGCAGGCCAATTAAGGGGAAGCTGGATACAGAGAATGTCAACGTATGACGTTTCATCTGTCAACATTTTTATTTGACAGATGAATTGTCATCGTTTGCCAGCTCTGTGAAGCTGTCAAACACTGACATTCTCTGTAGTTTGATGAGGTCTTGTATTCAAGTCTCATCAAACCTATCTACTGAGCAGAAATTAGATGGTTGCTGCATTGGAGAATGCAACGGCCATCTGTCATCTCTACCGCGGAGGTCTGAGACTCTCCGCATACAAACCGACTGAAGCCTGCAGGAAGAAACAAAAGTAAGTACACGTTTAAAAACACTTTGCACTCACCTCAGATACTCACCTCTCCACACTTGCACCCATCACTTACCTTCACACCACACTTTTGCACCCTCGCAGACCCAGTACTCGCCTCGCTGACCCTGGCTGGGTTCGCAGCCTTCGGGAAGCCCGCACTTGTGAGGGCAAAAAGGGGAGAATCCTATTTTCTGCCTGTTAACTACCTGTTAACAGGCAGTTACTGGGCTTTAATCCCTTCCCGCCTCCAAGGAGACTGGACCCGGCGCGGGACGGCTACCCACCTCCCAGGAAGATGGCATAGAGGTGGGCTGGGGGTGGATTGGACACCCGCCCCCAAATTCTGCCATTTTCCTGGCAGTCCCGCCTCCCCAGGGCTGGCAAGATCGCGCCCTAGGTGTACTTGAGAGTAAGGAAATGGAGATACTTAATACCTTTCACCTCAGTTTTTGCAAAAGAAGCTAAAAGTAAGTCTGAGGGAGTATCTGAGGAGATGTGGCAGAGTTGGAGATAAGTATTCTAAAGGAAAGTGTAATTAAAAATAGTTAAATAAACTAAAAGT
Organism: Somniosus microcephalus; assembly: GCF_052327205.1. Classification (NCBI taxonomy): domain Eukaryota; kingdom Metazoa; phylum Chordata; class Chondrichthyes; order Squaliformes; family Somniosidae; genus Somniosus; species Somniosus microcephalus. Next base: position 6,959,761 of record NC_141020.1, read on the forward strand.
ATCAAAGTCAGCAGCCCCTGTTGGGATCCATCCCACAACACTGAAGGAGGTTGGGGTGGAGATATTGGAGGCACTGGCCATAATTCTCCAAACAAATCCTTTGTAAATGGAGATGGTGTCAAAGAACTTGAGGGTGGCAAATGTGGCACTCTTATTTAAGAAAGAGAAAAGGGGGGAAGTCACGAAATTATAGACCAGTCTTGTCTTAGTGATGGATAAACTTGGCTAGCCTGTTCTGCCTTTCAATGAGATCATGGCTGATCTGTATCCTGGCTCCATCCACCTACCTTGGCTCTCTATCCCTTGATGCCCTTGGCTGGCAAAAATCCATCGATCTCCGATTTAAAATCATTAATTTCATAACATAGGATGATTTTCTTTTTATTCGTTCACGGGATGTGGGCGTCGCTGGCAAGGCCAGCATTTATTGCCCATTCCTAGTTGCCCCTGGAGAAGGTGGTGGTGAGCCGCCCTCTTGAACCGCTGCAGTCCGTGTGGTGAAGGTGCTCCCACAGTGCTGTTAGGGAGGGAGTTCCAGGATTTTGACCCAGCGACGATGAAGGAACGGCCGATATATTTCCAAGTCAGGATGGTGTGTGTGACTTGGAGGGGAACTTGGAGGTGGCGGTGTTCCCATGCGCCTGCTGCCCCTGTCCTTCTAGGTGGTGGAGGTCGCGGGTTTGGGAGGTGCTGCTGAAGATTAGGATAGTCAGCCTGCGTTTGCAAAGGGAAGGTCATACTTGATTGAATTTTTGAGGCAATCAAAAGTATATAGTAAAAGGAGATGCAGTTGTAAATACGGATTTTCAGAAGGTGGATCTAAGAGACTTATGGTCAGAGGCTAGGTATTCTGTGGCGAGTGTCTCACCTCCTGACTCCCCAAAGCCTTTCCACCATCTACAAGGCACAAGTCAGGAGTGTGATGGAATACTCTCCACTTGCCTGGATGAGTGCAGCTCCAACAACACTCAAGAAGCTCGACACCATCCAGGACAAAGCAGCCCGCTTGATTGGCACCCCATCCACCACCTTAAACATTCACTCCCTCCACCACCGGCGCACCGTGGCTGCAGTGTGTACCATCTACAAGATGCACTGCAGCAACTCGCCAAGGCTTCTTCAGCAGCACCTCCCAAACCCGCGACCTCTTCCACCTAGAAGGACAAGGGCAGCAGGCGCATGGGAACACCACCACCTCCAAGTTCCTCTCCAAGTCACACTGCATCCTGACTTGGAAATATATCGGCCGTTCCTTCATCGTCGCTGGGTCAAAATCCTGGAACTCCCTCCCTAACAGCACTGTGGGAGCACCTTCACCACACGGACTGCAGTGGTTCAAGAAGGCGGCTCACCACCACCTTCTCAAGGGCAATTAGGGGATGGGCAATAAATGCTGGTCTTGCCAGCGACACCCACATCCCATAAACGAATAAAAAAACAAAACAAATGAAGGCACATGGTATTAAGGGAAGTGTAGCGATATGGATGGCAGTAGGGCAGAAGGACAACAGTAGGTGTTAAGTAACAACAGAAAATGCTGGAAAAACTCAGCAAGTCAGGCAACATCCGTGGAGAGAAATTTGAGTTGGCGTTTCGGGTTTGACCCTTCTTCAAGTTTTGAAGAAGGGTCAAACCCGAAACGTCAACTCAAATTTCTCTCCACGGATGTTGCCTGACTTGCTGAGTTTTTCCAGCATTTTCTGTTGTTATTTCGGATTTCCAACATCTGCAGTATTTTGCTATCGTAGTAGGTGTTAAGTAGCTGTTTTATTCAGATTGGCAGGATGGTGTGCTGCAGGGATCTGTGCTCGGACCTTGTTTTCCGTTTGTAGAAATGATTTGGGCACATGCACAAGAGGAAGGATATTTAAGTACGCTGACACTAAACGAGCAAAATGAGGAAGACAAGAAAGCAACGGAAAACAGGAACAGGTTCGCAGAATGCCAAAGTGGGGGGCAGCTAGAGTTCAACACAGAGAAATGTGAAGTAAACATAGAAGATAGGAGCAGGAGTCGGCCATTCGGCCCCTCGAGCCTGCTCCGCCATTCAGTGCGATCATGGCTGATCATCCAAACTCAGTAATCTGTCCCTGCTTTCTCCCCATATCCCTTGATCTATTTAGCCTTAAGAAATATATCCAACTCCTTCTTGAATATATTTAATATTTAATGAATTGGCCTCTACTGCCTTCTGTGGTAGAGAATTCCACAGGTTCACCACTCTCTGGGTGAAGAAATTCCTCCTCAAGTCAGTCCTAAATGGCTTACCCCTTATCCTTAGACTGTGACCCCTGGTTCTGGACTCCCCGACCATCAGGAACATCCTTCCTGCATCTAGTCTGTCTAGTCCTGTTAGAATTTTATAAGTTTCAATGAGATCCCCTCTCATTCTTCTAAACTCCAGCGAGTATAAGCCCAATCGACCCAATCTCTCCTCATACGTCATTCCTGCCATCCCAGGTATCAGTCTGGTGAATCTTCGCTGCATTCCTTCCATGGCAAGAACATCCTTCCTCAGATAAGGCGACCAAAACTGCACACAATACTCAAGGTGTGGTCTCACCAAGGCCCTGTACAACTGCAGCAAGACATCCTTGTTCCTGTACTCAAACCCTCTCGTTACGAAGGCCAACATACCATTTGCCGCCTTAAGCGCCTGCTGCACCTGCATGCTTACCTTCAGTGGACTGAAGTAGATCACTTGTACGAAGAACTTGCATTTCTCCAGCGCCTTTCTCGACCTCAGGACGTCCCAAAGCGCTTTACAGCCATTGAAGTACTTTTTGAAGTGTAGTCACTGTAGGGAACGCGGCAGTCAAAATTGTGCATAGCAAGCTCCCACAAACAGCAATGTGTTAAAGACCAGATAATCTGTTTTTTAGTGATGTTGGTTGAGGGATAAATATTGGCCCAGGACACCGGGGAGAACTCCCCCTGCTATTCTTCGAAATAGTGGCCGTGGGATCTTTTACATCCACCCGAGAGAGCAGACGGGGCCTCGGTTTAACGTCTCATCCGAAAGGTCGTCGTCGTACGTGTCTTCACAGTGTTCCCTTTGGGGAACTGTATGAAGTGGTGAAAGGATTTCTGGCTGCGATTAACATCCTTCCGTGACCGTAACCATCTTCGTACCAGCCAGTAGGGTGGTTAGTCCTATAGTGGGAGGGTTTTACGGGCTCCCACAACCCATACGAGGGGGGGGGGGGCCACCCACACCCACGGACGCAAGTATCCCGCTGGATGCCAACCCAGAATTTAGAGCCAGAGCTCCGACTCCACTTGCCGGGACTGTCTGGAGCGGGGTTCGAAACCCTACGCCTTCTGGCCCAGCGGCGGGGATGCTACCGCTACGCCAAAGGCCCACTCCATATCCGAAAGGTGGAAAAGAACAGTGACGGGAAGTATACTCTAAATAATAAGATTCTTAACAGTGGAGGAACTGCGAGATCGTGGGGTGCAGATACAGGAATCTTTAAGGGCAGGTAGAAAAGGCCATAAAGAAACAAATGAGATTCTGGGCTTCACAAGCAGGGGCATTGAATATAAAAGGAAGTCAGTGCTGTTGAATTTGTTAAATACATCGGTTAGGCCACAATTGGGAGTATTGTGTGTCGCTCTGGGTACCTTTATAGATGGCATATTGGAGCCAAGGGAAGGTGATACTGAAGATTTGCGAGAATGAACTTATGAGGAAAGGTTGGAAAAATTGAGACTTTTCATAGAATGAAGTTGTCTTACAGCACAGGAGGAAGCCGCTCATGCCTGCGCCGGCTCTCTGGAAGAGCGATCCAATTTGTCCCACTCCCTCCGCTCTTTCCCCATAACCCTGCCTTTTTTTCTCCTTCAAGTATTTATCCAATTCCCTTTTGAAAGTTATAATTGAATCTGCTTCCACCACCCTTTCAGGCAGCGCGTTCCAGATCATCATAACGCCCAGTGTAAAAGAAATTCTCCTGATTTCACCTTTGGTGTCAAACTTTTGTTGCTGTTTGATTGCTGCAGACCGGATCGGGGTGGAATAATGCACCTTTGCCACGCCGACGTTTCTATATCTCCACCCAACAGGACGGCGGCCAGATGGCGCAGATGGGTTTGGCTATAACGGGATGTCCCCACGCGTTACTCCTCGGCCCTGAAATTGCACCATTTTGTCTCCCCAGGGATGTGGCTTACGTGGGTTCGTGTGACAATGGCTGCCTTGCTCTCACTGATCTGCTGGGTTGGAAGGTACGGTAATATGTCTTTTACACCCCAAACCTCCCTTTGGGCCCCCCCCCTGTATCTCGGGCTCTGACCAATTAGCTGGTCACCGTGCGACAAAATAACTCGCCAAGTGACCAGCTACAACATTCAGGACATCGTCCAAGACCTTTTACAAAGGGTTAGTGCACTATTCTTTCACCTCAGGATCTGGCTTAGTGTTCAGGCCCGACTGATGGAAGGATAATGTACTCTGACTGCCAGATGTAAGGGCACTCTGTAAAATAAGTGATTGAGTCAGTCAGTCAGTCGCTGAAGGTAAGCATGCAGGTGCAGCAGGCGGTTAAGAAGGCAAATGGTATGTTGGCCTTCGTAGTGAGAGGGTTTGAGTACAGGAACAAGGATCTCTTGCTGCAGTTGTACAGGGCCTTGGTGAGACCACACCTTGAGTATTGTGTGCAGTTTTGGTCACCTTATCTGAGGAAGGATGTTCTTGCCATGGAGGGAGTGCCAGCAAAGATTCACCAGACTGATACCTGGGATGGCAGGAATGACGTATGAGGAGAGATTGGGTCGATTGGGCTTATACTTGCTGGAGTTTAGAAGAATGAGAGGGGATCTCATTGAAACTTATAAAATCCTAACAGGACTAGACAGACTAGATGCAGGAAGGATGTTCCTGATGGCGGGGGAGTCCAGAACCAGGGGTCACAGTCTAGGGATAAGGGGTAAGCCATTTAGGACAGAGATGAGGAATTTCTTCACCCAGAGAGTGGTGAACCTGTGGAATTCTCTACCACAGAAGGCAGTAGAGGCCAATTCATTAAATATATTCAAGAAGGAGTTAGATATATTTCTTAAGGCTAAAGGGATCAAGGGATATGGGGAGAAAGCAGGGACAGGGTACTGAATTTGGATGATCAGCCATGATCTCATTAAATGGCAGAACAGGCTCGAGGGGCCGAATGGCCGACTCCTGCTCCTATCTTCTATGTTTCCATGTCTACATCTCAGAGTTAAGGTCCACAGCACGAAAGCTTTTCACAGTTTTGGCACTGAATTGTCACTCAAAATCCAGAGCGTCAGCTTGGCTCGGTTGGTAGCACTCTTCCCTCAGTGTCAGCTTGTGAATTCAAAACCTCCCTCCAGGATTGGCCCTATAACCTCGGCTGTATTGGGGAGGGCTGCATTGTTGGGGGGGTGCCATCTTCCAGATGAGATGTTCACCCGAGCTCCTGCTGGATGTATGAGATCCCACGGTAGGATTCAAAAGAGTTGGCAGCTCTTCCAATGTCTTGACCCTCGCCCATCGCCGAAAACAGGTTAGCGGTCTTACTGTTTGTAGGTCCTGGGCACGTTAGCCGACATCAGCGACAATGACAGTACTTCAGAAGCAGTTCATTGCTTGTTACGTGCTTTGGCCATTTCGAAGATGTGATCAAGTGCGATGTTCTTCCCTATCGTAAGGATGGGAATTGGAACTGTCACACTGTGCAGTTCATAGAAACATAGAGGATAGGAGCAGGAGTTGGCCATTCGGCCCCTCGAGCCTGCTCCGCCATTCAATGAGATCATGGCTGATCATCCAAACTCAGTACCCGGTCCCTGCTTTCTCCCCATATCCCTTTAGCCTTAAGAAATATATCCAACTCCTTCTTAAATATATTTAATGAATTGGCCTCTACTGCCTTCTGTGGTAGAGAATTCCACAGGTTCACCACTCTCTGGGTGAAGAAATTCCTCCTCATCTCAGTCCTAAATGGCTTACCCCTTATCCTTAGACTGTGACCCCTGGTTCTGGACTCCCCCGCCATCGGGAACATCCTTCCTGCATCTAGTCTGTCTAGTCCTGTTAGAATTTTATAAGTTTCAATGAGATCCCCTCTCATTCTTCTAAACTCTAGCGAATATAAGCCTAATCGACCCATTCTCTCCTCATACGTCATTCCTGCCATCCCAGGTATCAGCCTGGTGAATCTTCGCTGAACTCCCTCCATGGCAAGAACATCCTTCCTCAGATAAGGCGACCAAAACTGCACACAATACTCAAGGTGTGGTCTCAGAGGTTTTCTGTTGAAGTTGTGAGGGCAGGGTAGAGCCTGAGAGACTGGAGTTCTTGTTTCCAAATTCCTCCATGGCCCTCGCCCCCACCCTATCTCCGTAACATCCTCCAGCCCTACAACACTCCCAGATCTCTGCGCTCCTCCAATTCTGGCCTCTTGTGCATCCCCCAATTTTAATCGCTCCACCATTGGCGGCCGTGCCTTCAGCTGCCTGGGCCCTAAGCTCTGGAATTCCCTCCCTAAACCTCTCCGCCTCTCTCTCCTTTTAAGATGCTCCTTAAAACCTACCTCTTTGACCAAGCTTTTGGTCACCTGCCCTAATATCTCCTTATGTGGCTCGGTGTCAAATTTTGTTTGTTAACGCTCCTGTGAAGCACCATGGGACGTTTTACTATGTTAAAGACACTAAGTTGTTGTTGATGATGTTGACATTGTGGGAAACATATTCAAAAGCGAGTGTGGTTTCCATATTTTATCTATCATCGTTGATTATGTGGTCAGGTTTACACGCGGTGTATAAGTTAGAGTATTCCACCCCCCCCCCCCCCCCCCTCTATTTCTACACATTTTAGTTTAAATCTTTGTGCAGGAAGAGCTTGAAGAAATCGTGAAGAAAGAACATGCTTTGATAGAGAGTAAAACCGAGAGCTCCCAGGCCTTGGCCCGCTCCCAGGCTCCGGATGAAAAGAAAAGCGAACAGGTGGCAGAGAAAAGCGAGCAGGCGGCAGAGACCGAGGCGGAAAAGCCAGCTGCCTGAAAAAAGGATGCCGGTCAGACAGACCATAGCCCCAAATAACCAGGCCAGATGGCTTGTCAGTGAGCTGTCTTAAATACTTTGTGTTAACTGCATTGAAGGGTGACTGTACACTTATGGGGCTTTGTCCCCTCCTCCTATTAGAATGTCAAAATTAACCATGTAGCATACAACGGAAAGATGATTCTTGTCAGAATTTTGCTCCTCCACCACTAGTTGTCGCTAGTTTGCTTTGCCTTTTCCAGTTTGATTACAGACATCTAGTGGCAGGAACGAGTATAGCCGGGCATGGATGTAACTGCAGCAAAATTAACAGCAAGCGTTCTTTTCCTCTGTGTCTTTTAAAAAAAATTGAAATCCTTCTGGCTCATTCCTGTAAATTAAGTGGGGGCTGACTCGTTGCTATCTGGGAAACTCGAAAGCGGTAAATTGTAAATAAAGTTTGTGTTGGGTTAGTTACATTAACTGAAAATGCTTTGTGTGTGAGAGAGAGAGAGCGAGAGCACTCGTCTGGAAAGAGCGAGCAGCACTGATTGACGGAGAAGGGAAGCCTGTGACTCACTGGGTGGAAAGCGTCCCATAGAAATACAGAGTGGTGAAGCTTAAACTTTGAACGCCTTAACCCTAACATCTTTAAATCCCGCTCGATATGCATCTACAGGTATTTAATCTTTCTATAATAATTATATATATATATATGAAGGATGATTCTGGTGTTAAATAAAACTTCGTATTATTTCAGTTAGATTCTCTTGTGATTTATTTGATTGCCACCCCACCCGGCTCTCTGACATGGTAGACTTCCAGATATTTTCTGTTTTGATGTGCGTGTATTGTGAACTGTGAGTCATTACAAGGCATCTTGTCTCTAAGAGGCTCTGAGGACAATTGCAGTTTCCCTACTGTCACCCGGCAGAGAATTGAACTAGGTTCCATAGACGAGGCTGGCATTCCTTCGAGTGTAGGAGATTAAGGGGTGATCTCATTGAGGTGTTTAGGATGATTAAAGGATTTGATGGGGTAGACAGGGAGAAACTGTTTCCTCTGGTGGGGGGAGTCCAGAACAAGGAGGAACAACCAATGTTCCCCCTCAATTTTTTCTTGGGCCGCACGACCCCTTTAAGGGGCTGCGCAGCCCGTTCAAAAATCCGCCCGAGCATCATTTATTGTGAGGGGAATTGAATACAAAAGTAGGGAGGTTATGCTTCAGTTATACAGGCCATTGGTGAGACCACATCTGGAGTACTGTGTACAGTATTGGTCTCCTTATTTAAGGAAGGATGTAAATGCATTGGAAACAGTTCAGAGAAGGTTTACTAGACTAATACCTGGAATGGGCGGGTTGTCTTATGAGGAAAGGTTGGACAGGCTAGGCTTGTATCCGCTGGAGTTTAGAAGAGTAAGAGGTGACTTGATTGAAACATATAAGATCCTGAGGGGTCTGGACAGGGGGGATGTGGAGAGGATGTTTCCTCTTGTGGGAGAATCTAGAACTAGGGGTCACTGTTTAAAAATAAGGGGTCGCCCATTTAAGACGGAGATGAGAAATTTTTTCTCAGAGGGTCGTGAGTCTTTGGAACTCTCTTCCTCAGAGGGCGGTGGAAGCAGAGTCTTTGAATGTTTTTAAGGCAGAGGTAGATAGATTCTTGGTAAGCAAGGGGGTGAAAGGTTATCGGGGGGTAGGCGGGAATGTGGAGTAATCGGATCAGCCATGATCTTATTGAAAGGTGGAGCAGGCTCGAGGGGCCGAGTGGCCGACTCCTGCTCCTAATTCTTGTGTTCGAATGTCTTTGCATTTAAGAGCTGGCTGCACAGCAGCTTAAAGGGACCACTGGGCATAACCATAAAGACCTCGGCCGTTCAGGGGTGATGTCAGGAAGCACTTCTTCACACAAAGGGTTAGTGGAAATCTGGAACTCTCTGCCCCAAAAAGCTGTTGAGGTCAATTGAAAATATCATGGCTGAAACTGATATGTTGAGTATGTTCTAACAAAAATCTAAGAATTAGGAGCAGGAGTTGGCCATTCGGCCCCTCGGGCCTGCTCCGCCATTCAATAGGATCATGGCTGATCTTTGACCTCAACTCCACTCTCCCGCCCGATCTCCATATCCCTCGATTCCCCTAGAGTTCAAAAATCTATCGATCTCAGCCTTGAATATACTCAACGACTGAGCATCCACAGCCCTCTGGGGCAGAGAATTCCAAAGATTCACAACCCTCTGAGGCAAGGGTATTAAGGTTAATGGAACCAAGGCGGGTAGATGGAGTTAAGAAACAGATCAGCCATGATCTAATTTAATGGCAGAACAGGCTCGAGGGGCTGAATGGCCTCCCCCTGTTCCTTTGAATGCTGGAAATAGATAACAGGTCAGGAGAACAGACAGGTTGAAAGGTCTTAGGTATAGACTCTTGTTGAAACTCGGACAAAGGCTATATTGGCTTGATTGGCACCCCATCCACCACCTTAAACATTCACTCCCTCCACCACCGGCGCACCGTGGCTGCAGTGTGTACCATCTACAAGATGCACTGCAGCAACTTGCCAAGGCTTCTTCAGCAGCACCTCCCAAACCCGCGACCTCTTCCACCTAGAAGGACAAGGGCAGCAGGCGCATGGGAACACCACCACCTCCAAGTTCCCCTCCAAGTCACACACCATCCTGACTTGGAAATATATCGGCCGTTCCTTCATCGTCGCTGGGTCAAAATCCTGGAACTCCCTCCCTAACAGCACTGTGGGAGCACCTTCACCACACGGACTGCAGCGGTTCAAGAAGGCAGCTCACCACCACCTTCTCAAGGGCAACTAGGGATGGGCAATAAATGCTGGCTGAAACACGCTCCACAGAGCCACCTAATGGTCAAAGTCTGCAGCAAAGTGGACATAAATTGAATAGGAACTGTTGCCGTAGCATTCTAGAATGGTAAACGTTATCAGAAAAGCAGGAACTGTGACAATAAGAAGTAAGGTTTGTGGACAGGATGTGCATGTTCTACCCGAGATTTTTAATAGATATACAGATGTATCTGTGTGTGTATCTACTTTTGGCCAGTTTGTTCAAGCCTGCCACGTCCCTGATATCAAATTATAGAATCACACAGCACAGGAGGAGGCCATTTGGCCCATCATGCTTGTGCCGGCTCTTTGAAAGACCTCTCCAATTAGTCCCACTCTCTCGCTCTTTTCCCAATAGCCCTGTAAATTTTTCCTCCAAGTTTTTTTTTAATTCGCTTACGGGATCTGGGCGTCGCTGGCAAGGCCGGCATTTATTGCCCACCCCTAGTTGCCCTCGAGAAGGTGGTGGTGAGCCGCCGCCTTGAACCGCTAGTCCCGTGTGGTGAAGGTGCTCCCACAGTGCTGTTAGGGAGGGAGTTCCAGGATTTTGACCCAGCGACGATGAAGGAACGGACGATATATTTCCAAGTCAGGATGGTGTGTGACTTGGTGGGGAACTTGGAGGTGGTGGTGTTCCCCATGCGTCTGCTGCCCTTGTCCTTCTAGGTGGAAGAGGTCGCGGGTTTGGGAGGTGCTGCCGAAGAAGCCTTGGCGAGTTGCTGCAGTGCATCTTGTAGATGGTACACACTGCAGCCACGGTGCGCCGGTGGTGGAGGGAGTGAATGTTTAAGGTGGTGGATGGAGTGCCAATCAAATGGGCTGCTTTGTCCTGGATGGTGTCGAGCTTCTTGAGTGTTGTTGGAGCTGCACTCATCCAGGCAAGGGGAGAGTATTCCATCACACTCCTGACTTGTGTCCAATTCCTCTTTTGAAAGTTACTGTTGAATCTGCTTCCACTGCCCTTTCAGGCAGCGCGTTCTAGATCACAACTCCTCGCTTACATCGTCTCTCCTGAGCAAATGGGTGAGACAAATTCCCCCTGGGTTTGTTTTTAACTCCGTTAATGGAATGAAAATGAATTCAGTTAGCTTCTGCCGATGGCTGAGTTAGTAATAGCACTGCGGAGCTGAGCCACAGAGACGGGAAGGTGACCATGGCTTAATTGACAAATGCCCTCAGCGCCCTAGAAAAGGGGAAGGAATCATTTCACCCAGGTCTCTTCTAGTTACTCTCCAGTGATCCCTGCTGTAACGTGCATGTATGAATGAGAATGGGCCGGAGCAGGACCAGGGGAGGAGGGGGAGTTGGGGGGGCAGCATGTCGCCCTTCACGGTTGACTAGCTTCCCTGTGCTCACTGGAGTCGCATGTGAAAATCAGTCACTTGGGTAAGGTAGAAGAATGAGAGGTGATCTCATTGAAACATACAAAATTCTTACAGGGCTTGACAGGGTAGATGCAGGGCGGATGTTTCCCCTGGCTGGGGAGTCTAGAACCAGGGGTCACAGTCTCAAAAATAAGGGGTCGGCCATTTCGGACTGAGATGAGGAGAAGAAATTTCTTCACTCAGAGAGTGGTGAATCTTTGAAATTCTCTACCCCAGAGGGCTGTGGAGGCTCGGTCTTCGAGTATATTCAAGACAGAGATCGATAGATTTTTGAATATTAAGGGAATCAAGGGATATGGGGATCGGGCGGGAAAGTGGAGATGAGGTAGAAGATCAGCCATGATCTTATTGAATGGCAGAGCAGGCTCGAGGGGCCGAATGGCCGACTCCTGCTCCTATTTCTTATGTTCTTAAAAGTTTTGTGTGTTTTATCAAGGTGAAGGAGGTGGGTGCTGGGGTTAAACAGACTGCCACAAGGATTTCTTCTTTATTGAGGCAATTCAGATTGGTCAGCAGAAGCAGCTTTTGTTGTAGCAGTCTTTGTATTGCTTTCCTACACTACAACAGTGACCACACTTCAAAAAGTATTTTATTGGCTGGAAAGCGCTTTGAGATATCCGGTGGTCGTGAAAGGCGCTATAGAAATGCAGGGTTTTTTTTTCATGCTGTACTCCTGTCCCCAACTCCCAGTACGCATGTCCCACACGACTGACAACGGTCCTGAGTAAAGGCTTGTTAATGATCTGGACAAGGGAATTGGATGTAATATCTCCAAATTTGCAGATGACAGAAAGCTGGGCGGGAGGGTAAGCTGCGAGGAGGATGTCGTGAAACTCCAGCACGATTTGGACAGGTTGGGTGATTGGGCAGAAAAATGGCAAATGCACTATAATGTGGATAAATGTGAGATTATCCACTTTGGTGGCAAAAATAGGAAGGCAGATTATTATTTGAATGGTAATAGATTGGGAGAAGGGGAAGTGCAGAGAGACCTGGGTGTTCTTGTGCACCAGTCGCTGAAGGTAAGCATGCAGGTGCAGCAGGCGGTTAAGAAGGCAAATGGTATGTTGGCCTTCATAGCAAGAGGGTTTGAGTACAGGAACAAGGATGTCTTGCTACAGTTGTACAGGGCCTTGGTGAGACCACACCTTGAGTATTGTGTGTCGTTTTGGGCACCTTATCTGAGGAAGGACGTTCTTGCCATGGAAGGAGTGCAGCGAAGATTCACCAGGCTGATACCTGGGATGGCAGGAATGACGTATGAGGAGAGATTGGGTCGATTGGGCTTATACTCACTGGAGTTTAGAAGATTGAGGGGATCTCATCGAAACCTATAAAATTCTAACAGGACTAGACAGACTAGATGCAGGAAGGATGTTCCCGATGGCGGGGGAGTCCAGAACCAGGGGTCACAGTCTAAGGATAAGGGGTAAGCCATTTAGCACAGAGATGAGGAGGAATTACTTCACCCAGCGAGTGCTGCACCTGTGGAATTCTCTACCACAGAAGGCAGTTGAGGTCAATTCATTAAATATATTCAAGAAAGAGTTGGATATATTTCTTAATGCTAAAGGGATCAAGGGATATGGGGAGAAAGCAGGGACAGGGTACTGAATTTGGATGATCAGCCATGATCTCATTAAATGGCGGAGCAGGCTCGAGGGGCCGAATGGCCTACTCCTGCTCCTATCTTCTATGTTTCTGTGCTAACAGAAGATACAACAACTTGCATTTATATAGTGCCTTTTAATGTAGTAAAACGCCCCAGGGCACTTTTCACAGGAGCGATTATCAAACAAAATTTGAGAGGAGCCACAGAAGGAGATATTAGAGACAGGTGACCAAAAGCCTGTCTTAAAGGAGGAGAGGGAGAGAGGCGGAGAGGTTTAGGGAGGGAATTCCAGAGCTCGAGGCCCTGGCAGCTGAGTGGAAATTGGTGGATGCGCAAGAGGCCAGAATTGGAGGAGCGCAGAGATCACTAAATTAAGGAATCGGTTTCCTTTTGCACAGCCGCACTTTTTAATGAGCCGTGTATCTGCACACCCGCCTTCATTTAAAAACGGCAAAGTATTAGTTTTATAGCAAAGAGGAGTTTGGAAAAAAATAGTTTAACACTGCTTTACTTTTCAATTAGCATGGAAGATGTATGTGTCGCTCGCAATATCTTCCCCACCGTCTCCTCTCAACGATTTTCCGGTGAGCCGGCTGTGACTCTCAGCTTGATTGTTCCGACACCTTCTCCATAATGTGGCAGGGTTGGAAATTGTAATGTGCACACATTTGGAAATGGGAAGGAAAGCTGATAATTGATTTGAGTTTCAGGCGCCCTCCATGTTGTGGTAACAGGCTAACGGCCGCCTCTGCCTGGATCAGAAGAGCCGCCGGCATTCACAGAGAGTCCGCACCTTAAAGGGACAGTCCCCTCTAACAAATCTTCTAGCTGACGCTCGGGGGGGTGGGGGTCAGTCCTTACCTGCTGGCACGTTGGCTTAACCCTGACACAGGCCAGCGATTCACAGAATCACAGAAACCCTACAGTGCAGATAGAGGCCATTTCGACCCATCGAGCCTGCACCGACACATATCCCACCCGATTTCCCGTAACCCCTACACCAACACATGTCCCACCCTATCCCTGTAACCCCACGTATTTAATCCCCCTAACACTAAGGGTCAATTTATCATAGCCAATCAACCTAACCCGCACATCTTTGGACTGTGGGAGGAAACCGGAGCACCCGGAGAAAACCCACGCAAACACGGGGAGAATGTGCAAACTCCACACAAACAGTCGCCCGAGGCCGGATTCGAACCCGGGTCTCTGGCGCTGTGAGGCAACAGTGCTAACCACTATGCCACCGATTGAACCGAGGATCTTCCTGACTCAGTGAGTTAGAACGTGCGCTTACACCGCACGCTACCACGTCCGTCTTTTGGATGAGACGTTAAACCGAGGCCCCCGTCTGCCCTCTCAGGTGGACATAAAAGATGCCCACGCCACTATTCGAAGAAGAGCAGGAGGAGTTCACATTACTACAGTGACTACACTTCAAAAAGTACTTAATTGGCTGTAAAGCGCTTTTAAAAAAAATAACTACTTGCATTTCTATAGCGCCTCTCACGACCTCAGGACGTCCCAAAGCACTTTACAGCCAATGAAGTACTTTTTGAAGTGTAGTCACTGTGGTAATGTGGGAAACGCGGCAGCCAATTTGCGCACAGCAAGCTCCCACAAACAGCAATGTGATAATGACCAGATCATCTGTTTTAGTGATGTTGGTTGAGGGATAAACATTGGCCCCAGGACACCGGGGAGAACTCCCCCTGCTCTTCTTCGAAATAGTGGTCGCGGGATCTTTTACGTCCACCTGAGAGAGCAGACGGGGGCCTCGGTTTAACATCTCATCCGAAAGACGGCACCTCAGACAGTGCGGCACTCCCTCAGCACCGCACTGGGAGTGTCAGCCTGGATTTTTGTGCTCAAGTCTCTGGAGTGGGACTTGAACCCACAATCTTCTGACTCCGAGGCGAGAGAGAGTGCTGCCCACTGAGCCAGGGGGTCACGTAACACATTGCCACCCCAGGCAGTGCATTTACTCACAGACTATTGACATTCAACTTCATGGAATTGATAATTATTGTCGAACAATGATCCGTTCCTGACACCACATTGAGGGTTCCCAACCCCTCCAGGATTGGCCTGGAGTCGCCAGGAATTGAAGATTAATCTCCAGGAAACTGCTGCAAATAACTCGGGAGGAAAATCAGCAATAAAAAAAATGGTGTTTTTTTTCTTTCAATCTTCTTTGAACGCATCTGTTTATTAGTTCTAAAAATATTGGAGATGGGCAAAAAAAAGGCTGTCAGACTGTAGAATCATCCAATCGGATACTGGAGTCCTTTTTGCCGTCCAATGGCCGTGGGAAGGCGGGGCGTCGCGGTGATGGACATGTTGAGTGACCAATGGGGAGGGGCGGGGCGCGCTTGGAAGCGGGAGGTCGTGCGATGATACCTCCAGCAATATCTCCAACCAGACTTTCCGAGCCGAACCAGCCTGGGTCCAAGGCTGAGCGGATCTTTGCCCCCTTTTGTTAAGTGTGAACAAAGTGCTGGACGTAAGGTGTTACAATCAAGCGTGGTTTATTGAGGCCCAAGAGAAGCAGGTGATTACACTCACTCCCAGCCCAGGCTGGACACTATGACAACAATAATACAATCAAGCCTATTTCAGTATAGAATATATATATATATAGAGAATATATTTTGTATACAGTTACAAGCACAATTTATAAATGGTTCACTTTCACATACAACACGTCACAAGTTACTGGCCAAGATGTTAACTTATTGCAGAAGGGACATGTTGCTCAACCTTGATTCGAATCCTAGAATGGTTACAGCGCGGAAGGACGCCATTCGGCCCGTCGAGCCCGTGCCAGCTCTCTGCAAGAACACTTCAGCCAGTCCCACCCCCCCCGCCCTTTCCCCGTAGCCCTGCAAGTTTTTGCTCCTTCTAGTACTTATCTAATTCCCTTTGGAAAGCCGTGATTGAGTCTGCCTCCACCCCCCCCTTTCAGGCAATGCATTCCAGATCCCAACCACTCGCTGCGTAAAAAAGTTTTTCCTCAAGTTGCCTTTGGATCTTCTACCAATCACCTTAAACCTGTGTCCTCGAGTTCTTGACCCTTCCGCCAATGGCAACAGTTTCTCTCTGTCTAGACCCCTCGTGATTTTGAACACCTCCATCAAATCTCTCAACCTTCTCTGCTCTAAGGAGAACAACCCCAGCTTCTCCAGTCTATCCACGTAACTGAAGTCCTTCATAGAATCCTAGAAATTTACAGCACAGAAGGAGGCCATTCGGCCCATCGTGTCCATGCCGGCCGACAAAGAGCTCTCCAGCCTAATCCCACTTCCCAGCTCTTGGTCCGTAGCCCTGTAGGTTACGGCACTTCAAGTGCATATCCAAGTACTTTTTAAATGTGATGAGGTTTTCTGCCTCTACCACCCTTACAGGCAGTAAGTTCCAGACCCCCACCACCCTCTGGGTGAAAAAAATTTCTCCTCAAATCCCCTCTAAACCTCCGACCAATTACTTTAAATCTATGCCCCCTGGTTATTGACCTCTCTGCTAAGGTAAATAGGTCCTTCCTATCCACTCTATCTCGACCCCTCATAATTTTATGCACCTCAATTAAATCTCCCCTCAGCCTCCTCTGTTGCAAAGAAAACAAGCCCAGCCTCTCCAATCTTTCCTCATAGCTAAAATTCCCCAGCCCAGGCAACATCCTCGTAAATCTCCTCTGTACCCTCCTTGTGTGTAGTTTTGGTCGCCTTATCTGAGGAAGGATGTTCTTGCCATGGAAGGAGTTCAGCGAAGATTCACCAGACTAATACCTGGGATGGCAGGAATGACGTATGAGGAGAGATTGGGTCGATTGGGCTTGTACTCGCTGGAGTTTAGAAGAATGAGAGGGGATCTCATTGAAACTTATAAAATTCTGACAGGACTGGACAGACTAAATGCAGGAAGGATGTTCCCGATGGTCGGGGAGTCCAGAACCAGGGGTCACAGTCTAAGGATAAGGGGTAAGCCATTTAAGACAGAAATGAGGAGGAATTTCTTCACCCAGAGAGTGGTGAACCTGTGGAATTCTCTACCACACAAGGCAGTTGAGGCCAATTCATTAAATATATTCAAGAAGGAGTTGGATATATTTCTTAAGGCCAAAGGGATCAAGGGATATGGGGAGAAAGCAGGGACAGGGTACTGAATGTGGATGATCAGACATGATCGCATTAAATGGCGGAGCAGGCTCGAGGGGCCGAATGGCCTACTCCTGCTCCTATCTTCTATGTTTCTATGTTTTTAGTGCAATCACATCCTTCCTGTAATGTGGTGACCAGAACTGCACGCAGTATTCTAGCTGCGGCCTAACTAGTGTTTTATACAGTTCAAGCATAACCTCCCTGCTCTTATATTCTGTGCCTTGGCTAATAAAGGCAAGTATCCCATATGCCTTCTTAACCACCTTATCTACCTGTCCTGCTACCTTCAGGGATCTGTGGACCTGCACTCCAAGGTCCCTCTGATCCTCTGCATTCTCAGTATTCTACCATTTATAGCGTATTCCCTTGCCTTGTTAGCCCTCCCCAAATGCATTACCTCACACTTCTCCGGATTGAATTCCATTTGCCACTGTTCTGCCCACCAGACCAGTCCATTGATATCTTCCTGCAGTCTACAGCTTTCTTCTTCATTATCAACCACGTGGCCAATTTTTGTATCATCTGCAAATTTCTTAATCATACTTCCTACATTCAAGTCCAAACCATTGATATATACCACAAAAAGCAAAGGACCCAGTACTGAGCCCTGCGGAACCCCACTGGAAACAGCCTTCCAGTCACAAAAACACCCTTCGACCATTACCCTTTGTTTCCTGCCTCTGAGCCAATTTCAGATCCAACTCGCCACTTTGCCTTGGATCCCATGGGCTTTTACTTTCATGACCGGTCTGCCATGCGGGACCTTATCAAAAGCCTTGCTAAAATCCATATACACTACATCCAACGCACTACCCTCATCGACCCTCCTTGTTACCTCCTCAAAAAATTCAGTCGAGTTAGTCAGACACGACCTTCCCTTAACAAATCCATGCTGACTGTCCCTGGAATCATGAAGGGTTTTGATCGAGTAAATAAGGAGAAACTGTTTCCAGTGGCAGGAGGGTCAGTAACCAGAGGACACAGATTTAAGGCAATTGGCAAAATAATCAGAGACGACATGAGGAAAAGAAATTTTACCCAGCGAGTTGTTGTGATCTGGAACGCGCTGCCTGAAAGAGCGGTGGAAGCAGATTCAATAGTAACTTTCAAAAGGGGAATTGGATAAATACTTGAAGGGGAAAAATTGGCAGGGCTGCGGGGAAAGAGCGAGGGGGGGGAGTGGGACTAATTGGAGCGCTCTTTCAAAGAGCCGGCACAGGCACAATGGGCCGAATGGCCTCCTTCTGTGTTCTAAGATTCTAAGATGTATCTGCTCGGGTCTGAAACTACATATTGGGCCTCACAATAATCACATTCTCTTAATAACTTAAATCGCAGGTGAGCCTTGAGAGTGCGTGTTGAAATGGAGGACGCCATGGTGAAGCCTATTTCTGCCCTCAATGCAGGCATGATACTTTCCTATCTCTAACATTCTCCCAAGCTGTGAGGCACATCATCCCTGCCTCTGGTCTCAAGAGAATGGAGCTCAGTATCGCCATCAAGCTGGGTTGGCTCCATTTTTTTTTGTAGCGAGGCCTAAAACAGTTGATAAGCCTTTCCACCATCTACAAGGCACAAGTCAGGAGTGTGATGGAATACTCTCCACTTGCCTGGATGAGTGCAGCTCCAACAACACTCAAGAAGCTCGACACCATCCAGGACAAAGCAGCCCGCTTGATTGACACCCCATCCACCACCTTAAACATTCACTCCCTCCACCACCGGCGCACCGTGGCTGCAGTGTGTACCATCTACAAGATGCACTGCAGCAACTCGTCAAGGCTTCTTCGGCAGCACCTCCCAAACCCGCGACCTCTTCCACCTAGAAGGACAAGGGCAGCAGGCACATGGGAACACCACCACCTCCAAGCTCCCCACCATCCTAACCTGGTGTGATATATCGGCCGATCCTTCATTGTCGCTGGGTCAAAATCCTGGAACTCCCTCCCTAACAGCACTGTGGGAGCACCTTCACCACACGGACTGCAGCAGTTCAAGAAGGTGGCTCACCACCACCTTCTCAAGGGGCAATTAGGGATGGGCAATAAATGCTGGCTTTGCCAGCGACGCCCACATCCCATAAAATGAATTTTAAAATAAATATACACCGGCACTGGCCGTTAATATTTTTTAACATATGCAATAGCAAAATACTGCGGATGCTGGAAATCCGAAATAACAACAGAAAATGCTGGAAAAACTCAGCAGGCCAGGCAACATCCGTGGAGAGAGAAACAGAGTTAACGTTTCGGGTCGAAACCCTTCGTCAGGACTGAGAGAAAAGGCAGGAAATGAAACAAAAGGCAGTTTGGGGGCTGGGCAATGGGGGAGGGGATGAAAGAAGAGACATTAAGAGATATTCAAGGTGAGACGAGATAGTAATAGTAACATCTGAGCTGAGAGACAGCACAGCGCTCCCTCAGCACTGGCACTGGGAGTGTCCAGCCTGGATTTTGTGCGCAACGTCCCGTGAAGTGGGACTACGAACCCACAACGTCCTGACTCAGAGAGTGTCAAAGAGCACTGCCCACCGATGCCCACAAACCCATTCTGAAGGTGAGCAGTTTGAGTACAGGAACAAGGATGTCTTGCTGCAGTTGTACAGGGCCTTGGTGAGACCACACCTTGAGTATTGTGTGCAGTTTTGGTCGCCTTATCTGAGGAAGGATGTTCTTGCCATGGAGGGAGTGCAGCGAAGATTCACCAGACTGATACCTGGGATGGCAGGAATGACATATGAGGAGAGAGTGGGTCTATTGGGCTTATACTCGCTGGAGTTTAGAGGAATGAGAGGGATCTCATTGAATCTTATAAAATTCTAACGGGACTAGACAGACTAGATGCAGGAAGGATGTTCCTGATGGCGGGGGAGTCCAGAACCAGGGGTCACAGTCTAAGGATAAGGGGTAAGCCATTTAGGACTGAGATGAGGAGGAATTTCTTCACCCAGAGAGTGGTGAACCTGTGGAATTCTCTACCACACAGGGCAGTTGAGGCCAATTCATTAAATATATTCAAGAAGGAGTTGGATATATTTCTTAAGGCTAAAGGGATCAAGGGATATGGGGAGAAAGCAGGGACAGGGTGCTGAATTTGGATGATCAGCCATGATGGCATTGAATGGCGGAGTAGACTCGAGGGGCCGAATGGCCTACTCCTGCTCCAATGTTCTATGTTTTTATGTTTCAGTCACGACTGAGCAGCGAGCTGCCTTGTGGCCACCTGCTGGGAAAAAATTAGCGAGCGAGAGCCCACACAGAGGCCTTTCACTAGCTCGCACGCTCGACGTGGAAATAGGTTGAGGGAGGGGTAGAAAGTTCGGCGGCCGAGGGCTCTCCAGGAAAGTGGGCAGAGTGTGCGAGCAGGAGGAACAGAAGGCTTTCACCTGTTGAGTGGACACCACTGCAGGAAGTTCAGCCCACAGTGGGAGGATGCCCTTTGCTGCCTGCACGCTTAAGCAGGTCTTGCTAATGGAAATTGCTAGCGCAGGTGGAAACTGAAGTGGAAAATCACCAGGGCCTGGGTGAGGGGGGGCGGGGGGGGGAATCTCCCAGCACGTGAACTTTGAGAGATTAAAATCTGATGACTGGAGTTTCTTACCGTCTGGCAATATAAACAGTGAGAAAATAGGTTGAATGGCCGTCCTCTTAAAAAAAAAACTCTAAACACAACCAGGGGGCATAGTTTCAAGGTAAGGGGCAGGAGGTTTAGAGGGGATTTGAGGAAAAACTTTTTCACCCAGAGGGTGGTTGGAATCTGGAACTCACTGCCTGAAAGGGTGGTAGAGGCAGGAACCCTCACAACATTCAGGAAGCATTTAGATGAGCACTTGAAACGCCATAGCATACAAGGCTATGGACCAAGTGCTGGAAAATGGGATTAGAATAGACAGGGCCTGATGGCCGGCGCGGACACGACGGGCCGAAGGGCCTCTTTCTGTACTGTATAACTCTATAACTGTAAAATGAGTTAAATTAGAGGCCGTCCCTCTCCCAGGGTTGCTGAGGTCAGTTTTAAGGCCCTAATTGCTGCCTGGGCTGAGAGAGGTTTGCAGGGCTGTGGGGCAAGAGCAGTGGGCAGTGGGTCTAATCGGACCGCTCTTTCACAGAGCTGGCACACGACGGGCCGAATGGCCTGTTTCTGTGCTAAAATCTTCTGTGAACTGGCGCATCCCCCGGTTTCCATCGCTCCACCATTGGTGGCCGTGCCTTCAGCCGCCTGGGCCCTCCCTAATCCTCTCCGCCTCTCTCTCCTTATTTAAGACCCTCCTTAAAAACCGACCTCTGTTGACCAAGCATTTTGGCCGCCCGCCCTAATATCTCTTTGGGTGGCTTGATGTCTAACTTTTGTTTGACAAACGCTCCCGTGAAGCACCCTGGGGAGGAGGTTTTACGAGGTTAAAAGCGCTGTGTAAACGCACGTTGTTGTTGTTGTTCGCGGGACCTCCTGATCTGCAGGACCCAACGCCGCGCCCGGCAGTGACCTGTGCACCCGTCAAGCAAACTGCGCGGAATGCACGGAGTGGGGGAGGTGGGGTGGAAAGGAATTACACCTCGGCAACCGTCCCCTTCAAGCAGACCCTTCCACCGCCCTGGGTGCCTTTGGTTGCCATTCACTGCATCCTCACACGGGGTCACCCTGCCTGGTCCTGATCATGGAGCCTGCGGTCATTTCTGCAAGTGGTTCACATAGCTCACTGCTCGAGACCACATCCTTCAAATGGTCGATAAACGCTGCTGTCAGACTCAGTTAATAAGTGCACGACTGAGTGTGCTTCTAAGTCAGGCAGGTCCCAGATTTGACCCCTCCCAGGGAAGGAAGCATGCAGGAACAGCAGGCAATTAGGAAAGCAAATGGTATTACACAGGGATTGGAGTATAAGAGTAAAGAGGTCTTACTGCAATTATATAGGGCCCTGGTGAGACCACACCTGGAGTATTGTGGACAGTTTTGGTCTCCTTATCTAAGGAGGGATATACTTGCCATAGAGGGAGTGCAACGAAGGTTCACCAGACTGGT
The DNA here is from genome assembly GCF_052327205.1 of Somniosus microcephalus. NCBI lineage: Eukaryota > Metazoa > Chordata > Chondrichthyes > Squaliformes > Somniosidae > Somniosus > Somniosus microcephalus. Next base: position 6,981,788 of record NC_141020.1, read on the forward strand.
TCCTGGGATGGGGGGATTGTCCTATGAGGAGAGATTGAGTAGACTAGGCCTATATTCTCTAGAGTTTAGAAGAATGAGAGGTGATCTCATTGAAACATACACAATTCTTACAGGGCTTGACAGGGTAGATGCAGGGAGGATGTTTCCCCCTGGCTGGGGAGTCTAGAACCAGGGGTCACAGTCTCAGAATAAGGGGTCGGCCATTTAGGACTGAGATGAGGAGGAATTTCTTCACTCAGAGGGTGGTGAATCTTTGGAATTCTCTACCCCAGAGGGCTGTGGAGGCTCAGTCGTTGAGTATATTCAAGACAGAGATCGATAGATTTTTGAATATTAAGGAAATCAAGGGATATGGGGATAGTGCAGGAAAGTGGAGATGAGGTAGAAGATCAGCCGTGATCTTATTGAATGGCGGAGCAGGCTCGAGGGGCCGAATGGCCGACTCCTGCTCCTGTTTCTTATGTTCTTATGAATTAAGAGCTGAACATTTCACCGAAGCGCCCAGGATTTCCACTTATGATTGCTATCCCCCCCCGCAGAGTGTGTGTGTCTAGGCACAGGGTAAGGATTGGGCTCGGCTATGATGCCTCCCTGAAGCCTACGGAAGCCCCTACCCCAGCAAGAATCCGCTGAGGAGAGGAGACAAGTGGCAGGGGAGCAAGAAATCAACAAAGAGATGGTTAGCAAGATGGGCCGGGCCGCTAGATATAAATAGCAATGAGATAAGCGCACACACGGTAATCAATAGCTAGACTAATGGAGATGACTGTAGAGACAGGGAACCACAGACCAGAACAAGTAACACGTACATTTAATATGCTTGCTTCCCCTGCAGTTGTCACACCATCTGACTATTCTCCAAGGGATTACTTTTGTTTACCTGCCTCCATCAAACCAGATGCTGCAGAGAAAGTTGCCGGGCAGTACCTGGAAGGATTAGGGTCATGTGCTGATAAAGGTTGTCCCCATGGATCCCATCCATGAAGACCTCATCAGTGTAAAACAGACAAGGGTAGACCTCGGGTCTGAATGGGCGACGCAACAGCTGCTGACCACCTAGTGGAGGCACAAGACCTCTGGAGTGGCCCGATTGAGGCTGGCTGTCCATCCAACACAACAAAGGGACATGTTCAAACATCTCCCTTCTCGTTAGCTCAGGTTCGTTGCCCCGTTGGCTCCGGGAGTCCCCTTCTGTTTGAGGTGGAGGTGGATTTGGATTCGACGTGCCGACTGGGCCCTCTCGACTTTCTTTGGCGCTGTGGCAACTGCGCTGACCCTGCACCCGCGCCCTTGGGCATCTCGCTTCTGCCTTCTTTGGTTGGGTAGCAACAGTGCAGTTGGGCTTGTGCCACCTACGGTGAGAGGCCAGGTTAGCCAGGCACCCAAACACCTTGTTGCAATCGGAGCACCGATATTCCACCCGCACGATCCCGGAGCACTTGTGCTGGGCAAGGGCAAAGCAGTCTGGATATTCCTCCCTGCACAGCTGGCAGATGAACGCCCCGAGAACATTGCGACTCGATCGCTTTGCGACTTCGCCGTGCCTTTCCTTGACATCTTCACCGCGCCTTGCAGGTATGGTTGCCCCGCCTCGGCGGTCCGAGCTTCTCGGTTCCTCTGCCAATGAGTCAGTGCTCCTCTGTCCCAATGCCTCAGGGAGAGTTGATGAAGGGAATGCCTTTGTTCTTGACGGAAGCGAGCCCAGTGTTGGAGATGTCAGGTGGTCTACGGACACTGAGCCTGTGATAGACTGAGCCGGTCCATCTGAAGATAACAGCCTCGCTCCTGGGTATCCATCAGCAACGGCATTTTTGCTCCAGTATCTCGCTGTGCTGGGTGCTTCACATTGCTCTTGGCTTCGCTCTCCGTTCAGCGTCCCATGCCTTGCGATCAAGGACTGTGAATTAGTACATTTCTCCTGAGTCATCTCAACTTGTCTTTGTGTTGTCCTATATGACATAGTCCTCTTGCTCCTTTTGACCAGAAATCCTTTGGGCATTTTGACGGAAAACTTCAGAAGAATTAAAGCAACAGCAAATCTAAGATACAAGAAACACGCTCCGAGCGATCAGAGATAAGAGGATGCTCCGACCTCTATCTCTCTATGTGGCTCCTGTATCCTGAGCTGTGCATAAGCTTCTTAATTAACATGTACCCAATTAACACACGCAAGTATCTAGGGCGATGCTGATTGGAAGAGGACAATTCTGATTCATTTAATCACAGATCGTTAACGCTGTGGTGGTCTGTTGAAAGAATGCTTTAGGCTTCGACAGTAAAACGCTCCTAATAATGTCAGTCCAGAAACGATTCAGATAGCAGAAGCACATTAGCGCTTTAGTACAGTGTGACAGGACACCTGGTCGTCATCAGTACATTGTGAGCTTCTGAAATTCACAAAATTGCAAGAGAGACATGGAAAAGAAAGGCCTTTCAGCCCATCCAAAGAGTTAAGATTGAAATTATAACACAGAAAAAGACCGTTGGACCCAACCAGTTTAGCCTCCATATCAGCAGTGGTCCTAATCCCATGTGGCCAACATCTCCCTTACCTTCAACCACTGGTCGAACCTATTCTTAAATGTTGACATGGTACATACAGCAAACAATTCACAACAACAACAACAACTTGTATTTATATAGCGCCTTTAACGTAGTAAAACATCCCAAGGCGCTTCACAGGATCGATTATCAAACAAAATTTGACACCGAGCCACATAAGGAGAAATTAGGGCAGGTGACCAAAAGCTTGGTCAAAGAGGTAGGTTTTAAGGAGCGTCTTAAAGGAGGAAAGAGAGGCGGAGAGGTTTAGGCAGGGAATGCCAGAGCTCAGGGCCCAGGCAACAGAAGGCACGGCCGTCAATGGTTGAGCGATTATAATCAGGGATGCGCAAGAGAGCAGAATTAGAGGAGCGCAGATATCTCAGGGGGTTGTGGGGCTGGTGGAGATTACAGAGATAGGGAGGGGCGTGGCCATGGAGGGATTTGAAAACAAGGATGAGAATTTTGAAATCGAGACGCTGCTTAACTGGGAGCCAATGTAGGTCAGCGAGCACAGGGGGGTGATGGGTGAACGGGACTGGGTGCGAGTTAGGACACGGGGCAGTGAGCACAGGGGATGATGGGTGAACGGGACTCGGTGCGAGTTAGGACACGGGGCAGTGAGCACAGGGGGTGATGGGTGAACGGGACTGGGTGTGAGTTAGGACACGGGGCAGTGAGCACAGGGGGTGCTGGGTGAGCAGGACTGGGTGTGAGTTAGGACACGGGGCAGTGAGCACAGGGGGTGCTGGGTGAACGGGACTTGGTGCAAGTTAGGACACGGGCAGCCGAGTTTTGGATGACCTCAAGTTTACGTAGTGTGGAATGTGGGAGGCCAGCCAGGAGTGCGTTGGAATAGTCAAGTCTGGAGGTAACAAAGGCATGGACGAGGGTTTCAGCAGCGGATGAGCTGAGGCAAGGGGCGGAGATGGACAACAAGGTAGATGTGGATGGGGACAGGTCATCTTAGCTCACAAGGAACCTACGGTCACCCCTATCCCAATTGTTTCCTAAATGATTCCAGGGTTTTGCCATCACTACCGTGTGCAGAAGAATCTGGTTACAGCAGACAAACCTTCGGTAAGCTGCAACCCAGCCAGACCCAGTGCTGGGGTGAGGAAGGAAAGCCAACTGGTTGAAGAAGGAAGAGGAAGGCAAAGCGTGAGGAAGTTACCCCCCCCCCACAAAACCATCCAGAGCAGGACTGTCAGAATCCCACAAAAAGGAAGGGGACAAAAAGGGGCAAAGCTGGACCAAGCTCCCAAGAGAACCGTAAAGTGTCTCCAACCGTGTCCAGGACAAGAGACAAATGCCCAAGGTTAAAAAGAAATACTGAAACTCGTAAAAACAATCTGAATATTTCAGATGCCGGACGGAAGGTGATAGTTCCTGAGCTGCTGGGAGCAACTAAAGGTCAGGCCAGGTAAGGCAGTATGTCGAAGGTGTATAATTTAAGATTAGAGCCAGAATCTAAACCAGATTGGAACCCAGGTCTGCCAAAAGGAACCTCGTCTGATTTGCCGACCCAGCCCTCCCCCGGGCTTAAACCCGGTTCAGCACCGTGATTCGCTGAGCGAGTTTATCGCGTGGCGAATCAGGGTCTGGAGTAGCCAACAAATGTTCCCTTCTTCATAGAATCATTGAATGGTCACAGCTCGGAAGGAGGCCATTCGGCCCCTCGAGCCCTTGCCAGCTCTCTGCGAGAACACTTCAGCTAGTCGCACTCCCCCCGCCCTTTCCCCGGAGCCCTGCAAATTTTTCTCCTTCCGGTACTTGTCCAACTCCCCTTTGAAAGCCACGACTGAGTCTGCCATCACCACTCTTTCCCATCTCTCCCATTTTCTTGTACGTTCCCAGACCTCCCACATCCTTCACTACTTGTCTCTTCAATGCCTTAATATGTTGAGCCCATTACTTGACTAAGGTGTCCTGTTATTATCATTCCACTCATGATTCCTCTGACTGTTTTTTAATATAGTTCCCCTTCCCCCTTTTAATACGGCTTTTATTTTGAAGAAGGGTCAGCACTCGAAAGATTAACTTATTTGTTCTCTCCAGGGATGCTGACTGCCCACTGTGTGTTTCCAGTGTTTTCTGTTTATGCGACTAACCATAGAAAGATTCAGCAAATAGAGACAATAGGGGTTGCAACAGAGAGAGGGGGAGAGAGAGATTGAAGGCAAGAAGTGAAAGAGAAAGAGAGAGAGAGGAATAGAGAGAGAGGGGTAGAGAGAGAGATAGAGAGAGAGATAGAGTGAGTGAGGGAGATAGAGAGAGAGAGGGATAGAGAGAGAGAGAGGGATAGAGAGGGAGGGATAGAGAGAGGGAGGGATAGAGAGAGAGAGAGAGGGATAGAAAGAGAGGGAGAGAGAGAGAGGGATAGAGGGATAAAGAGAGAGGGATAGAGGGATAAAGAGAGAGGGATAGAGAGAGAGAGGGATAGAGAGAGAGGGATAGAGAGAGAGATAGAGATAGAGGGATAGAGAGAGAGGGGGATAGAGAGAGAGATAGAGAGAGGGATAGAATGAGGGATAGAGAGAGAGAGATAGAGTGAGGGATAGAGAGAGAGAGGGATAGAGAGAGAGGGGGATAGAGCGATAGAGAGAGAGGGATAGAGAGGGATAGAGAGAGAGGGATAGAGAGAGGGATAGAGTGATAGAGAGAGAGATAGAGAGAGATTGAAAGCAAGAAGTGAAAGAGAGAGAGGGATAGAGAGAGATAGAGAGAGAGAGGGATAGAGAGAGGGATAGAGAGAGCGAGATAGAGAGAGAGGGGAATAGAGGGATAGAGAGCGAGGGATAGAGAGAGAGATAGAGAGAGAGAGATTGAAAGCAAGAGTGAAAGAGAGAGTGAGAGAGAGGGGGATAGAGAGAGAGAGAGAGATTGTAGGCAAGATGTGAGAGAGGCGTGACCTATTACACGTCAAGCTCTCTTGTTATCCTGTCCAGGCATGTGGAGGAGGTTAGAAAAGCCACCCCAGGTTGGGGCACGACTATTACCTCAGGAGATCTTGGGCTTTCAGCATTTACTGTAAGGGCACTGCCAGACTGAAATTCAACTTAAACTGGGTCACACCGTTTGGCTGTGAGAACGCTGTACTCAGTATTAACCGAAATAAAAAGACATCCGTAAAGACATCGAGTGAGGCAACCACAAAGAGGGCTGTGGTTTCTCTCAACCTTGTCTCCCTCTCGCTCGCTCTCTCTCTCAAAACAGAGTCTGTGTCACAGAGCCTTGCGAACAGAGAACAGCAGCTCCGGATGTCCTCTGATGTGCAGCAGCCGTTAATCTTGAGCGCGGCTCGTGCAGGGTTTGGCGTTTTGAAATTTGCGATACCCTTGTTCTTTCTTTCGCGTTCATTTCCTGAAGGGCGCTCGAGTGGATTTGCCGACTGTGCCCTGTTGTGGAAACTTAACGGCGAGCTTTACGTCCCTCGTCGCCCCCCGTCCGCGCGCAGTTCGGCTGGAGTCAACGGAGCTCGGCGAGTGGCGAGCCCACGGGTCGCACCCGCTCGTGAGCAAGCGTGCGTTTGAGTGCGTCGACGCGGGAGAGACCCGGCAAAAAGAGTATGGGTGCGCTGGGAAGGTATCCCTGTGAATAGAAGCTTCTGTTGACTGGAGACAATGCTGAGGACATCATCCTGTGACACAAGTGACTCAGAGCAACAGATGAGGTACCCCTGCAGAACATTTCCTACTCTTTATCCATAGAATTGCAGAGAATGTACAGTGTAGACAACAGGTCTATGCTGGTGTTTTATGCTTCACATGTGCCTCAGCCTACCCCTCTTCAACCCCTCCTTCCACCCCTTCCTCCCTCATCTAGCAGAATTCGGGCAGAACCATCTTTGGAAAGTGACTGCAGTTTTGCTCACTATCACAGTAGTTCTGGCAGATTAGTTTCTCCCAGTGTTCTCCCTCCCGGCAGCCATATTTAAGAACATAAGAAATAGGAGCAGGAGTCGGCCATTCGGCCCCTCGAGCCTGCTCCACCATTCAATGAGATCATGGCTGATCTTTGACCTCATCTCCACTTTCCTGCACTATCCCCATATCCCTTGATTCCCTTAATATCCAAAAATCTATCCATCTCAGCCTTGAATATACTCAATGACTGAGCCTCCACAGCCCTCTGGGGGAGAGAATTCCAAAGATTCACCCCCCTCTGAGTGAAGAAATTCCTCCTCATCTCAGTCCTAAATGGCCGACTCCTTATTCTGAGACTGTGGCCCTGGTTCTAGACTCCCCAGCCAGGGGAAACATCCTCCCTGCATCTACCCTGTCAAGCCCTGTAAGAATTTTATGTGTTTCAATGAGATCACCTCTCATTCTTCTAAACTCTAGAGAATATAGGCCTAGTCTACTCAATCTCTCCTCATAGGACAATCCCCCATCCCAGGAATCAGTCTGGTGAACCTCCGTTGCACTCCCTCTATGGCAAGTATATTCTTCCTTAGGTAAGGAGACCAAAACTGTCCACAATACTCCAGGTGTGGTCTCACCAGGGCCCTATATAATTGCAGTAAGACGTCTTTACTCTTATACTCAAATCCTCTTGTAATAAAGGCCAACATACCATTTGCTTTCCTAATTGCTTGCTGAACCTGCATGTTAACTTTCAGTGATTTGTGTACAAGGACACCCAGGTCCCTCTGAACACCAACATTTCCCAATCTCTCACCACTTAAACAATACTCTGCTTTTCTATTTTTCCTTCCAAAGTGGATAACTTCACATTTCTCCACATTATATTCCATTTGCCATGTTCTAATGGCACCACACCTGAAGCCAGAGAGGATTGGAAAATGATGGTCAGAGCCTCTGCTATATCCTCTCTTACTTCTCTTAACAGTCTGGGATACATTTCATCCGGGCCTGGGGATTTTATCCACTATTTGCCCATGAGAAGTTCCACAGGTGCCCGCCTTGTCCAAGTGGCCATTTTTAATGTGTGAGCCCAGACAGTGGCTGATGCACTAAGCCCAAGGCCGAGCCTCTCTTCACCTGACCGCCATACACAGAATGGCATCGTATCTACAGCATGGAAACAGTCCTTGAGATCGGGAGGGAGGAAAAAAAGCTCGGGCCCCTACTCTTAATCGCTGCTTTACAGTGTCAGCCATGGCCCAGTGCCTCTGAGTCAGAAGGTCGTGGGTTCAAGTCCCACTCCAGAGACTTGAGCACAAAAATCCAGGCTGACACTCCCAGTGCAGTGCTGAGGGAGTGCCGCACTGTCGGAGGTGCCATCTTTCGGGTGAGACGTTAAACTGAGGCCCTGTCTGCCCTCTCAGGTGGACGTGGGACTACGGGAAGAGCAGGGGAGTTCTCCCCCCGGTGTCCCAGACAATATTCATCCCTCAACCAGCATCGCTAAAACAGATTATCTGGTTGTTAGCTAATTGCCGTTTGTGGGAGCTTGCTGTGCGCAAATTGGCTGCCGCGTTTCCTACATTACAACAGTGACTACACTTCAAAAAGCACTTCATTGGCTGTAAAGCGCTTTGGGACGTCCTGAGGTCGTGAAAGGCGCTATAGAAATGCAAGTCTGTCTTTTTTTTACCAGATGCATCTCATTGAGTTAATAGTGATGCAAGATACAGGGGAGGGGGATGGTTAGAATGTAGTAACTGCGCATTTATCAAAACTTAACCCACAGCCGATTAACAGGAAGTGATAACGGGCACGTTTTCCTCTGCTCGGAGTTAAAGCTCGTTGTTGTTACTGTATCGCATTTCCTCCTTTGTTGCCACCCAGACGCACAGCCTGTCGGATCCCACAAAGATAAAAACACAACTGCTCAAACCAAATCATAAGGTTTGACACCATTTGTGCGCAAGAGAGAGATGTCAAAAAACTCTTTACCAAAATAGAGCTGGTGGCTTCCATGAACAGGAGGAGGCCATTCGGCCCCTCGAGCCTGTTCCGCCATACAGTGAGATCATGGATGATCTGTATCTCAACTCCATCCACCCGCCTTGGCTCCGTAACCCTTAGTACCCAAGCGTGAGTTCATTTTCTCAGATTATAGAGGTTTCCAAGGACAGCAAGAAATTAGGAAGGCTAATGGAATGTTGGCCTTTATTGCAAGGGGGATGGAGTATAAAAGTAGGGAAGTCTTGCTACAACTGTACAGGACGCTGGTGAGATCACACCTGGAGTACTGCGTACAGTTTTGGTCTCCTTATTTAAGGAAGGATATACTTGCATTGGAGGCAGTTCAGAGAAGGTTCACGAGGTTGATTCCTGGGATGAAGGGGTTGACGTATGACGAAAGGTTGAGCAGGTTGGGCCTATACTCATTGGAGTTTAGAAGAATGAGAGGGGATCTTATTGAAACATATAAGATTCTGAGGGGGATTGACAGGGTGGATGCTGGGAGGATGTTTCCCCTCGTGGGGGAATCTAGAACTAGGGGGCATAGTTTTAGAATAAGGGGTCGCCCATTTAAGACTGAGATGAGGAGGAATTTCTTCTCTCTGAGGGTCGTGAATCTTTGGAATTCTCTACCCCGGAGAGCTGTGGTGGCGGAGTCATTGAATATATTCAAGGTGGAGCTTGACAGACATTTGATCTACGAGGGATTCAAGGGGTGTGGGGAGAGAGCGGGAAATTGGTGTTGAGGCCAAGATTGGATCAGCCATGATCTCATTGAATGGCGGAGCAGGCTCGAGGAGCTGATTGGCCGACTCCTGCTCCTGTTCCTTATGTTCTGTTGGACTCTGATGCATTTAAGGGGAAGCTCGATAGGCACATGAGGGAGAAAGGAACCAAAGGACATGCTGATAGGGTGAGATGAAGAGGGGGTGGGAGGAGGCTCGTGTGGAGCATAAACACCGGCACGGACCAGTTGGGCCGAATGGCCTGTTTCTGTGCGGTACATTCTGTGTAATTCTATGATTCGCCCCTTCCACCATGTGTGAGGTTTATACCCACCATTTCCTTGCCTGTTGAGTTAGAAAGACTTCCATTTCTATATCACCTTTCCCAACGTCCCAAAGCTCTTTACAGCCAATTAAATACTTTTGAAGTGGAGTCACTGTCGTAATGTGGGAAACGCGGCAGCCAATTTGCACACAGCAAGCTCCCACAAACAGCAACGTCATAATGACCAGATCATCTGTTTTTTTAGTGATGTTGATTGAGGGATAAATATTGGCCCCAGGACACCGGGGAGAACTCCCCCCTGCTCTTCTTCGAAATAGTGACCGCGGGATCTTTACGTCCACCTGAGAGAGCAGACAGGGGCCTCGGTTTAACGTCTCATCCGAAAGACGGCACCTCCGTCAGTGCGGCACTCCCTCAGCACTGCACTGGGAGTGTCAGCCTAGATTTTTGTGGTTAAGTTTCGGGAGTGGGACTTGAACCCACGACCTTCTGACTCAGAGGCGAGAGTGCTGCCCACTGAGCCACGCCTGACTTTGCCAGTTTCAGTCATGCCACTCTGTCAGCGGTGGGTATCAGGGAGGGGAGGAGTTGCTGAGTGGCGGCCAAGGAGTGTGGAAGAGGGTAAGTGAAAGAATCAGCTTAGTCCCAGTCATTCCTGCAAGTCACAGTGACCTGGGAAGAGGTCACCATGAGAACCGCCTGTCCCCTGTTGATAGCACGTGCAATGTGGGCAGACTTGAATAGAGAAAAAGAAAAATATATATTTGTTGAAAAGATAGAGCAAAAGTAGAGTGAGACTCGCGTCTGAACAGCCACAGTGAGGACTTCGGGCATGCTCAGTCCTCAGTTTACTCCATGAACTGGCTTCAAGCTCACAACGTCAACCCACTGAGAATGTTCAAAGTTCACCAGGATTACTTTCACTACAATATAGAAGGGAAGAGAGAAAGGGAGGGAGGGAGGGAAGGAGGAAATGGAGGGAAGGAAGGTAGGCAAATAAGGAAGGGAGGGAGGGAGGGAAGGGAGGAGGGAAGGAAGGGAGGGAGGGAGGGAAGGGAGGAGGGAAGGAAGGGAGGGAGGGAGGGAGGGAAGGGAGAAGGGAAGGAAGGGAGGGAGGGAAGGAAGGGAGGGAGGGAGGGTAGGAGGAAAGGGAGAGAGGGAAGGAGGAAAGGCAGGGTAGGAAGGGAGGGAGGGAAAGAATAAAGGGAGGGAAGGAAGGGAGGGAAGGAAGGAAGGAAGGGAGGGAGGGAAGGAGGAAAGGGAAGGAAGGAGGAAAGGGAGGGTAGGAAGGGAGGGAGGGAAGGAGGAAATGGAGGGAAGGAAGGGAGGGAAGGAATGAAGGGAGGGAGGGAGGGAAGGGCGAAAGGGAGAGAGGGAAGGAGGAAAGGGAGGGAAGGAAGGTAGGGAGGGAGGAAAGGAAGAAAGGGAGTGAGGGAAAGAAGGAAGGGAGGGAAGGAAAGAAGGAATGGAGGGAGGGGAGGGAGGGAAGGAGGAAAGGGAGGGAAGAAAGGGAGTGAGGGAGGAACTTGCCTTTATATAGCGCCTTTCACAACCTCAGGAGGTCCCAAAGTGCTTTACAGCCAATGAGGTTTATTGCCCCTCTCCAGTTGCCCTGTGAAGGTGGTGGTGAGCAGCCTTCGAAACCCAGCTGCTTGAGCAAGGACAGAGTCTCAGGCTGTTGGAGACCTTTGGTTAACCCTATTTTATTTCAGTCCCTACAGCCCCAACAAGCCACTCTGCAATGGAGGATATCCCCGGCCTCGGGGGGAGGAGGATCGAAGCGACCTTTCCCCACACTCGAAGCTCAGTCTCTTTGACAAGCTGACGCTGTCGCACAACGTTTGGCTGCAGCTCGGAGTCGAGTCGGTGCGAGTCAAGGAAATCCTCGGGAGGCAGCCTCCAGGGGTAGGTCGGATTGTGTGTGTGTGGGGCGGGGACACGGTTAATCTGGGAAATGGCTGAGTGACTACTGCAAAAACCAGAACATTGTCTCCTCCTGCCATCAAATGTTGTCAATTAGTGCACAGCTAGACTTGAAGTCCAGGATTGAGACTGATACCTGCTTGGAGGGGGTTAACATTATACTGGCACCTCTGCGCCAGTATTAGAGCCCTGGGCATACACGGTGACATGAATCTTGTCATTCTTGTGGAAATGATTTATGAAATATACTGGGCGGCCTGCGGGTGGCGCTGTCCAGGGCGAGTATAAATACTCGGGCACGGGCCCAGCTTGCTCAGGACGTTCTTAACAGGAACTAGTGAAGGACACAACTAGACCTCCATGTTGTAAAACAGTTGATTAAAGCTTTGTTTAACGCTTAGACCAAGTAGTGCCTAGTAGTTTTCTTACGTCACACGGTACCGAGCCGCACTCCCTGTCAGCTGACTGACGGTTTCATTTAAAAGTTCACAAAAGAAAGAAAGACTTGCATTTCTATAGCGCCTTTCACGACCACCGGACGTCCCAAAGCGCTTTACAGCCAATGAAGTACTTTTTTTGAAGTGTAGTCGCTGTTGTAATGTAGGAAACGCGGCAGCCAATTTGCGCACAGCAAGCTCCCACAAACAGCAATGTGATAAATGACCAGATCATCTGTTTTTTCAGTGCTGCTGGTTAAAGGATTAAATACAGGACACCGGGGGGGGGGGGGGAGAACTCCCCTGCTCTTCTTCTTCGAGAATTTACATTCGCCTAAGAGAGCAGAGGGGGGCCGTCGGTTTAACATCCGAAAGACGGCACCCTCGGCAGTGCGGCACTCCCTCAGCGCAGCACAGGGAGTGTCAGCCCCTGGATTTTTTGCGTTCAAGTCCCAGGAGTGGGGCTTTGAACCCACGACCTTCTGAAAGAGCTGGGCGGGCTGTCAGCCCCACGCTAACATCAAAAGAGATGACAGTAAATCACAAGATACGGATCTGATCTGCTCATATTTCTTGAACAAATCCACAGTCCCTCCCCTCACAACACCAAACTTTCTTAAAATGATATGAAATAATTTTGCTGTTAGTTTTTCTTAAAACAATTCCCGAGTTGGTTTCTTTCTGCCTCTGATACCTAAAGTTCAGCCCAGCAGTCGATCTCTCTTTGATGTAACGAGCAGCCTTGTCAATTTGCCTTGCGCCATTTGATGCTGTGCCCCTTCTGTCGAAGCTTCACCGACATCCCACTAATATTTTTTTGGCGGGGGGGGCACTGCCCGCCTGGCCCCTTTAAGGGCAATGCAGGCCGTTCAATATTCAAATGCCGCGAACGCGGGGTTTTTTTTTTTACATTGAAAAGCCGGCTGCGCGAGCTCATAGAAACATGGAAGATAGGAGGCAGGAGTCGGCCATCTCGGCCCCTCGAGCCTGCTCCGCCATTTAATGAGATCATGGCTGATCATCCAAATTCAGTACCCTGTCCCTGCCTTTTCCCCATATCCCTTGATCCTTTAGCCTTAAGAAATATATCTAACTCCTTCTTGAATATATTTAATGAATTGGCCTCAAACCTGCCCTTCTGTGGTAGAGAATTCCACAGGTTCACCACTCTCTGGGTGAAGAAATTCCTCCTCATCTCTGTCCTAAATGGCTTACCCTTATCTTTAGACTGTGACCCCTGGTTCTGGACTCCCCGCCATCAGGAACATCCTTCCTGCATCTAGTCTGTCTAGTCTTGTTAGAATTTTATAAGTTTCAAAGAGATTCCTCTCATTCTTCTAAACTCCAGCAAGTATAAGCCCAATCGACCCAATCTCTCCTCATACGTCATTCCTGCCATCCCAGGTATCAGATAAGGCAACCAAAACTGCACACAATACTCAAGGTGTGGTCTCATCAAGGCCCTGTACAACTGCAGCAAGACATCCTTGTTCCTGTACTCGAATCCTCTCGCTATGAAGGCCAGCATACCATTTGCCTTCTTAACCGCCTGCTGCACCTGCATGCTTACCTTCAGCGACTGGTGCACAAGAACACCCAGTCTCGTTGCACTTCCCCTTTTCCCAATCTACTGCCGTTCAGATAATAATCTGCCTTCCTGTTTTTGACACCAACGTGGATAACCTCGCATTTATCCACATTATACTGCATCTGCCATGCATCTACCCAATCACCCAACCTGTCCAAATCATCCTGTAGTTTCTCTGCATCCTCCTCACAGCACACACACCCACCCAGCTTTGTGTCATCTGCAAACTTGGAGATATTACATCTAGTTCCCTTGTCTAGATCATTAATATATATTGTGAATAGCTGGGGTCCTAGCACCGATCCCTGCGGTACCCCACTAGTCACTGCCTTCCACTTGGAAAAAACTGCCTTCCACTTGGAAAAAGACCTGTTTATTCCAACTCTTTGCTTCCTGTCTGCCAACCAATTTTCTATCCAAGTCAGTACCTTACCCCCAATCCCGTGTGCTTTAACTTTGCACGCTAGTCTCTTATGCGGGACCTTATCGAAAGCCTTCTGAAAGTCCAAATACACCACATCCACTGGTTCTCCCTTATCTATTCTACCAGTTACATCCTCAAAAATTCCAGTAGATTAGTCAAGCACGATTTACCTTTTGTAAATCCACGTTGACATGTCCGATCCTGTCGCTGTTTTCCAAGTGCTCTGCTATTACATCTTTTATAATGGACTCTAGCATTTTCCCCACTACCAATGTCAGGCTTACCGGTCTATAATTCCCCGTTTATCCTCTACCACCTTTTTTAAATAGTGGGGTTACATTAGCTACCCTCCAATCCATGGAACTGTTCCAGAGGCTATATGACTGGAGCGCGGCACACCCGCGCGGCTTAAAGGGAACGGCGCCGTCCACCCTGGGCAATCCCGCCTTTGAAGCTCAGCTGACTGAATCCTATTGGCCCAAATATTTTTTTAGCCACTGATTTTGCTTTTGTTTTGATTTTGTGAGCCTGGTGGTTTGGGAAAGGGCCGTCCTGAGCGGGGAATCCTGGGCTTTCTAAAATAGAGGCATAGAGTGCTAAAGCCAGGAGGTTATGCTAAACCTACATAAAATATTACAGCCCCCGCAAGTAATTTTACAACGGAGGGTACCGTATGCCAAGTTATGCTAAACCTGTATCGACCTTGGTTAGACCACACTTGGAGTACTGCGTACAGTTCTGGTCGCCATATTATAAAAAGGATATAGAGGCACTAGCGAGGGTGCAGAGATTTACAAGGATGATACCAGAAAATGCGAGGGTATATATATCAGGAAAGGATGAACAGGCTGGGTCTCTTTGCGCTTGAAAGAAGAAGGCAGAGGGGTGACCTAATAGAGGTCTTTAAAATTATGAAAGGTTTTGATAGAGTGGATACAGAGAGAACGTTTCCACTTGTGGGGAAGAGCAAAACTAGAGGCCATCAATATAAGATAGTCACCGAGAATCCAATAGGGAATTCAGAAGAAAACTTCTTTACCCAGAGAGTGGTGAGAATGTGGAACTCGCTACCACAGGGAGTGGTTGAAGCGAATAGTATCGATGCATTTAAGGGGAGGCCAGACAAGCACATGAGGGAGAAGGGAATAGAGGGTTATGCTGATAGATTTAGATGAGGAAAGACGGGAGGGAGGCTGGAGTGGTTGGGCCGAATGGCCGTATATCCTATGTCTCAGGAGAAGGAGAATCAAAATGACTTTTCACCTCATTCGAAGCTGGAGTATTGTGTCCTATTCTGGGCACCACACTTTAGGAAGGACGTGAAGGCTTTGGAGAGGGTGCAGAAGAGATTTACTGGAATGGTTACAGGGATGAGGGAATACAGTTACGTGGAGAGACTGGAGAAGCTGGGGTTGTTCTCCTTAGAGCAGAGAAGGCTAACAAGGCAAGGGAATACACAATGAATGGTAGGACCCTAGGAAGTACAGAGGATCAGAAGGACCTTGGTGTGCATGTCCACAGATCCCTGAAGGCAGCAGGACGGGTAGATAAGGTGGTTAATAAGGCATACGGGATACTTATATTCTATGCCTCGGCTAATGAAGGCAAGAGCAGGGAGGTTATGATGGAGCTGTACAAAACGCTAGTTAGGCCACAGCTGGAATACTGTGTGCAGTTCTGGTCACCACACTATAGGAAGGATGTGATTGCATTGGAGAGGGTGCAGAGGTGATTTACCAGGATGTTACCTAGGCTGGAGCGCTTCAGCTATGAAGAGAGACTGGACAGGCTGGGGTTGTTTTCCTTAGAGCAGAGAAGGCTGAGGGGGGACCTGATTGAGGTGTACAAAATTATGAGGGGGCATAGATAGGGTAGATAGACAGGAACTTTTCCCCTTAGTAGAGGGGTCAATAACCAGGGGGCATAGTTTCAAGGTAAGGGGCAGGAGGTTTAGAGGGGATTTGAGGAAAAACTTTTTCACCCAGAGGGTGGTTGAATCTGGAACTCACTGCCTGAAAGGGGTGGTAGAGGCAGGACCCTCACAACATTCAAGAAGCATTTAGATGAGCACTTGAAATGCCATAGCATACAAGGCTACGGACCAAATGCTGGAAAATGGATTAGGTTAGACAGGGGCCTGATGGTCGGCGCGGACGCGATGGGCCGAAGGGCCTCTTTCTGTGCTGTATGACTCTATGACTAAGGCTAAGAGGAGATTTGATAGAGGTGTTCAAAACCAAGAAGGGTTTAGGTAGAGTAAATAAAGAGAAACTGTTTCCAATGGCTGAAGGGGCGATAACCAGAGGGCACAGATTGAAGGTGATTGGGAAAAGAACCAGAGGCACCAGGAGGAAAAACTTTTTTACGCAGCGAGTGGTTTGGATTTGGAACGCCCTGCCTGAAAGGGCGGTGGGGAAACAGATTCAATAGTGGCCTTCAAAAGGGAGTCGGATAAATACTTGGGGTGGGACTAACTGGATTGCTCTTCGAAAGAGCCGGCGCAGACTCGATGGGCCGAATGGCCTCCTTCTGTGCTGTACTATTCTACGATTCGTGGATTAACCCTAAATCAGAACACTGAGATCTGTTAGTATAACTCCAGTCCTGGTATAACCATGTACCATGACTTACCACGGGAAATCCACTCATACATAACTTTAATACAACTGTAACTCCAATGTTTAAATGTGTTTTGTTCCCCTTCATGATTCCAGGCATTTTGGTATGGAGTAATAATTGTGGGAAAAATAAGATTCTGAACTGTCCGACTGGAAAATGGAATGTCTGAGTCGGAGGACTTTGTCGTCAAGGAGGATCGCCTCAGGTAAACCTTTCTCCACAACTATTTTCCTCAAGTTTTTCCGCTTTCCTGATTAATGCTGTGCCCTGGGGAGTGAGCTATTGAACCATGAATGGTATCACAGCCGCACACAGACTGGAGTGAGTCACACACAGGGGCATCGATCCTACTCGCTGCCTGCCCTCTGGCACTTTGGCAAATCTGGCGAGCCACGCGACTGGGTGTTGGTAAGTTATTCCGCCATGGGGGCATCACCGCTGCATCCTGCCGTTGGAAACCTCCACAAACAGCCTCCTGAGGAGCCCAGGATTAGTGCTTCTGATCATTACCCATAAATCCTCCTAACTGGGATTAATGGATAATGATCAGAAGCACAAATCCTGGGCTCCTCCCTCCCTCCCTCTCCCCTCCTTCCCTCTCCCCTCCCTCCCTCTCCCCTCCTGCCTCTCCTCCTCCCTCTCCCTCACTCCCTCGCTCCCCCATCCTCTCCCTCTCCCCTCCCTCCCTCTCCCCTCCCTCTCCCTTCCTCTCCCCTCCTCCCCTCCACTCCCTTCCTCTCCCTTCCTCTCCCCTCCTCTCCCTCCCTCTCCCCTCCTCCATCCCACTCCCTTCCTCTCCCTCCCTCCCCCTCCCTTCCTTTCCCCTCCTCCCTTCCTCTCCCCTCCTCTCCCTCCCTCTCCCCTCCTCCCTCCCACTCCCTCCTCCCCTCCCTCCCTCTCTCCTCCTCTCCCTCCCTCTCCCCTCCTCCCTCCCCCTCCTCTCCCTCCCTCTCTCCTCCTCCCACCCCCCTCCCTTCCCCTCATCTCCCTCCCTCTCCCTCCCTTCCTCTCCATCTCATCTCCCTCCCAGCCCCTCCCCTCCCTTCCTCTCCCTCCCCTCCCCCTCCCCAAGTCCAGTGGCACTGAGGCCAATTCCATCACCCTCCAGTTGAACTCCACTTGGACCAGTGATGGGACCCGAGACCCCCCATTCTAAGTGACTCTGCCCCTCGCCCCATGGTTGAATGAATCGAATCTTTCAATTTTTAATGCCAATTGTCAAAATGAATTCACAAAGGAAAAATAGATCGGAGATAAATGGAAAAAAAAACGAGAGTTATGCAATGATGTTATCTCTATGAGACGTGAACTTTACTTCACAGAGGGGGGCGTTACCCTGAACGAACACACTGGGCTCTCTGTGGGTGTAACTGAAGAGAAAAATATGTTTAGTTCAAAGGCTCTAAAGGAAGTTTACGAGTCTAACGCTGGAAAATCGATCTGACTCACGTAATCCAAGAAATAACAGGTGTTGAAAACATGTTGTGTTGCGGCGATGGCCGAGGGCATTCGTGAGCGTCACCCCCCCCCGCCGGGTGGTGCTGAGTCACACTGACTAAGAAAAGCCCAGGTTCATTTCCCGGCCTCAGCTTGGGACTTGTTGAGGCCAGTGTCATGGTCCTCAGTAACCCCTCCGGGACTAGGCTGGAGAAAATCAGCCAGGGTTTCTGCTCCAAAATCACTAAAAAAACAGATGATCTGGGTCCTTTATCACATTGCTGTTTGTGGGAGCTTGCTGTGCGCAAATTGGCGTTTCCTACATTACAACAGTGACCACACTTCAAAAAAGTGCTTCGTTGGCTGTAAAGCATTTTGGGACGCCCGGTGGTCGTGAAAGGCGCTGGAGAAATGTAAGTCTGTCTTTCTTTCTGATTGTAATCCAGTTAGAAAGAAATTGGGCACGGATAGGACACTCGCTGCCGGAACCTCTCTGCCTTACGACACTCCTTAAAACCTGCCTCTTTGGCCAATGCTTTTGCTCACCTGTCCTAATATCTCCTTATGTGGCTCGGTCTCAAGTTCTGTCTGATTTAAGCTCCTGTGAAGCCCCTTGGGACGTTTTACTACGTTAAAGGCGCTGTATAAATGCAAGTTGTTGTTGCTGAGTGCCAGTAAAAATAAAAAGGCAAGCGAAATTACATATTTTATACCTTAAACCAGGGAAGAGAAAAGCGAGGGAAGTTGAATTTGTACTAGACTTTAGCTAGGCCACAGTTCGAATAATGTGTGCGGTTCTGGCCAGCCCAATCTAGGTGGTAAATGGGAACAAAAATTGGGGCTTTTTCACTGTAGATTTTTCGGCACTAAGAGCGGAGTTGAGGTCGAAGATCAGCCATGATCTTACTGGATGGCGGAACAGGCTCGAGGGGCCGAATGGCCTCCTCCTGCTCTTTACTGGCTAAAAGTAGCGCCCCGGAAACATTCGTGCCCCCGCACTGCAAATTGAGTGGTTGCGCCCCAAAGGGAAGCGCGGCGCTACTGGAGGCGCCCCGCCTCCCTCTTGGGGCGCTGCGAGTGAATATCGTGGCGCTACGTGCTGCAGTGCCACGCGCTGCGGCACGTCGCACGACGTATTGCAGGCCTTCCTCCCCTTCTTAAAGGGGAGGGGCCTTGTGCAGTGCGATCTGGGGCCCAGCTGGGCCCCCGAGGATCGCGAGTGCAGGCAAAAGAGCCCCGGCACCGAGGAGAAGTGCCGGGCTCTCGGAGCGCAGCCGGCACTCCGCGGCGGGGGGGTTCAGGAGGCCGGGGACGGGAACGCAGGCAGGTGCTGGCAGGCGGCCAACAACAAAAATGGCCGCCCCGCACCTCGCCTTTAATTTGCGCCTCACCGGCCGCAGGTAGGCCCCCCTGAACCGGTCGGACATAGCGTCCGGCGGTAAATCAGGGGGCGCTGCCAAATATCGCGGTCGGGGCATCAGCGGGGCGCTGCGCACACCAATGACGTCATCAGCAGCGGCGCAGCGCTAACGGTTAGTGCCACCACTAACGTCCCGCGGAATTTACGCGGGAGGCGTGGGCAGTGCCGCGCCCGGGTGCCAGTTGGCTCGCGACCCACTTAGCGCCCTCTTAAGGCGCTAACGGGTGGCGCAACCTACTGAATTTCCTCCCCCGAAGTGCTTGCAAGTATAAATATCAAAGGATACGGGGACAGGGCAGGGAAATAGGTTCAGAGTGGATAACTCCGCAAGAACATACGGATTGGGAGCAGGAGTAGGCCACACGGCCCCCCCCGAGCCTGCTCCGCCATTCAATGGGATCATGGCTGATCTTCGACCTCAGCTCCACCTTCCTGCCCGGTCCCCATATCCCTCGAGTCCAATAATCTATCGAGCTCAGCCTTGAATATACTCAACGACTGAGCCTCCGCAGCCCTCTGGGGTAGAGAATTCCAAAGACTCACCACCCTCTGAGTGAAGAAATTCCTCCTCCTCTCAATCCTAAACGGCCGACCCCCTTGGAACTGCAGCTGAGGAGTGGGCCACAGGCACGACGGGCCGAATGACTCTGTGCTGTAATTTCCATGCAATTATTTTGATAGTTTTCCACTGGTTTTCAGTTTTGCTATTTGTCATCGAAACCGTCCGATTGAATTTGATCCCTCCGGCGAGAGAGGAAAGAGAGTGTCGTGGCATGACTGTCACTGCAGCGGAAACTCGAGGCAGTCCCAGGCCCGCTGTGCCTCTGGTGGAAAGTTGACTTGAGCTCAGAGTGGCCAGGGTTAGGTCGATGCCTGACCGTCTCTGCTCTGTGAATTCTTATTCTTGTTACTGGCTGGTCTTTTCCATTCAATCGTCGCGGGCTTTCTTAATATTACTTCGCCGTGGTTAGTCTTCAATTCTGCCGGCAAAGGGAGAAGGTAACGATTCACTCATATCTGGTGTTTGTCTCAATCTCAGTGGGTGGCACAAATTCCAGGCTGACGCTTCCAGTGCAGAGCTGAGGGAGTGCCGCACTGTCAGAGGTGTCGTCTTTCGGATGAGACGTTAAACCGAGGCCCCCGTCTGCTCTCTCAGGTGGACGTAAAAGATCCCACGGCCACTATTTTGAAGACGAGCAGGGGGGAGTTCTCCCCGGTGTCCTGGGGCCAATATTTATCCCTCAACCAACATCACTAAAAACAGATGATCTGGTCATTATCACGTCGCTGTTTGTGGGAGCTTGCTGTGCGCAAATTGGCTGCCGCGTTTTGTGAAGTGACTACACTTCAAAAGTACTTGATTGGCTGTAAATCGCTTTGGGACAGCCTGAGGTTGTGAAAGGCGCTATAGAAATGCAGGTCTCTCTCTCTCTCTCTCACAATGTTTGCTCCTGTTTGTGTACAGTATACACCATGTAAAAGTAACAAATAAAAACAGAACATGCTGGAAACACTCAGCAGGTCAGGCAGCATCTGTGGAGAGAGAAACAGAGTTAACGTTTCAGGTCGATGACCCTTCGTCAGAACTGGAAAAAGTTGGAGATGGAACAGGTTTTTTAAGCAAGTGTAGGGGCAGGGAGAGGGGGAGGGGAGGAAAGAACAAAAGGGAAGGTCTGTGATAGGATGGAAGGCAGGAGAGATTAGAGACAAAAGGGATGATGGAGCGAGGCAAAAGGAGACAGTAATGGGACAAGTTAAGAAACAAAAGATGGCTCTAGATGAGGTGTAAATGGCACTGGCAGAATGATCGACAATTGCCATGTGAGAGAGAGAGAAAAAAAAGGAAAAAAAAGATAGGGGCCGAGGTTATGATCTGAAATTGTTGAACTCGATGTTGAGTCCAGAAGGCTGTAAAGTGCCCAATCGAAAGATGAGGTGCTGTTCCTCGAGCTTACGCTGAGCTTCCATGGAACAATGCAAGAGGTCGAGGACGGAGAGGTCAGAGTGGGAGTGGAGCGAAGAATTAAAGTGACAGGCGACCGGAAGCTCGGGGTCACCCTTACGGACTGAACGGAGGTGTTCCGCAAAGTGGTCACCCAATCTGCGTTTGGTCTCCCCAGTGTAGAGCATAACCTTCTATTCCTTTCTCCCTCATGTGTTTATCTAGCTTCCCCTTAAATGCATCTGTGCTATTCACCTCAACCACTCCCTGTGGTAGCGAGTTCCACGTAGACGAGGGAACAAGATGTAATATCTCCAATTTGCAGACGACACAAAGCTGGGTGGGCGTGTGTGTGCTGTGAGGAGGATGCAGAGAAACTCCAGTATGATTTGGACAGGCTGGGTGATTGGGCAGATGCATGGCAGATGCAGTATAATGTGGATAAATGCGAGGTTATCCACTTTGGTGGCAAAAACAGGAAGACAGATTATTATCTGAACGGCAATAGATTGGGAAAAGGGGAAGTGCAACGAGACCTGGGTGTCCTTGTGTACCAGTCGCTGAAGGTAAGCATGCAGGTGCAGCAGGCGGTTAAGAAGGCAAATGGTATGTTGGCCTTCGTAGCGAGAGGATTCGAGTACAGGAACAAGGATGTCTTGCTGCAGTTGTACAGGGCCTTGGTGAGACCACACCTTGAGTATTGTGTGCAGTTTTGGTCACTTTATCTGAGGAAGGATGTTCTTGCCATGGAGGGAGTGCAGCGAAGATTCACCAGACTGATACCTGGGATGGCAGGAATGACGTATGAAGAGAGATTGGGTCGATTAGGCTTATATTCGCTAGAGTTTAGAAGAATGAGAGGGGATCTCATTGAAACTTATAAAATTCTAACAGGACTAGACAGACTAGATGCAGGAAGGATGTTCCCGATGGCGGGGGAGTCCAGAACCAGGGGTCACAGTCTAAGGATAAGGGGTAAGCCATTTAGGACAGAGATGAGGAGGAATTTCTTCACCCAGAGAGTGGTGAACCTGTGGAATTCTCTACCACAGAAGGCAGTTGAGGCCAATTCATTAAATATATTCAAGAAGGCGTTGGATATATTTCTTAAGGCTAAAGGGATCAAGGGATATGGGGAGAAAGCAGGGACAGGGTACTGAGTTTGGATGATCAGCCATGATCTCATTAAATGGTGGAACAGGCTCGAGGGGCCGAATGGCCTACTCCTGCTCCTATCTTCTATGTTTCTATTCTCACCACTCTCTGGTAAAGAAGTTTCCCCTGAGTTCCCTATTGGATTTATTAGTGACTATCTTATATTTATAGCCCCTAGTTCTGGTCTCCCCCACAAGTTGAAACATCTTCTCTATGTCTACCTATCGAACCCCCTTCATAATTTTAAAAACCTCTATTAGAAAAGAGCCCCAGCCTGTTCAGTCTTTCCTGATAGATATAACCTCTCAGTTCTGGTATCATCCTTGCAAAGCTTTTTTGCACCTTCTCCAGTGCCTTTATATCCTTTTTATAATATGGTGACCTGAACTGTTCACAAGAGCTCCAAGCGTGGTCTAACCAAGGTTCGATACAAGTTTGACATAATTTCCCTGCTGTTCAATTCTATCCCTCTCGGGATTAGGAGAGATTAGGAGAGAGGGGACTAGACAGAGTAGATAGAGAGAACCTGGTCCCATTGGCGGAAGGGTCGAGAACCAGAGGACACAGATTTAAGGTGATTGGCAGAAGAACCAAAAGGCGACATGAGGAAAAACTCTTTTACGCAGCGAGTGGTTGGGATCTGGATTGTACGGCCCAAAAGGGTGGTGGAGGCAGACTCGATCGCGGCTTTCAAAAGAGAGTTGGATAAGTACCTGAAGGAAAAAAATGTTTGCAGGGCTCCGGGGAAAGGGCGGGGGAGTGGGACTAGCTGAGATGTTCTTGCAGAGAGCCGGCACGGGCTCAACGGGCAGAATGGCCTCCTTCTGTGCTGTAACCATTCTATGATCCTATCATTAACAGAGTTGCTCAATTGTGGGAACTGACTCCAGTTTATTTATTTATTTTTTTACAGTTTTCTATCTAGAACATTCATATCTGGGATTCAGCAGCATTTTCCAGCTGATTGGTTATTATTGTGTGAGCAGGTAAGAGGAGCATTTATATTAGTAATCTAAGGCTGATTGGGGAAAAACCAGGCCTCCCTCAGAGGGTTGCCACCTCTCCAGGGTTGGCCTGGAGTCGCCGGGAATTGCAAATTCATCTCCCGGACTCTGCAGTGGGCAAAAAACCCCCGGGAGAAAAATCATTAAAAAAATCCTTTGTTCATTCGTTATAAAAAGTATCAGAGATTGAGGATAAAGGCGGTTTGACTGACAGTCGAGAAGCATCCAATCAGGATAACGAAAAGTCCGTTCACCATCCAATGGTATGTTGGCCTTCATTGTAAGAGGATTTGAGTACAGGAGCAAGGATGTCTTACTACAGTTATACAGGGCCTTGGTGAGACCACACCTGGAGTACTGTGTGCAGTTTTGGTCTCCTTACCTAAGAAAGGATATACTTGCCATAGAGGGAGTGCAGCGAAGGTTCACCAGACTGATTCCTGGGATGGCAGGACTGTCGTATGAGGAGAGATTGGGTCGACTAGGCCTGTATTGACTAGAGTTTAGAAGAATGAGAGGGGATCTCATTGAAACGTATAAAATTCTGACAGGGCTAGACAGACTGGATGCAGGGAGGATGTTTCCCCTGGCTGGGGGGGGTCTAGAACGAGGGGTCACAGTCTCAGGATACGGGGCAGGACATTTAGGACTGAGATGAGGAGAAATTTCTTCACTCAGAGGGTGGTGAACCTGTGGAATTCTCTACCACAGAAGGCTGTGGAGGCCAAGTCACTGAATATATTTAAGAAGGAGATAGATAGATTTCTAGGCGCAAAAGGCATCAAGGGGTATGGGGAGAGAGCGGGAATATGGTATTGAGATAGAGGATCAGCCATGATCATATTGAATGGCGGAGCAGGCTCGAAGGGCCGAATGGCCGACTCCTGCTCCTATGTTTCTAGGTTTCTATGTTATCTGTTATCTCAAATGTTGAACTATAAGTTGCTCTAACTAGTTTAGAAACAGTCAGCATTTGTCAGGAAATGACTGGCAGATTTTGTAAATGTCAGATCGTCACCCAGTCTCAAGCCCCCTACAATAACATGGTCGAATTGGTTCTTTATTCCACACCTTGCGGTTTCTCAGCGCTTGCAAGCAAGGTGTGGAATGAAGAAGCACTTTGACCACGTTATTGTAGGGTGACGAGCCATCAGGAAAAAAAAAATAGGACGCTGAGCTTTACATGTCTTATAATTACAAAAACAGGAAGCCCTGTAGTGAAATAAGGAACTGTTATATTGGTTGCATTGACTCCCAGTGCTGTGGGGCTAACACACTCCTCCTGCTCTGCTACACAGAGATGTCCTGCCTTTCCGCCTGAAACTGCCACCGGCCATCTTACACACGACCAACAGGGAGGAGCTGGGGAAGATCTCGGTGCTCGGCATCAGTGAGTCTGTCTGACGCTATTCCTTTCTGATCAGTTTCATATTCAGCCCGTGTGATTTCTTTTCATTCGAGTCTGTTTCCTGCTTTGTGCTTCCTCCTCATCACTCTCACCCCAGCTCATTCTCAGTTGTTGCAGAGAGTTCGGCTGTCCCTCTCTCTCCTTCTCTCTCCCTGTCTATCTCTCCCTCCCCCTCTCTCTCCTTCTCTCTCATTCTCGCCCCCTCCCTCTCACCTCTCTCCCTCCCCCTCTCTCTCCCTCCCTTCCCCCTTCTCCCTCTCTCACTTCCCCTCTCTCTCTTCCCCCTTCTCCCTCCAGCTCTCTTTTCCTCCCTCTCCCTCCCCCTTTCCCTCCCCTTCTCCCTTCCTCTCTCTCTCTCCCTCCCCCTCTCCCGGGCAATGAATCCTTGCTGGTGTTGCGCAGCCAGCAGTCTGCCTCCTGCAGCTCACCCAAGTGTCTGAGCCTTTACAAGGTGGGCATGCTCACTTGCCCTTTGGGCTGCTCGTCACCTTTAAATAGAGGGTTTAAGGCCAAGCGGGAAGACCACATTATTACTGGTTGGAATATATCAATACGTTAAGAAAGGCCGGTGCATTCACGGCCAATCCATCGGGACAATAAGGTAAATGATGCAAACTCGGAATCATTTTTGAAGGTTTATGGAAAACCCTAAAACATTCAAAGATTTTGCTTCCAAACCTTCCCTCGGCCCAGTGGCTGTGCCGCACTGTCGGAGGTGCCGTCATTTGGATGAGGTATTAAACCGAGGCCGCGTCTGCTCTCTCAGCTGGACGTAAAAGATCCCACGGCCGCTATTTGAAGAAGAGCAGGGGGAGTTCTCCCCGATGTCCTGACCCAATATTTATCCCTCAATCAACATCATTAAAACAGATTATTTGGTCATTATTGACATGAATCAGTCATTCATGAAAGAAAGACTTATGAAATAATACTGGGCGGCCTGCGGGTGGCGCTGTCCAGGGAGAGTATAAATACTCGGGCATGGGCCCAGCTTGCGCAGGACATTCTTAACAGGAACTAGTGAAGGACACAACTAGACCTCCATGTTGTAACACAGTTGATTAAAGCTTTGTTTAACGCTTAGGCCAAGTGCCTAGTAGTTTTCTTACGTCAATTATCACGTTGCTGTTTGTGGGAGCTTGCTGTGCGCAAATTGGCTGCCGCGTTTCCTACATTACAACAGTGACTACACTTCCAAAATGCACTTCATTGGCTGTAAAGCGCTTTGGGACATCCTGAGGTGGTGAAAGGCACTATAGAAATGTGAGTCTGTCTTTTTTAGTGGAACTGTTTGTCTCAATGAATCTCTTCCTTGTTTCCGTCCAGTGTTTTGGGACTCGCCATTCAACCAGAAGCAGGACGGGTTCTGCCAGGGAACCAGCAGCAATGTCATGGAGGTCAACCCAACCTTGGAGCTCCTGAAACAGCAGCACTTGCCGATGTGTTCCATCCAGGTCAGGGCGGAGAACGGGGCGCTCTTCTTCATCAACCCCCTTTTCCTGAAGGAGCACGGAGAGGGCTGGTTCGCCCAGACGCCTGTGCGGGGGCACACCTTCAGGCACTCCAGACTGGCGACAAAATGCCGGAAACCGTCGGCGAGCTGCGACGCCAGCCCCGTTCCTCCGCAAGAGCCCCAGGAGGCGGCGGAGAGGACGGGCAGCGACAGGTCGGATTCTGGAAAAAGCTTGGAAGAAGAAGAGGAAATATTTAAAGGTAACCAGCCTTCTGCGGTTTTGATTTAAAGGAGGTGCCCATCGGAGAGTTTGGGGGGGTGGTCAGTTGGCACTCTGTGCATCTTGGGCTTGAAGTCACAGAGAGTTGGATGAAAGTTTGTTCCGCCTGTCAGCGGCAGAAGTCCTATGTGAAATGAGTCTAAGGTCACCTCAAACTAATTCCTGCTGGGAATCCTAACACAATTCCCAGTGTACATCTCAACCCAATTCCTACTGGGCAACTTAATCCTGGGATGAGAGGGTTGTCCTATGAGGAGAGATTGAGTAGACTGGGCCGATACTCTTTCGGAGTTTAGAAGAATGAGAGGTGATCTCATTGAAACATATAAGATTCTGAGGGGGATTGACAGGGTAGACGCTGAGAGGATGTTTTCCCCTGGCTGGAGTGTCTAGAACCAGGGGTCACAGTCTCAGGATAAGGGGTCGGCCATTTAGGACTGAGATGAGGAGGAATTTCTTCACTCAGAGGGTGGTGAATCTTTGGAATTCTCTGTCCCAGAGGGTTGTGGAGGCTCAGTCGTTGAGTATATTCAAGGCAGAGATCGATAGATTTTTGAATATTAAGGGAATCAAGGGTTATGGAGATAGTGCAGGAAAGTGGAGATGAGGTAGAAGATCAGCCATGATCTCATTGAATGGCGGAGCAGGCTCGAGGGGCCGAATGGCCGACTCCTGCTCCTATTTCTTATGTTTAACAGGTTGCAACATGAATTGCATCGAAGGTACGGCACAGAAACAGGCCATTCGGCCCAACTGGTCCGTGCCGGTGTTTATGCTCCACACGAGCCTCCTCCCACCCTCTTCATCTCACCCCATCACCATATCCTTCTATTCCTTTCTCCCTCATGTGTTTATCCAGCTTCCCCTTAAATGCATCTACACTATTCACCTCAACCACTCCCTGTGGTAGCGAGTTCCACATTCTCACCACTCTCTGGGTAAAGAAGTTTCTCCTGAATTCCCTATTGGATTTATTAGTGACTATCTTATATTTAAGGCCCCTAGTTCTGGTCGCTCCCAGAAGTGGAAATATCTTCTCTACGTCGACCCGATCGAACCCTTTCATAATCTTAAAGACCTCTGTAATGATTCTGACTCCTGTGCTTTGTTTGAAGGTCCGACCTCTGGCACAGAGCAGGACACCGCCTCGGACCACGCCTTGACAGCCTTGAGGAGGAAGAACTTCACCCGCCGCGCTGCCTGGAGCTGGGGCGACGACTCGGAGTCCGATCTTCCGCAGCGGAAGAGTGCGGAGGAAGAGCGAGCGAGGCCCCGGAGCGCCGGGATGGAGACGGGAGCGCGGGAGAGCCGCACGCTGCCGGCGCACTACCGCGCCTCCTGGCTGGAAGGGGGCGTTCAGGGCACGCCGGTGACCCTCAAGAAGTCCCACTCGGAGACCTCCCTCTTGGCCTGCGACAGCCCACCGCTGCCGCCCATCTCCGAGCTGGACTCGCTGTCGATCAGCAGCATGGAGGACGAGAGCGACGGGCCAAGCTCGGCGCAGAAGCAGCAGCAGCAGCAGCAGCAACAGCAGCAGCACAAACGGCACTCCTGCACCCTCACCGACAAGGTCAGGTACCGCCTGTCCGCCGTCAGCCACGCCTTCACCGGCCTCGTGTCCACGGACCGCCGGATCAGGAACAAGATCGTGGAGCTGGCGCAGGACAAGGGCTCCTACTTCGGCAGCCTCGTGCAGGGCTTCATCGCCTACACCACCAAGAACAAGGACAAGCAAGCGAGCAGCACCGAGATGCTGCAGGGGGTCCACCACATGATCACCAGCCTCCGAAACTACCTGTTGCAAAGCTCGGAGCTCACCCGCATCCTAGACCTGTCTGACCACGAGGAGTGCAATACAGGTAATCACAGTTGACAGCAATTTTACACAGAATTACATCGGATGTGCCGCACAGAAACCGGCCAATCGGCCCAACCAGGCCATGCCGGTGATCAGCCATGATCTCATTGAATGGCGGAGTAGGCTGGAGGGGCTGAATGGCCTACTCCTGCTCCTATCTTCTATGTTATGCTCCACTCGAGCCTCCTCGAGGGGCTAAGTGGCCTATTCCTGCTCCTATTTCTTATGTTCTCCCATTCTTCCTCATCTCACTCTATCAGGGTAACCCTCTATTCCCTTCTCCCTCTAGCCTCCCCTTAAATGCCTCTACGCTATTCACCTCAACCACTCCCTGTGGTAGCGAGTTCCCCATTCTCACCACTCTCCGGGAAAAGAAGTTTCTCCTGAATTCCCTATTGGATTTATTAGTGACTATCTTATATTGATGGCCCCGCATCATTGCTCTTCTCCACAACTTGTACTTATTTAGCGCCTTTAAGGTAGAGAAACATCCCGAGGGGCTTCACAACGAGCGTAATCGGACAACATTAGACTCCGAGCCACATAAGGGTATAACTGCATCTTAAGTTCCTGTCCTACTACACTTCTGGTGCAATTGCTTATTTCCATGTGTCTTAATTAGTGAGGATGGGTTTCTTCTTCTTAGGCAGTCCCTCAGAACCGAGGATGACTTGCTTCCACACTAAAAATGAGTTCCCAGGTGACTGATGAGTCCAATGCCGGGACCTACAGTCTCTGTCACAGGGTGGGGCAGACGGTGGTTGAAGGGGCGGGTGGGTGGGGTGCTTGGGTTGACGTGCGCTCCTTCCGCTGTTTGCGCTTGGCTTCTGCTTGCTCCCGGCGAAGAGACTCGAGGCGTTCGGCGCCTTCCCGGATGCTTCTCCTCCACTTTGTGCGGTCTTGGGCCAGGGAGGATGGGTTTACGGTGAACTAATACATCAATTTCTGTTTTATTTCAGCCTTTTGGGGGGTGGGGGGGAAATCATAGGATTACACAGGACATACGGCCCAGATACAGGCCATTCGGCCCAACCAGTCCATGCCGGCCTTTATGCTCCACTCGAGCCTCCGCCCGTCTTTCCTCATCTAACTCTATCAGCGTAACCCTCTATTCCCTTCTCCCTCATACGCTTGTCCAGCCTCCCCTTAAATGCATCGATAGTATTCGCCTCAACCACTCCCTGTGGTAGCGAGTTCCACATTCTCACCACTCTCTGGGTAAAGAAGTTTCCTCTGAATTCCCCTATTGGATTTCTTGGTGACTAGCTTATATTGACGGCCTCTATGACATGACAAACAAAAGTCGCTGGCCTTGTCACCGGTCTATATTTGAGTTGCCAGCTTTTGCTGGTCTTCTGCAGCCGCAGGGCACAGCTGCAAAGAAACTGGTGGTTTTCCTGGAAGTCACGTTACTGGACAGATAGAAACACGTGTTCATTCATTCACTTCCTGCCCACGAACGTCATCTGACGGTTGAGCGGCCAACCTTGAAGCCGCACTGCGTATATAAGCTATAAAGGCAAGTCTAAATATAGCGGGGGGAGGGGGTTCGACAACCTTCCAGGATTGCCCTGGAGTCTCCAGGAATTGGAGATCGATCTCCCGGGACACAGCTGCGAGCAAAAATCCAGGGAGAAAAAAATCCTAGAGGGCAATAAATAATACATAAGAACATAAGACGTAGGAGCAGGAGTCGGTCATTCGGCCCCTCGAGCCTGCTCTGCCATTCAATAAGATCGTGGCTGATCTGATCTTGGCCTCAACTCCACTTCCCTGCCCCCTCCCCATAACCCGCGACTCCCTTATCGTTCAAAAATCTGTCTATCTCCACCTTAAATATATTCAATGACCCAGCCTCCACAGCTCTCTGGGGAAGAGAATCCCAAAGATTCACGACCCTCTGAGAGAAGAAATTCCTCCTCATTTCTGATTTAAATGGGTGCCCCTTTATTCTGAGACTGTGCCCCCGAGTTCTAGATTTTCCCACGAGGGGAAACATCCTCTCTGCATCTACCCTGTCAAGCCCCCTTCAGAATCTTATATGTTTCAATAAGATCACCTCTCATTCTTCTAAACTCCAATGAGTATAGGCCCAACCTGCTCAACCTTTCTTCAGACATAATTATGAGGTTTTTTTTCAATTTCCAATTAAAAATTTGGAGGGCGGGGTGGTGGAGGGGGCTGCGGGAAGGCTGTTTGTTGGGGTGGGGGGCGGTTGGAGGTGAGAGGTCATGTGATGAGACCTCCAGGGATTCGCCCAACTGGAGTTGGCGACCCAAGTTTCAGCAG
The DNA here is from genome assembly GCF_052327205.1 of Somniosus microcephalus. NCBI lineage: Eukaryota > Metazoa > Chordata > Chondrichthyes > Squaliformes > Somniosidae > Somniosus > Somniosus microcephalus. The sequence goes on from NC_141020.1 coordinate 7,012,450, forward strand.
ATCACCCGACCCCTCTGATGCCCCTGTTGACCGGAAGGGTCCGACCAGTCGCGGCGTTTGGTTACCAAGAGCGATAGAAGAGGCGGCACTTTGGCAAATAGTCGGAATCTTGAGTTTTTCAGGAGGAGCACGAGCGATAAAGGTTTTTATATTTGTGCTCGTCAAGTGAGGGCTGGCAGGTGCCGAGAAATTGGTCCCTTTCAGGGGAGGGGAAGTGGCACCGTGTGACGAGGTCTGGTATTACTCCTCTGGGGGGCAAAATCGGGTCGCGCCCCGAAAAAGTTAGTGCCCCGCGCCCGAAATTCTCTAGTAGCGCCCCAAGAAGGGATGGGGAGGGGCCTAGCGCAGCGCAACCCGGGGCTCAGCTGGGCCACCAGGGGTCGGAGTGCCGGCACTCCGCGGGGGCAGGTGCTGGCAGGTGGCCAGCAACAAAAATGGCCGCCCGGCACCTCCCCTTTAATTTGCGCTGCCCCAGCCGCATGTATGTCCCCCCCCACCGACCCCATCGGACATAGCGTCCAGTGGTAAGCCAGGGGGCGCGACCGAAGATCGCGGCCGGGTCTCGAGCGGGGCGCTGCGCACGGCGATGACGTCATCACTGGAGGCGCAGCGCCACGGGGCGCTAACAGTTACCGCCACCGCTAAACTCCCGCTGAATTTCGCGGGAGGTGTTAGCGGCACCGCGCCCAGGCGCTAGCTGCTTTGTGCCCTCTTAGTGCCCCCTTAGGGCACTAACGGGACGCGCAAATCAACCAAATTTTTCCCCCCTGATGTTTTTAAGGATTTAAAATAAACTGGCTAACCTTGTTTGAGAGAATAGCAAACTCTGGGTTTCTTACTCATATTGAACAGTTCCAATTCTAAACTGATGAGGACATTCAGAGAGCAATTGCAACTGCTTGCAAATTTCGGGCTCCGGGTCAGGGACTGGTTTTCTTTCTCTTTATTCTCAATTTTTTTTAAAGAGCCCCTTCCCCAATTTTCCAGTCTTGTTTATTAATCTGGTCCCTTTTACAAGACTCCACTAGGCCCATATCCAAGCCATAATCTGGGCCTCATGGATAACACTCTACAAAGCCCACATTCAAGTCATAATTTAAGCTTCATTCATAAGACTCCGCGAGGCCTATATCCAAGCCTGGCCAACAGGTATAAAACACTGGTTCGGCCTCAACTGGAGCATTGTGTCCAATTCTGGGCACCGCACTTTAGGAAGGATGTGAAGGCCTTAGAGAGGGTGCAGAGGAGATTGACCAGAATGATTCCAGGGATGAGGGACTTCAGTTATGTGGATAGACTGGAGAGGCTGGGGTTGTTCTCCTTACAGCAGAGAAGATTAGGGGGAGATTTGATAGAGGCGTTCAAAATCATGAGGGGTCTGGACAGAGTAGATAGAGAGAAACTGTTCCCATTGGCGGAAGGGTCGAGAACCAGAGGACACAGATTTAAGGCGATTGGCAGAAGAACCAAAGGCGACATGAGGAAAAACTTTCTTACGCAGCGAGTGGTTAGGATCTGGAATGCGCTGCCTGAAAGGGTGGTGGAGGCAGATTCAATCGTGGCTTTCAAAAGGGAGTTGAATAAGTATCTGAAGGGGAAAAAATTTGCAGGGCTACGGGGAAAGGGCGGGGGGAGTGGGACTAGCTGAAGTGCTCTCGCAGAGAGCCGGCACGGGCTCGACGGGCCGAATGGCCTCCTTCTGTGCTGTAACCATTCTATGATTCTATGAGACCCTGGTTTGTAGTTTTGTTGTTTCAGTACACTAGATTGTAATTTGTTCCATAGTTAATTATTTGGGAGAACTATTTCCCCTTAACATCTTTGGCTTTTTTTCTGAAGAGTTGGTCTGGAGATTTTACTGTTGGTTTCAATGGTTTAGGAACGGGCAAAATTGGCCAGGCTTCTTCGTCCGGACTGCCATCTAGTGACTCCCGCTGGGGTGTGCAGGTCAGGTGAGAACACGGTTCGGCTCACCTGTGATGCCACCCCTGCCCGAATGGCCTGTTTAACCCTCACTGGGCCTGAAGAACGACTCCAGAGCAGTGGGCAACTGGCACCTGAGGACTCCGAACCCACTCAGAGTTCCCAGCTCCAAGAGACCAGTGGAAAAAATTGGGGAAGGGGCTCTCTCAAAAAAAAAAAATTGAGAAAGAAAGCCAGTCACTGACCTGGAGCCTGAAATTTACAAGCAGTTGCAATTGCTCTCTGAATGTCCTCATCAGTCCAGATACAGTGACAATGACCTGGGTTTGCCTGTTTAGATCACTTAATGGCACAGTTTTAAAGAGTGTGCAGGGACAGAGGGACCTGGGAGTTAATGTGCATAGGTCCCTGAAGGTGGCAGGACATATTGAGAGAGTGGTTAACAAAGCATATAGGGTCTTGGGTTTCATAAATAGAGGTACAGGTAGACTACCCTTTATCCGAACTTCCGAAAACCGAAACCCTCTAAAAACCGAAGGTTTTTTCGGTCAGCGTAAGTCGTGCGCACGACATGACCAGAGTGGCGCACGACCCCCCGCGGACCCCCGCCGACCCCCCCTGCCGACCCCGACCCCCGCCGACCCCCCTGCTGACCCCGACCCCCGCCGACCCCCCCCGCGGACCCCCGCGGACCCCCCTGCGGACGCCCGCCGACCCCGACCCCCCCCACGGACCCCCGCCGACCCCCCCGCCGACCCCCGCCGACTTACGCTGAGCAGAGGGTCAGCGTAAGTCGTGCGCACGATCCCCCGCCGACCCCCCCGCGGAACCACCTGACTCTCTTCCAAAGGCTCGAAAGCAACGAGAGCTCTGAGCCCGCGGCGGTGCCGGCCCCTGTTCCGACCGAGCACGACGACCTGTTGGTGGAAATGCAGAACTTCATTGCATTCCAGGCTAGCAGCGACGGACAAGCCACGACTGCGGACCCCCCCGCCGACCCCCGCCGACCCCCCCACGGACCCCCGCCGACCCACCTTCCGAAATCCGAAATTTTCCAAAAACCGAAACACGGCTGGTCCCGAGGTTTTCGGATAAAGGATAGTCTACCTGTATTGAGTACAAAAGTAGAGAAGTTGTGCTGAACCTTTATAAAGCGCTGGTTAGGCCACAACTGGAGTATTGCGTCCAGTTCTGGTCACCACACTTTAGGAAGGATGTGAAGGCCCTCGAGAGGGTGCAGAGGAGATTTACCAGAATGGTTCTGGGGATGGGGGATCTTAGCCACAGGGACAGGTTGGAGAAGCTGGATTTGGTTTCATTAGAGCAAAGGAGGTTGAGGGGTGATTTGATAGAGGTGTACAAGATTGTGACGGGTTTGGATAGGCTAGACGGGGAAAGGCTGTTCCCACTAATTGAGGGTACAAGGACTAGGGGACACAGATTTAAGGTTTTGGGCAAGAGATACAGGGGGGGATGTGAGGAAAAACTTTTTTACACAGTGAGTGGTGAGGACCTGGAACTCGCTGCCGACGGAAGTGGTGGAAGCGGAGACACTCGATGTTTTCAAGGGGAGACTGGATAGGCACTTGAGGGAAATAAACTTGCAGGGCTACGGGGATAGAGCGGGGGAATGGGACTGACTGGATTGCTCTACAGAGAGCCGGCACAGACTCGATGGGCTGAATGGCCTCCTTCTGTGCCGTTATGACTCTATGACTTTCTCATGGGGAATACTTGAGTAGTGGCCTTTGTTATAAATCTCATCATCATAAAGAAACTACTCATGAAATAACGCTGGACGGCCAGCTGGTGGCGCCGTCCAAGGAGTATAAATACTCGGACGTGGGCCCAGCTTGCCCAGGGACATTTTGTAAGACAAGGAACTAGTGAAGTACAACTAGACCTCCATGTTCTGAAACATAGAAGATAGGAGCAGGAGTAGGCCACTCGGCCCCTCGAGCCTGCTCCGCCATTCAATGAGATCATGGCTGATTATCCAAACTCGGTACCCTGTCCCTGCCCCCCCCCCCCACATCCCCCGATCCCCCCAGCCCTAAGAAATATATCTAACTCCTTCTTGAATATATTTAATGAATTGGCCTCAACTGCCTTCTGTGGCAGAGAATTCCACAGGTTCACCACTCTCTGGGTGAAGAAATTCCTCCTCATCTCAGTCCTAAATGGCTTACCCCTTATCTTTAGACAGTGACCCCTGGTTCTGGACTCCCCCGCCATCAGGAACATCCTCCCTGCATCAAGTCTGTCTAGTCCTGTTAGAATTTTAGAAGTTTCAATGAGATCCCCTCTCATTCTTCTAAACTCCAGCGAATATAAGCCCAATCGACCCAATCTCTCCTCATACATCATTCCTGCCATCCCAGGTATCAGTCCGGTGAATCCTTGCTGCACCCCTTCCATGGCAAGAACATCCTTCCTCAGACAAGGCGACCAAAACTGCACACAATACTCAAGGTGTGGTCTCACCAAGGCCCTGCACAACTGCAGCAAGACATCCTTGTTCCTGCCACGAAGGCCAACACACCACCCGCCCCCTCAACCGCCCGCCCACCCTCAGTGACTGGCGCACAAGGACACCCAGGCCCCGCCGCACCTCCCCTCCTCACAGCACACACGCCCACCCAGCCCCGCGTCGCCCGCAAACCCGGAGACAACAAGTTGATTATGCTCGAACCATGTGCGTAGTGAGTTTTATAACGTCAGCCTTAATGGAGTCCTCCCAGAGAAGGTTTTCCTCATGACCGTGTGTGTGTGTCTCTCTCGCTCTCTCTCTCAGACGCAGTCATCGAGAAGTCCTTGCTGAAGTGCGTTTTGAAGCCTCTACGGGACCACATCTACTCGAGCCTCCTCGACTTCCATACCAAGGACGGCTCCCTGAAGAAGCTGAAGGACAGCCAGCTGGTCTTGCAGAGCCAGAGCCTGGCAGAGCTGGGCGTGATGGCCGGCGTGCCCGATGCCGTGGGCCTGGAAAAGATCCAGCAGAGACTCAACGCCATGCACTCGGCCTATTCACCCTGGAAGAAGGTGGCTCAACTCCTGAAGGCCTGCAAGCTTATTTATGAAGCAATGACTGGCACATCAGGTGAGAAGGGCACAATTTCAAAAACTTGCAGATGACACGAAACTTGGAAGTGTAGTGAACAGTGAGGAGGAGAGCGATAGACTTCAGTAAGACACAGACAGGCTGGTGGAATGGGCGGACACGTGGCAGATGAAATTTAACGCAGAAAAGTGTGAATTTTGGTAGAAAGAATGAGGAGAGGAACATATAAATTAAAGGGTACAATCCTGAAGTGGGTGCACAAACAGAGAGACCTGGGGGTTGAAGGTGACAGGGCAGGTTGAGAAAGCAGTTGAAAAAGCTTACGGGATCCTGGGCTTCATAAATAGAGGCATAGAGTACAAAAGTGTGGAAATTATGATGAACCTGTATAAAACACTGGTTCGGCCTCAACTGGAGTATTGTGTCCAATTCTGGGCACCGCACTTTAGGAAGGATGTGAAGGCCTTGCAGAGGGTGCAGAAAAGATTGACGAGAATGATTCCAGGGATGAGGGACTTCAGTTACGTGGATAGACTGGAGAAGCTGGGGTTGTTCTCTTTAGAGCAGAGAAGGTTGAGAGGAGATTTGATGGAGGTGTTCAAAATCATGAGGGGTCTGGACAGAGTAGAGAGAGAGAAACTGTTCCCATTGGCGGGAGGGTCGAGAACCAGAGGACACAGATTTAAGGTGATTGGCAGAAGAACCAAAGGCGACATGAGGAAAAAGATTTTTACTCAGCGAGTGGTTAGGATCTGGAATGCACTGCCTGAAAGGGTGGTGGAGGTTGACTCAATCACGGCTTTCAAAAGGGAGTTGGATAAGTACCTGAAGGAAAGAAATTTGCAGGGCTACGGGGAAAGGGCAGGGGAGTGGGACTCGCTGAAGTGCTCTTGCAGAGAGCCGGCATGGGCTCGAAGGGCCGAATGGCCTCCTTCCGTGCTGTAACCGTCCTCTGATTCTAAGGAGCCATAAAGCCTCTTTTCAAGGTGGCCTAGTGGTTAACAGCAGCACCCGACGTAATACCAGATTCCTGAAAACAGTCGCCCCCCAGTTCAAATTCCCACTAAAAGACAGACTTGCATTTCTACAGCGCCTATCACGGCCTCCCAAAGCGCTTTACAGCCAATGAAGTACTTTTTGAAGTGTAGTCACTGTTGTAATGTGGGAAACGCGGCAGCCAATTTACGCACAGCAAGATCCCACAAACAGCAATGCGATACTGACCAGATCATCTGGCTTTTTTTTTTAGTGATGTTGGTTGAGGGACAAATATTGGCCCCAGGAAGAACTCCCCCCCCGCCCCTCCCTGCTCTTCTTCGAAATAGTGGCCGCGGGATCTTTCACATCCAGCTGAGAGGGCAGACGGCTTAACGTCTCTGAGGGAGTGCCGCACTGCCGGAGGTGCCGTCTTTCGGATGAGACGTTAAATCGAGGCCCCCGTCTGCTCTCTCGGGTGGGCGTAAAAGATCCCACGGCCGCTATTTAGAAGAAGAGCGGGGGGCGGGGGGGAGAGTTATAGAGGACGTGTAGTGAGGATGGAGTCGCTGTGGTCCTTGTCTGAGAGAAGAGGACATATCGGAGGCAAGATGCCAGTTAGTCAAGACCGCGATGAATTGCAGGCAACCCTGGTCTCGTGCTTTGCTTGGTTGTCTTATGGAGTCAGAACGGAATATTGCGGAGATTTTCCAGGATTTTCTGGGGTTTTTTTTTTAACCACTCCCAGGAGATGGTACGGTCGGGTTAATGTTCTCCCTAAGGTGCGCGGGGGCGCCACCGCACATCAATCGGGAGGTCCCGCGCAGGCTGCTCCGTTTTGGAAGATGCCGCTCCTGCCCGGCCGCTCAGCGCTGCAAAATTAAAGGGACCGCGCATGGAAAAAAAAAAAATTCAGCGGGAACAAAGACTGGTTGAACCGCGTGCGGACTGACGCGATCGACTGGCAGGGCGGGCTCGACAGGCCTCTTTGAGCTTTCTTGCCCTTTTTGTTCGGGGTTTCCACCGAACATCTGCCAGAGTTACGCTGGCGAAGTGGGGGAACCCCAGAGGAAATTCTTGGTGTTAAGCATCTCATATCCTGGCCAATTGTCCTGGGTCAATATTTATCCCTCAATCAATATCACTAAAAACAGATGATCTAGTCATTATCACCTTGCTGCTTGTGGGAGCTTGCTGTGTGCAAATTGGCTGCCGCGTTTCCCACATTACAACAGTAACTACACTCTAAAAAAGTACTTCATTGACTGTAAAGCGCTTTGAGACGTCTGGTGGTCATGAAAGGCGCTATAGAAATGCAAGTCTTTCTTTCACAGGAAGAAGCTAATTGTCTCTCCTGCTCTTTCCAACCTTGGTCATGTCCCGTACTCTGGACCTGTAGAAGTGCCTTACTTCTTAGCTCTGGGTAATGACTCAATACACACTTGGATTCATCAGACGGACAGGCCTTTTATTTCACTTCTTGCAAGGGGAATCAGCACCTCTACTCAAGGGGTGAGGCTACTATTCCAATGATACAGCGTAAGCGTTCCATATTTATACAGTGTAACAAACAAGTTTGATTGACATTCCTTTGTTCCTCTATCAGGATACATTTTAGATTAATCATCAGGTAGAAATAACATATTGACAGAAGGATCCTGGACACATAAGTCAACCGTTAATCTATAACAGGGCATGAATCGTGTAACCGGAGGTCCTCTTTAATCATATATTGGGAGGCTAGCTTTGCTTATGGTCACAAGTTATCAGGTCATTGGTACATCAAAGGAACTCATTATTTCACTTCTACATTCTCATTAGGTGGGCAGACATCTGTTCTTGGCTGTAGTTCAAGTACGTGCAATAGCTCTAGTTACACATCGACACTTGCCCAGTGTCAAGTCTGAAAACTTTTACCCAGCAAGCACTTGAAATTAACCCCTTATATCATGTAGATTTCCTCAGACCTCGCCTCCGTTTCTGTAGTTTACGGTATCCTGTAATCCTCTGGAGGTGTGACACCCTCCTACATGTCTATTATACAAGCTGCTCTGTCACATAACGTTACCCAAATTCTCTGTTACAGGGAAGCCTTACGGAGCAGATGACTTCCTACCTGTGTTGACCTACGTTCTGGCAAGCAGCAACATTACAAACCTCTCCCTCGATGTGGAATACATGATGGAGCTTCTAGACCAAAACCAGCTACAGGGTGAAGGTAAAGCAAATCCATCTATCTCCTAAAATACAGCCACATTATACTCCACAACAGCATGCAATCCCAGGCTTTGCTAAGTCCCCGATGGGCCGCTGATGCCCAAGTCTTCTCCGATTTCAAAACCCCAGATTTCACTGGGTTAATGGGCTCGTGGCACTGAAGGGAAAGAGGGAGTCCTGTTCGTAGGGCGAGCAACACGGGCAACGACGGGCAACACGGGCTTAGTAACAGGCTGTTCGCATGTGGTTTCTCACAGTGCACTCTCCACGAGCGCTGCTCCCTTCACTCTCCGTTCCTCGCTCCCTTCCTCCCTCTTTCCTCTCTCCCTTCCTCCCTCCCTCTTTCCTCTCTCCCTTCCTTCCTCTTTCCTCCCTCTTTCCTCTCTCCCTTCCTCCCTCTTTCCTCTCTCCCTTCCTCCCTCTTTCCTCTCTCCCTTCCTCCCTCTTTCGCTCCCGCCCTCTTTCTCTTCCCTTCTCAACCTCCCTCTTTCCCTCTCACCCTTCCTCGTCCTCCCTCTTTCTCTTCCCCTCTCTCCCTCCCTCCCTCTCACTGGGGTAGATCCTGAACTTTGTGCGATTGTGTAAAATAGGTGACAGCGAGTCGGCCGCCCGATTTACGTCTGTCCCGATTTTTATTTCCATTTAACCGGGAATCGATTTATGGATTGAGTCATGGAGTTTAATCAATCAGTAAGATATACTTGAGGTTCAAAGGTAGAATTAGAGAAAGCTTTTGTTAAGGCTTTGTTTTGGCCAAGATTCAACTTTGGGTTTAGACCTGGAATTAGAGGAGGTTCAGTTAAGGCCTAGAATTTGGCTCGTGTGGAGCATAAACAGCAGCACAGACCAGTTGGGTTGAATGGCCTGTTCCTGCGCTGTAAATTCAGTGTCACTCTGTTAGTGTCGGCTGTGGCTCAGTGGGCAGCACTCTCTCCTCTGAGTCAGAAGGTTGTGGGTTCAAGCCCCACTCCAGAGACTTGAGCACAAAAATCTAGGCTGACACTTGCAGTGCTAAGGGAGTGCCGCACTGTCGGAGGTGCCGTCTTTTGGATGCAACGTTAAACCGAGGCCCCGTCTGCTCTCTCATAGAAACATAGAAGATAGGAGCAGGAGTAGGCCATTCGGCCCCTCGAGCCTGCTCTGCCATTCAATGAGATCATGGCTGATCATCCAAATTCAGTACAGGAAACTTTGGTTTATCCGGAGGTTGTATGTCCGGAAACCTCGATCTAACGGCAGAAATCAGCAGCCGTTTTGGTTAGGTTTTTTTTCTTCTCCTAGCATTTTTTTTTAACAGTCAGGCTCTGGAAAGCATCTCTGTAGCTTAGCAACAGCTTCAGAGACGCTTCCAAGGTACAGGCCGAGTGTTTACAAGCTGTTGCTAAGCAACAGTGTTTGTTGTCAGATACGGAGATGAAAACCTCCGTATCCTTCAACATTAGCGCTGGTCTGTCCGGAAGTTTTGATAGATCGGCAGCAGCTCGGTCCCGTCGGTGCTGGATATCGCGAAGTTTCCTGTACCCTGTCCCTGCCTTCTCTCCATATCCCTTGATCCCTTTAGCCTTAAGAAATATATCTAACTCCTTCTTGAATATATTTAATTCTTGGGTGGACGTAAAAGATCCCATGGCGCTATTTCGAAGAAGAGCAGGGGGGGTTTTCCCCGGGTGTCCTGGGCCAATATTTATCCCTCAACCAACATCACTAAAACAGATTATCTGGGTCATTATCACATTGCTGTTTGTGGGATCTTGCTGTGCGCAAATTGGCTGCCGCGTTTCCTAAATTACAACAGTGACTACACTTCAAAAAGTATTTAATTGGCTGTAAAGCGCTTTGGGACATCCGGTGGTCGTGAAAGGCGCTATAGAAATGCAAGTATTTCTTTAAGGGCTAAATTAAGACTTGATTTCAACCTAGTATTAGATAGAAATAAAAACAGAAAATGCTGGAAACACTCAGCAGGTCGGGCAGCATCTGTGGAGAGAGAAACAAGAGTTAACGTTTCAGGTCGATGACCCTTCGTCAGAACTGTTGTCAGTATTAGATAGAGCAAGGCCTTAGTTAAGGCCTTGAGTTTGAGCAGGGTAAGGCCTCGGCAGTGGAATGGTCTAAAGTAGAGCTCAGGGATAGGTTTAAATGTTAACGGAATGCAGGCTGGATGAACTGAACAACCTCTACCTGTTCTTGAACATCCTTGTTTTCACTCCCTGTCCAGGTGGATATTATTTAACGACAATGTTTGGGGCCCTGTACCACATTAGCAACTTCCAGCCCAGGCTGCTAACCCGACAGATAAGTGACGAGGCCAAGTCTTCGATTCGCCAGTGGAGGAGGAGAAGGACGTTGCATCACACCCAGTCCAAAAGGCGGTCAGCACAGGTGGGTCTCACTGGCAGTGTGGGGCTCCGCATACAACTATACTGCCCCTGGAGTGGAGTTACTGGGAGCCCATCACCCCCTGTGCTCACTGACCTACACTGGCTCCCGGTCCGGCAACGCCTCGATTTAAAAATTCTCGTCCTTTGTGTTCAAATCCCTCCACGGCCTTGCGCCCTCTCTCCCTATCCCTGTCACCTCCTCCAGCCCCTACAACCCTCCCGGGACCTCCGCACTCCTCCGATTCTGGCCTCTTGTCAATTTTCAGCCCTCCACCTCTGCCGGCCGTACCTTCACTCTGGAATTCCCTCCCTAAACCGGGGGCTACGGTGCTGCACAGCCCTGGTCTCCATATAATGAAAAGGATGTCGAGGCACTGCAGAAGGTGCAAATAAAGATTTACTAGAATGATATCAGAGCTGAGGGGTTGTACCTATCAGGAAGGATTGAACAGGCTGGGGGCTCTTTTCTGCATATAAGACAAGGCTGAGGGGTGACCAGATAGAGGTTTTAAGATTATGATGGGGTTCGATAGGGTAGACGTAAAGAAGATATTTCCACTTGCAGGGGAGACCAGAACTAGGGGCCCTCAATATAAGATGGTCACTAATAAATGCAATAGGGAATTCAGGAGAAACTTCTTTACCCAGAGAGTGGGGAGAATGTGGGACTCGCTACCACAGGGAGTGGTTGAAGCGAATAGTATCGATGCATTTAAGGGGAAACTAGATAAACACATGAGGGAGAAAGGAATAGAAGGTTATGGTGATGGGGTGAGATGAAGAGAGGGTGGGAGGAGGCTGGTGTGGAGCATAAACTCCGACACGGACCAGTTGGGCTGAATGGCCTGTTTCTGTGCTGTGAACACTGTGTAATACAGGGACTGTGATTGTCACACCATTGTGGTGTCTCTGGCTGTTGGACAAAGTCGCAGATGGGGTTGAGCTACATCCAGTTGGCCAGCCTTGTCCAAACCAGGGGTCATAGACCATTTCAGGGGTTCAAACTTTGGCCGATCCACCTCACGATGCCCAGGTAACTCAAACCTACATTTCTTACTCACTGGGTTGTCCTGGAGTTTTGGAAAGTTGGGCTGTTCTTGGCACTGTTGCCTCACTGGAGGAATAAGCCTTAAATCAGAATACCAAGATCTGTTTAATCAGCCACTTGAGATATGCGCAGATTAATGGGAACAGAGATTGAAACTTCACACAAAAGCAAAATACCGCAGATGCTGGAAGTCTGAAATAAAAACAGGAAACACTCAGCAGGTCAGGCAGCATCTGAAGAGAGAGAGAAACAGTCAACGTTTCAGGTCGATGACCCTTTGTCAGAACTGGAAAAAGTTAGAGATGTAACAGGTTTTTAAGCAGGTGCGGGGGCAGGGAAAGGGAGGAGGTGAGGAAAGAGCAAAAGGGAAGGTCTGTGATAGGGTGGAAGGAAGGAGAGACTTAGAGACAAAAGGGACGATGGTGCGAGGCGAGAGGAGACGGTGACGGGACAAGTTAAGAAACAAAAGATGGTTCTAGAGGAGATGTAAATGGGAATGGCAGAATCATCAACAGCTGACATCTGGGAAAAAGGGGGCAGAGGTTATAATCTGAAATTGTTGAACTCGATGTTGAGTCCAGAAGACTGTAAAGTGCCTAATCGAAAGATGAGGTGCTTGATGTAAGAAAACTACTAGTCACTTGTTCTAAGCGTTAAACAAAGCTTTAATCAACTGTTTTACAACATGGCGGTCTAGTTGTGTCCTTCACTAGTTCCTGTTAAGAATGTCCTGCGCAAGCTGGGCCCGTGCCCGAGTATTTATACTCTCCCTGGACAGCGCCACCCACAGGTCGCTCAGTATTATTTCATAAGTCTTTCTTTCATGAATGACTGATTCATGTCAGTGCTGTTCCTCGAGCTTAGGTTGAGCTTCGTTGGAACAGTGCAGGAGGCCGAGGACGGAGAGGTCAGAGTGGGAGCGGGAGCGGCGAATTATACTTCACATGTAGCCGCAAGGTTCCACGGCGCACGCCTAAAATGGGCCAGAGACAAAAATCTCGGACATTTCTGCGTGAATTTCCGCTGCAGCCCCTCCAAGGCCTTCCTGAGGCACGGTGCCCAAACCTGAGTCTCTCTCGTGAGAACTGATGGGATCTACCCATCCTTACCGTGAACTGAGGCGCGAACCGTTGGCGGTATGTGATGTTGCAAAGGCTAACTCTAACTCAATCTTCTCCTCTTGTCCTAAAGGATTTGCTCCACGTTTCTCTACGGGAGCCCTGCTCGGACCAGGCCACCATCTTGGCTCCGGCCCACATGAGCGTGACGGAGGTGCGGAAGGCCTGCGCCGAGAAGTTCGAAGTGCCGGACCCGGAGAGTTACGGCCTCTTCGCGGTGAGGGGTGACGCTTACCAGCTGCTGGAGGAAGACTCCTGCCCTCAGGTGGTCAAGGAAGACCTGCGGCAGAAAGCGGGGCCGCCATTTTATTTCGTGTACGGACCCAAGGACAGGACTGAACCGCCCCAATCTCCGTTGGGGGTAACAGCTGACCCCGTCGTGATAAGTTGCCCTGGGACTGAATCCGAGGGATTTGCAGGGGCCGCTTTGCTTTGAACTGTAAGAAATGTTGAGATGGGACAACTCCTTCCTGGGCTGTAGGAGCGAGCTTACGTGTTCCTGGGCAGGACCAGCGGAGCGTAGGAACAATGCCATTCAGCCCCTCGAGCCTGTTCCGCCATTCACATGGCTGATCTGTATCTCAGCTCCATCCGCCCGCCTTGCCTCCATAATATGGATGGGTGTTTCGGTGTTGTTGGAGGGAGGGGCAATAATATAGATGCCGGTCTCGGTAAAGCATTCCATGTTTGTGTGGGAAAAGGAATATTCTTTCTTCCTCCTTCGCGTGATCCTCAGTCGGTGCCCTCTTTTTAAAATTCATTCCTCCGATGTGGACGTCGCTGGCATTTATTGCCCATCCCTAATTGCCCTCGAGAAGGTGGTGGTGGGCCGCCTTCTTGAACCGCTGCAGTCCGTGTGGTTAAGGTGCTCCCACAGTGCTGTTAGGGAGGGAGTTCCAGGATTTTGACCCAGCGACGATGAAGGAACGGCCGATTATATCTCCAAGGCAGGATGGTGTGTGACTTGGAGGGGAACTTGGAGGTGGTGGTGTTCCCATGCACCTGCTGCCCTTGTCCTTCTAGGTGGAAGAGGTCGCGGGTTTGGGAGGTGCTGCCGAAGAAGCCTTGGTGAGTTGCTGCAGTGCCTCTTGTAGATGGTGCACACTGCAGCCACGGTGCGCCGGTGGTGGAGGGAGTGAATGTTGTTACTGATCACTGATTACTAATTCACTATCTGGCAGAACCAACCTCTCGCTATTGACCCACTCAAAAACCTTTCAGAATTTCGAGAACCTCTACAAGATCCTGGACATTCTCTGTTCAAGTGAAAAGAGCCCCAATTTTTCGGGTCTTATTGACATAATAGCCTCTCTTTCCTGGTATCACGCCAATGAATGTTCCTTGTCCCCATCACATTGGCTCCTAGATCCTTCTGTTACTGAAATGCCCAGATTGCACACAATACTCCAACTCTGGCCAACCCCACGTCTTCTACAAATTCAGCATTATTTTTTAAATGTGGGTGTCGCTGGCAAGGCCGGCATTTATTGCCCATTCTTAGTTTCCCCGAGAAGGTGGGCGATGGGCCATGTCCTTCAATGTGACTGTATTATGGCCGAGTGGCCAGATGTGCAGAGGCTTCAAGGGGATCTCGACAGGCTCAGTGAGTGGGCGAGAACATGGCAGATGGAATATAATGTGGATAAATGGGAAGTTATCCACTTTGGTAGAAAAAACAGAAAGGCAGAGTATTTCCTAAATGGGGAAAGATTGGGGAATACAGATGCTCAAAGGGACCTGGGTGTCCTTGTACATGAGTCACTGAAAGTGAATGTGCAGGTGCAGCAAGCCATCAGGATGGCAAATGGTATGCTGGCCTTCATTACAAGAGGATTTGAGTACAGGAGTAAAGAAGTCTTACTCCAATTATACAGGGCCTTGGTGAGACCACACCTGGAGCACTGTGTACAATTTTGCTCTCCTTACCTAAGGAAGGATATACTTGCCATAGAGGGAGTGCAACGAAGGTTCACAAGATTGATTCCTGGGATGGCGGGGCTGTCGTATGAGAAGAGATTGAGTAAACTAGGCCTGTATTCTCTTGAATTCAGAAGAATGAGAGGGGATCTCATTGAAGCATACAAAATTATTACAGGGCTTGATGGGGTGGATGCTGGGAGAATGCTTACCTTGGCTGGGGAGTCTAGAACCAGGGGCCACAGCCTCAGGATAAAGGGTCGGCCATTCAGGACTGAGATGAAAAGAAATTTCTTCACACAGAGGGTGGTGAATCTTTGGAATTCTCTACCCCAGAGGGCTGTGGAGGCTCAGTCATTGAGTATATTCAAAACAGAAGTCGATAGATTTCTGACTAGTACGGGCATCAAGGGATATGGCGATAGGGCCGGTGAATGGAGTTGAGGCAGAAGATCAGCCATGATCTCATTGAATGGCGGAGCAGGCTCGAGGGGCCGAATGGCCGACTCCTGCTCCTATTTCTTCTGTCTTTATGTTCTTATCACTTCTCAGGGCGCCACCAGCCAACCACATTATGTGGGACAGGAGTCTGGTACAGACCAGACTGGATAGGTGGAAGGCTCCCGTCCTCAGGAGGTTCATGAGATTGATTCCTGGGATGAGAGGGCTGTCCTATGAGGAGAGCTTGTGTAGATTGGGCCGATACTCTCTGGAGTTTAGAAGAATGAGAGGTGATCTCATTGAAATGTACAAGATTCTGAGGGGGATTGACAGGGTAGATGCTGAGAGGTTGTTTCCCCCCTGGCTGGAGTGTCTAGAACCAGGGGGCATAGTCTCAGGATAAGGGGTCGGCCATTTAAGACTGAGATGAGGAGGAATTTCTTCACTCAGAGGGCGGTGAATCTTTGGAATTCTCTCCCCCAGAAGGCTGTGGAGGCTCAGTCGTTGAGTATATTCAAGACAGAGATCGATAGATTTTTGGACTCTAGGGGAATCGAGGGATATGGAGATCGGGCGGGGAAGTAGAGTTGAGGTCGATGATCAGCCGTAATCTTATTGAATGGCGAAGCAGGCTCGAGGGGCTGAATGGCCTACTCCTGCTTCTATTTTTAAACAGAATAATTTAGAAGTTTTCAAGGTAATTTTTTCTGATGATGGTCCACAAATGACCAGATTTGTTGTCTGACCAGTTCTACCATCTAGTGAGGTTTGACAGATCGCGCCTTACATCTGCGCAACACCGGAAGGAACACTGTCGCTCCCTGTCCGTTCAGAGACAGCAAGAACATCCCAGAGGCCGTGAAATCCTGACCAATCTTAATTTATTTTTTAAGCTTTCGAAGAAATCTTTTGTACCCATTTCTCTCTCCGAGGAACAGCAGATTTGGAAGGTTCCGCTCTCCCGTGTTAAGCGGCGACATTCCTCGACCAGTTGCTGATTGTTTGACTACACGGTCCCGCTGGAGTGAAAGGTCCTTCACTGATCCTCCATGTTGGAGTGTGCGCCAGTGATTGCCTCCTCCCCGCCCAGCTGCCTACAGAACAAATCCCATTCTTTGAAAAGAAACTGTTCTAATATATCTCCAGTCACTTCTGTTCCTTATAAAACACAGAAGTATGTGGTAAATTGTACATTGTAATAAAACTATTCTTATTCCATCGTGCTTCATTTTCATTCCACTGCCTTCGACTCTACAACTTTTCAATATGGCGGCTCGCGTCTGCCTGAAAAATACAATCGGCGGGAATTTCCATACGGGTGTCTCCCGATCGGCCGGCGTAACTTTGGCGGAAACCCCATTTCCCGCAGTTTATCCAGGACTTCCGGCGCCTGACCGCAGAACCCCGTGGAAATTCCGGGCGTAACATATATATAATAAATTAAGATATATAAAAAAATACATATATATGAAATTATACAAATATAATAATAATAATTCAACTTTTATTGTCATTGTACAATGCACAAGTACATGAACAACGAAATGTGATCTTGCAAGCTCCCATGAGTCCAGTACAAATAACATTAACATTAAACGTAAATAGCACCGTCCTGGGAGAAGCAAAGCCGCTGCGTCTGTGCGCGCCGCCATTCCATTTCCACCATTCCTCCTGTCCGACAATCTTCAGCCCAACGCCCAGGCCTGCTCACCAGCCGCCCCTCCCGGGGCTCCTTCTGTGACCTTCTCACCAACCGCCCCTCCTCGGGGCTCCTTCTGTGACCTTCTCACCAGCCGCCCCTCCCGGGGCTCCTTCTGTGACCTTCTCACCAACTGCCCCTCCTCGGGGCTCCTTCTGTGACCTTCTCACCAACCGCCCCTCCTCAGGGCTCCTTCCGTGACCTTCTCACCAACCGCCCCTCCTCAGGGCTCCTTCCGTGACCTTCTGCACCTGGTTTTACCCTGATGGTCGCTCCTCCAGGTACTAACCAGGCCTGGCTCTGCTTAGTCTTCCAAGCCTTAGCCAGTGACCCTGTCCCTCATCCCAGGAACAGGGCAAGTTAAAAAAATATCTATAAATATACACTTACCCAAGACGGTGGTCTGGTGGTTCAGAGTCCGACTGCAACACTCAGCGTGATGATATGTCGCAAAGAACAAGAGGCAGCGTCTTGGAGGTGGTGCAACGAAGGTTCACCAGATTGATTCCTGGGATGAGAGGGCTGTCCTATGAGGAGAGATTGAGTAGATTGGGCCGATACTCTCTGGAGTTTAGAAGAATGAGAGATGATCTCATTGAAACCTACAAGATTCTGAACGGGATTGACAGGGTTGATGTTGAGAGGATGTTTCCCCCTGGCTGGAGAGTCTAGAACTAGTTCTGACGAAGGGTTTTGACCTGAAATGTTAACTCTGTTTCTCTCTCCACGGATGCTGCCTGGCCTGCAGAGTTTTTCCAGCGTTTTCTGTTGTTATTTCTAGAACCAGGGGTCACAGTCTCAGGATAAGGGATCGGCCATTTAGGACTGAGATGAGGAGGAATTTCTTCACTCACAGGGTTGTGAATCTTTGGAATTCTCTGCCCCAGAGGGCTGTGAATGCTGAGTCTTTGAGTATATTCAAGGCTGAGATCGATAGATTTTTGGACTCTAGGGGAATCAAGGGATATGGGGATCGGGCGGGAAAGTGGAGTTGAGGTCGATGATCAGCCATGATCTTATTGAATGGCGGAGCAGGCTCGAGGGACCGCGTGGCGGAGCAGGCTCGAGGGGCCATGTGGCGGAGCAGGCTCGAGGGGCCGCACGGCGGAGCAGGCTCGAGGGGCCGTACGGCGGAGATGGCTCGAGGGGCCGTGTGGCGGAGCAGGCTCGAGGGGCCGTACGGTGGAGCAGGCTCGAGGGGCCATGTGGGGAGCAGGCTCGAGGGGCTGTACAGTGGAGCAGGCTCGAGGGGCCATGTGGCGGAGCAGGCTCGAGGGGCCGTACGGCGGAGCAGGCTCGAGGGGCCATGTGGCCTACTCCTGCTCCTATTTCTTATGTCCAGCTCCACTCTGTGAATTAGCCGCTGCCAAAGGGCCAATAGATGCGATGCTACATTTTGTATTGATTTCTTTGTGGGTTCAATGACGAGACATTTATGAAAGAGAATGACTTTTAATCTAAAGCTTGTTCAACTCTTTTAACAGCATTTACAGGAGACATCATGCTAGTGATGCATCTAGAACGAAACTGAAACTAAACTAAACTGCCTTGCTTGTCTCGGTCACATGCCCTCTGCTGGTCAGGCACAAGCAATCAATACATGCAAACATGCTGTTAAGGCATCATAATGAAACAGGTAAATACCATCTCTATTTGCTGATATCATTACATCTCCTTTTCTTAAAACAAAAGTATTTTACTTTTAACTAACAACATGCTTTCTTTGTATTAATCTGCATTTTAACTGTAACACTTAATGAACTTACATTATCATTATCATGATCAAGGTTTTTTAACCTTGCTTTGTGTGTTCACATGAAATATGTCAATACACTAGAACTTGAAGAAAGAATAAGATAACATTACTTCCTTCTATAACAATAGTCCTTAAATTTGCTCAATGAGTCTCTCAGGAGGCTTCACGTGTCTTGAGGATTTTCTGATTGATTGTCCTTGAATCTGAGTTGTTGCCTCAGATGATGGTTTCTCAGCTGTGTGATCAGGTTGTTCAACAGTATCAGTCTCTTGACCTGCTGTGGCTGGTCCCATGAGAAGATCTCGACGATTTCTTCTCAGAACAGCACCCTCATCTGTCTGAATGGTGTATGATCTTGGTTGAACTTCACTCAGGACAGTTCCCTTCTGAGTCCATGTGTTTGTTTTGTCTTTGAACCTTACTTGGTCACCAGTGTGGAGTTCAGGTAGGTTTTGTGTTCCTCTGTCATAGTAGTACTTTTGCTTTTCTTCCTGTTGTTCTTTGAACTTCCTCATTTTCTCCCCCTCTTTTGTTTTCAGGAGGTTCTCCGGGATGGGTAGGTTTGACCTTAGCATACGTCCCATAAGGAGTTGGGCTGGTGACATACCACACTCGAGCGGCGTTGTGCGGTATACAAGCATGCTCTGGTAGAAGTCAGTTCCACTGTCTTTTGCCTTGTACATCAGTCTTTTCACTGTGTTTGCGGGCTCTCCTGGGTCAACAGCTCTGGACAACATGTCTGCTGTATACATCAGCTTACCCGGTGTGTACGCAACATTCAGTTCATCATAGACTGTCTCTCCTTCGCTTTCCACAACGAGGACTCTCTTTACCAGGTTCAGTCTCTCACAGGCTTTTAAACCTAGTATGGCTTGCACATCCTTTGGCACCACGATTAATGCTAGCGTGTGCTCTCTGTCCTTGTGTGTTACTTTGACAATGCATCTTCCTTTCACTGGTATATCAGTACCTGAGTATCCTGTCACTTTCACTTTGATCTGGGTCTAATTTTCTTAAAATCAGTCTCTGATATCACATTAACTTGTGCTCCAGTATCCAATTTAAATGGAATGTGTATGTCATTCACTTTTAGTGTCAACATCCAGTCTCTTTCTTCTTTTTTGTTTTCAGACACAACATCTACATTGAACTCCTCTATCTCGCTTTCATCTACTGTATGGACCTTGCTTTGTTGCGCTTGGTTCTTACAGCAACGGGCATAATGGTTGTTTTTGTTGCAACTATTGCATGTTTTACCATATGCTGGACACTTTTTTGGTGGATGCTGTGTACCGCATCGACTACATGTCTTTCGATTGTCCCTTTCATTTTCGTTCGCTGGCCACGCCTCTTTTTTCACATTGGCGCTCGTTTTGTTAAACGGTTTGTATCCGTTCTTTCTCACTGCATCCACGTTGCAGCTATTGTCATTGAACAGCTCCTTTGCCTGCAACTTCACAGTCTCTGTAGCCCTACACAGTGCTATGGCTTTTCCCAGGTCTAGATCTTGCTCTCTTAGCAGTCTTTCCCTTAGACCATTATCTGGAATACCACACACCAGTCTGTCTTTTATCAGCGAGTCTGTCAGTCCCCCAAATTCACACGATTTGCTTCCGTTTCTCAGTTCAGTCACATACTGATCAATAGTCTCACCCGTTTTCTGTACACATGTGAAAAATCTGTGCCTCTCAAACGTCACGTTACGTTTAGGTATGCAGTAGGCCTCAAACTGTTCCATTATTTTATCTAGCTTCATTTTGTCACCATCAGCAGCGAATGTGAAGTTATTATACACCTCCAGCGCTTCATCACCCACGACATGTAAGAACAGTGACGCTTTCATTTTATCACCTTTCTCGTCAGCTCCGATTGCTGATAAATACAACCCCAAACGTTGTTTGAACCTCCTCCAATTTTCAGCCACATTACCTGTCAACTGAAGCGTCGCCGGTGGGTGTAAACCTTCCATTTTTTCACTTTGTTAGCTATTCTCCAATGGTAAGCAACGATGTTCTCTTTTGGCTTGCTAATCTGTGGAGAGCTGATTTAACTTCAGATTTTTCCTCTTCATCTCTTTCAATCACTTCTGACACCATGTATTGATTTCTTTGTGGGTTCAATGACGAGACATTTATGAAAGAGAATGACTTTTAATCTAAAGCTTGTTCAACTCTTTTAACAGCATTTACAGGAGACATCATGCTAGTGATGCATCTAGAACGAAACTGAAACTAAACTAAACTGCCTTGCTTGTCTCGGTCACATGCCCTCTGCTGGTCAGGCACAAGCAATCAATACATGCAAACATGCTGTTAAGGCATCATAATCGAACAGGCAAATACCATCTCTATTTGCTGATATCATTACACATTTGATCTGATCAATGGCCCCCTTGTCTCCGGATGGCCAGCAACTGCATCCCCCCTTCACCTTCTCTAAACCGATTCAATCCAGTCGACCGAAGGAGGACCGGCCTAGCGCCGGCTCACTTTTATTGTTAGACGTACCAATTAAAACACACTCCCTCCAAACTTAGCCATGTGGATTTACCAGAATGATACCCGGACTCCAAGGGTTAAGTTACGAGGAGCGATTACACAAACTAGGGTTGTATTCCCTGGAATTTATAAGGTTAAGGGGTGATCTGATCGAAGTTTTCAAGAGATTAAGGGGAACCGACAGGGTAGATAGAGAGAAACTATTTCCGCTGGTTGGGGAGTCTAGGACTAGGGGGCAGAGTCTAAAAATTAGAGCCAGGCCTTTCAGGAGTGAAATTAGGAAACACTTCTACACACAAAGGGTGGGAGAAGTTTGGAACTCTCTTCCGTAAACAGCAATTGATGCTGGATCAATTAATTTTAAATCGGAGATTAGATTTTTGTTAACCAAAGGTATTAAGGGATATGGGGCAAAGACTGGTAGATGGAGTTAGGTCGCAGATCAGCCATGATCCCATTGAATGGCGGAGCAGGCTCGAGGGGCTGAATGGCCTCCTCCTGTTCCTATAAATTTATCGTCTGTCTCCATACTGACGGTCTTCCCCCAATCTGCAACAGTTTGGTTTATGGAAACCCTCTGGCCTGTTTGTTTAATCAGGGACAACTGTGATCACTTACTCGCAGCCCAGACTGCTGCCACCAGCCACTCCCCAGGGTCCTGGTGTCCTATAACATTGGTAGTGGCTCTATACGTCACCACATTAGTCTCAGTGCCCCTGTTGGCGGGGGCGGAGGGCGGTGCTGGGGAGAGCTGAACAATCAGCTAAGGTTCCAGCACTTGGCAGCTAGCCAGAGATTCCAGCCGCAAAGTGAACGGGTGAGAATGGGAATCAGAACTAGCTGCGATGCCCTCCCCAGTCAAATAGCCCGCTGATACCCACCGGCCGTACATACACACAAGGATAGTCGCTTGGAGAAGTTACCAGCAGGCAGCCGGGACCTACAAAACCAGACCCCAGGAAGAGCGGAGGGGGAGAGAGAAATTAAAGTGTGACTTATACACAGGATATTACAGTAATACTCGAGTTACTGTAAATTTCCTACATCATTGCTCAATGTATAAATTATACTTGGCTTTTACTATTTGTCACACCGCCATCCTGTACAGAGGATTTTTAAAAATATAAAAAGCAAACTTTTGAGTGAGTTCATCTCAATTTCGTCCAATTGTTCTCAGATACACACACTCCCCATCCTTTTCCTCTTCCGCCCCCACCCTGACCGCAGTCACCACTTCCTCCCCCAACTGGGAGAGCGGGCAACTAACTCTCCGAGGGCAAGGGAGCCCAGCTGTTACAAGGCAAGGCCACATTTCCTCTTAATCTCTCCTGCCTTCCACCCCATCACAGACCTTCCCTTTTGTTCTTTCCTCCCCTCCCCCCTTTTCCTGCCCCTGCACTTGCTTATAAACCTGTTCCATCTCCAGCTTTTTCCAGTTCTGACGAAGGGTCATCGACCTGAAACATTAACTCTGTTTCTCTCCACAGATGCTGCCTGACCTGCTGAGTATTTCCAGCATTTTCTGTTTTTATTCCGCATCTCCTCCTCTCTCTCTCTCTAGAGTGGAGACACTTCACCCCATGCAACCCGGCACACAACACATCCCAGTGCCAGTACTGAGGGAGTGCGGAACCCTCGGAGATGCCGTCTGTGGACAGGAACATAAGAATTAGGAGCAGGAGTTGACCATTCAGCCCCTCGAGCCTGCTCCGCCATTCAATAAGATCATGGCTGATCATCGATCGCAACTCCACTTTCCCGCCCGATCCCCATATCCCTTGATTCCCCTAGAGTCCAAAAATCTATCGATCTCAGCCTTGAATATACTCAACGACTGAGCCTCCACAGCCCTCTGGGGCAGAGAATTTCAAAGATTCAGATGAGATGTTAAACCGAAGCCCCGTCATCATTATCACGTTGCGGTTTCTGGGAGCTTGCTGTGCGCCAATAGGCGTTTCCCACATTACAACAGTGACTGCACACCGAAAGTACCTCATTGGCCGTAAAGCCCTTTGTGACGTCCTAAGGTTGTGAAAGGTGCTATAGAAATGCAAGTTCTTTCTTCCTATTCTTTTTTTTAAGGTGAGGTAAAAACATTTAAATTTAACCCGAAGTTGCCATTTCTGAGGTAAAAATCCAATTTTCCTGGGAGAGGGGAGGGGGCGGGGGAGGAGGAGGATGCTGGGATCATAGGGCTCAGTATCGTAGAATCATAGAAACACACGGCACAGAAGGAGGCCATTCGGCCCATCGTGTCTGTGCTGGCCGACAAAGAGCTCTCCAGCCTAATCCCACTTTCCAGCTCTTGGTCCGTAGCCCTGTAGGTTACGGCACTTCAAGTGCACATCCAAGTACTTCTTAAATGTGATGAGGGTTTCTGCCTCGACCACCCTTTCAGGCAGTGAGTTCCAGACCCCCACCACCCTCTGAGTGAAGAAAGTTCTCCTCAACTCCCCTCTAATCCTCCGACCAATTACTTTAAATCTCTGCCCCCTGGTTATTGATCTCTCTGCTAAGGGAAATAGGTCCTGCCTATTCACTCTATCTAGGCCCCTCATAATATTCTACACAAATGAATTTAGCGACGGTGAATTTAGCTCGGTGAATTTAGCGATGGTGAATTTAGCGACGGTGAATTTAGCGACGGTGAATTTAGCTCGGTGAATTTAGCGACGGTGAATTTAGCGACGGTAAATTTAGCGACGGTGAATTTAGCTCGGTGAATTTAGCTCGGTGAATTCAGCGACGGTGAATTTAGCGACGGTGAATTTAGCGACGGTGAATTCAGCAAAGGGGCCAGTGCAATGTGCGTCAGGAAAGCCTTCTCCCTTTTTGTTGAAAAACGCGGGATATCATCATTTGCGTCGCTCCTGTGCGCACTTAGAGCTCTGCAGAAAGATGAATTGTTTCTGCCCTCTCACCAAAAAAAACAGCAACTTTTAGCCTAAAGATGAAGATAGCAAGCCCAGGCGTGAAGATTTAAAGGCACCTGGAGTTGATCCTGCTCAGTTCTCAGTGGAGTCTCACACCGGGACCTGAGGTTTGAGGGTATTAAGAAAAAGAATAGAAAGACTTACATTTCTATAGTGCCTTTCACAACCACCGGACGTCTCAAAGCGCTTTACAGCCAATGAAGTACTTTTTGAAGTGTAGTCACTGTTGTAATGTGGGAAACACAGCAGCCAATTTGCGCACAGCAAGCTCCCACAAACAGCAATGTGATAATAACCAGATCATCTGTTTTTAGTGATTGTTGGTTGAGGGATAAATATTGGCACCAGGACATCGGGGCGAACTCCCCCCCTGCTCTTCTTCGAAATAGTGGCCGTGGGATCTTTTACGTCCACCTGAGAGGGCAGATGGGGCCTCGGTTTAACATCTCATCCGAAAGACGGCGCCTCCGACAGTGCGGCACTCCCTCAGCACTGCACTGGGAGTGTCGGCCTGGATTTTTGTGCTCAAGTTCCATGGAGTGGGGACTTGAACCCACAACCTTCTGACTCAGAGGCGAGAGGGTATGCTGCCCACTGAGCCACGGCCGACACTAAGGGCTACGGAACCAAGGCGGGTGGATGGAGTTCAGACACAAATCAGCCGTGATCTAACTGAATGGCGGGAGCAGGCTCGAGGGCACTGAATGGCCTCCTCCTGTTCCTCTGTCCCTTTGAGAACAGCCGCCCACTGCAAACAGCAGCAAGTCCATTAAAATGGACAAACTTCGCCATCTGCTGGTAGAAAACCCGGGCACAGCTCGGAATCCCACTCTCAGCCCAGGAACCCACTACGCTTGTATTCCGTATGTCACTGGGGATTATCTGTCTGAATTTCAGGAGCCAATACAAAAACAAGCATATTATACCACACACACATATTGTGCACAAATATTTAAAAATATGAATTTAATAAAAACAATGCAGGTGATCAGTTTAGAATTTTGATGTAGTGATCCATATATAAACGCTCAGGGCGTTAAGGTTGGGGCGTTAGTGGTTTAGGGTTGAGGTTAAAGTTTAACGGTTAAGATTAGGGTTATCTGCTATTGCCAACGTCATTTTTTCTTTTTATTCGTTTATAGGATGTGGGCGTCGCTGGCAAGGCCGACATTTATTGCCCATCCCTAGTTGCCCTTGAGAAGGTGGTGGTGAGCCGCCTTCTTGAACCGCTGCAGTCCGTGTGGTGAAGGTGCTCCCACAGTGCTGTTAGGGAGGGAGTTCCAGGATTTTGACCCAGCGACGATGAAGGATTGGCCGATATATTTCTAAGTCAGGATGGTGTGTGACTTGGAGGGGAACTTGGAGGTGGTGGTGTTCCCATGCGCCTGCTGCCCTTGTCCTTCTAGGTGGAAGAGGTCGCGGGTTTGGGAGGTGCTGCCGAAGAAGCCTTGGCGAGTTGCTGCAGTGCATCTTGTAGATGGTACACACTGCAGCCACGGTGTGCCGGTGGTGGAGGGAGTGAATGTTTAAGGTGGTGGATGGGGTGCCAATCAAGCGGACTGCTTTGTCCTGGATGGTGTCGAGCTTCTTGTGTTGTTGGAGCTGCACTCATCCAGGCAAGTGGAGAGTATTCCAGCACACTCCTGACTTGTGCCTTGTACCTTGTAGATGGTGGAAAGGCTTTGGGGAGTCAGGAGGTGAGACACTCGCCGCAGAATACCCAGCCTCTGACCTGCTCTTGTTGCCACAGTATTTATGTGGCTGGTCCAGTTAAGTTTCTGGTCAATGCTGACCCCCCCAGGATGTTGATGGTGGGGGATTCGGCGATGGTAATGCCGTTGAATGTCAAGGGGAGGTGGTCAGACTCTCGCTTGTTGGAGATGGTCACTGCCTGGCACTTCTGTGGCGTGAATGTTACCTGCCACTTATCAGCCCGAGCCACTAGATGTGTCCTTTTTGAAAAATACAGCTGGGGCCAACTTTCCTTTTAAGCTGCGCGGCCGCACAGCGCACCAGGGATCCCACGCAGCCGGCTTACCAGCTTCTCAATGCAAAAACTGCACAGGTGTGGTATTTTGAATGGCCCCTGCAGACCCTTTAAAGAGGCCGCGCGGCGCCAAAAAATTAGAGCGAACGTTGACTCTTTTTACGAGACAATTCCCCTTTAAGAAACATCTTACTGGCAGACAACGGTACAATTGCTCTGGCTGCTATTTTTAAGCCCAGTGGCTGATGGGCTCTTGCCCCTTGCTGCTCACAAACTGAGATAAAACCTTCAGCACATGGTGGAGTTACATCGGCAAACGGGGAAATTCCGATCCCCAATGGACCTCAAAATTTGATCGATTTAAAAAAGCAAAAGGCTTTCCCGCGCGAGCCTGGTGTGCACGATAAGAGGGTGGCTGTCGATTGGACACGTGCAACTCACCCTGCAGAAGAGGGGAGACATTGAGAGGGGAGGGGGGGGGGTGGAAATGACTCTGCGGTAAAGATTTATAACCAGGCTCCTTAGCTCCCGATCAGCGGTCTCGCCTTTGAAAGGTTCATCAAGACCCTTCCCTATGACGTCAAGCTGCAGTTACGATTGCTTCCCAGTATCGGTTTCCTGTACACGGTGTTCGCTGCTCACGACAGGGGCGTCTCCCTCTACATTGGGCAGACCAAACGACGATTGGGCGACCGCTTTGCCAAACTCCTCTGTTCAGTCCACAAGCGGGACCCGGAGCGTCCGGTCGCTTGCCATTTTAACTCTCCGCTCCACTCGCACTCTGACCTCCTACATTGTTCTAATGAAACTCAACCGAAGCTTGAGCAACAGTACAGAGTTCAACAACTTCAGATCATAACCACTGCTCCCATTTTCTCGGGGACAGCAGCTGTTACAGCGCCTGTAGGCCCATCTTTTGTTTCTTTACTTGTCCCATTACCACCCCCTTTTGCTTCACACCATCATCCCGTTTAATCACTCCTGCCCTCCACCCGATCACAGACCTTCCCTTTTGTTCGTTCCTCCCGTCTCCCTTTATCCCTGGCTCTCTCTACTTGCTTATAAACCGATAAATCTCTAACTTCTGCTGCTGCTGCTGACGAAAGGTCTTCGACCTGAAACGTTAACTCTGTTTCTCTCTCCACAGATGCTGCCTGGCCTGCTGAGTATTTCCAGCATTTTCGTGTTTTCAATCAGTTTCTCCTCCCCTCCCTCGTATCACCTGTGTTAAAAAGTGTTGCGTTGGTGCATTCCTGGGATGGGGGCATTGCTCTATGAGGAGACTAGGCCTATATTCTCTAGCGTTTAGAAGAATGAGAGGTGATCTCATTGAAGCGTATAAAATTCTTAAGGGGGCTTGACAGGGTAGATGCAGGGAGGATGTTTCCCCTGGCTGGGAAGTCTAGAACCAGGGGTCACAGTCTCAGAATAAGGGGACGGCCATTTAAGACTGAGATGAGGAGAAATTTCTTCACTCAGAGGGTGGTGAATCTTTGGAATTCTCTACCCCAGAGGGCTGTGGAGGCTCAGTCGTTGAGTATATTCAAGGCTGAGATTGATAGATTTTTGGACTCTAGGGGAATCGAGGGATATGGAGATCGGGTGGGAAAGTGGAGTTGAGGTCGAAGATCAGCCATGGTCTTATTGAATGGCGGGGCGGGCTCGAGGGGCCGAATGGCCGACTCCTGCTCCAGTTTCTTATGTTCTTATACATGGCGCTATCCCACAGCCCCCTGGTTTCTGTTGACTGGAGACCCAGTAACCATCAGTGCAAAGCAGCTCCTTGCCCAGTCCCGAACACAAACACAGGCTTTGGAAATAAAAGTTCAAACTGATCGCATTTTAAAACTCAAGGGAAATTAAAAGCACTTCTAGCAAATTCTGAAATGTATTTTTTTTTCGCATTGAAAAAAGCAAAATGTCAAGGAGAGTCAGGATTAATTATTTTTAATTAAACAATCCACATTACACAGCAAATTAACAGAATGTTATTTCTAAAACTTCATATGGCAAAAGACTTGCATTTTTATAGCGCCTTTCACAAACTCAGGGCGTCCAAAAGCGCTTCACAGCCAATGAAGTACTTTTTGAAGTGTGGTCACTGTTGTAATGTGGGAAACACGGCAGCCAATTTGCGCACAGCAAGCTCCCACAATCAGCAATGTGATAATGACCGGATAATCTGTGTTAGTGATGTTGGTTGAGGGATAAACATTGGCCCCAGGACACCGGGGAGAACTCCCCCCTGCTCTTCTTCGTAATAGTGGCCGTGGGATCTTTTACGTCCACCTGAGAGAGCAGACGGGACCTCGGTTTAACATCTCATCTGAAAAATGGCACCTCCGACAGTACGGCACTCCCTCAGCACTGCACTGGGAGTGTCGGGCGAGATTTTTGTGCTCAAGTCTCTGGAGTGGGACTTGAACCCACGACCTTCTGATTCAAGAGGCGAGAGTGAGTGCTGCCCAGTGAGCCACGGGCTGACACCTCAGTGGCTGTAGCGAGGGGGTCAGTGCCTGGAAGCTGGGCTTGGGCGCAGTTGGTGGGAGCAGATACATGGCTCGGCGGAGTGCTGCACTCCTGCAGTGCGAGCGCCTCCTGAAGGTGCAATGGTTACTGGCCCAATACTGCGGAGGACCCCATCCATTCAGCAACCTCATTCAGAAAGATGAAGGCATGGGGGGGGGGGGGGGGGGGGTTTAAATAGGCTCATGAATACTGAAGGCTGCCCTGAGGCACGGACTGCTCACCTGTGGGACACAGATTCACGTTCCGTACGTGTCGCTGAACCCGTTCCGGGTAAAACAAGTTTAAATAAAACACGAGATTCGGAATCACTTGCCACTCATCAACTTCAATGACCTCAGCGTGAATCTCTGCCATAATTCTTCGCTCCCATCATCAGGCATCAAGCACCTCGGTAACTTTGACAGGGTTCAGGCCGCACTTGGTGTGTGTGCGCATGCGTGTGGGGTGCGGAAATGTTAAGGGAGTTTAATTCCCCCCTTTCTCCTGCTAGGCTACTCCCAACACGAGGTTCGTTACGTTCCAATCCTCTCGCTAATAAACTTTTTAGCGGTTTAAAAACGCCGCTTGCGTTTGGGTGAAACCTTCTCCGAGAAGAATGACCGAGCATGTCCCCGTCGAGTGGGACAAATCCGAGGGGGGGGGGGGTGGGATGGGAGGGGAGAAGGGGGCAAATACATTACAAACGGAGCTTGGCGGGTTTTGAATTCAGCCGGTGCAATCAGCCGCGTGCTCCCGGTTGGTCTCCGGTGAGCTCTCCGGAGGTTCCGTCGCCGGAGTTTCGGTCTCGGGATCCGCACGTTCCACCGCCGCCGGGTTCGGCGACAAACCCTTCTCCATCGCCGGCATTCTCGCGCGCAGCCTCTGCAAGACCAGGCTGGCAGTCTGGGTCAAACTATGCTGCAACACACAAAAAGGAAAAGGGCCCTTTTCAACGTTCTTTCAAAGAATATCACTGCCGTTTATTTTTCCGCTCAGCTTCGAAGGGGAAAGCTGAAAGAATGGGGGTAAAATTTCGGATGAGACGTTAAACCGAGGCCCCGTCTGCCCTCTCAGGTGGATGTAAAAGATCCCACGGCCACTATTTCGAAGAAGTGCAGGGGGAGTTCTCCCAGGTGTCCTGGCCAAAACATGATCCGGTCATTATCACGTTGCTGTTTGTGGGAGCTTGCTGTGCGCAAATTGGCTGCCGCGTTTCCCACATTACAACAGCGACTACACTTCAAAAAGTACTTTATTGGCTGTGAAACGCTTTGGGACGTCCGGTGGTCGTGAAAGGCGCTATAGAAATGCAAGTCTTTCTTTTCTAAAAGGGTTAAATTCTGAGGACAGGCACGGAGGAACAGGAGGAGGCCATTCAGCCCCCCCGAGCCTGTTCCGCCCTTCAATTAGATCGTGGCTGATCTGCATCTTAACTCTACCCGCCTTGATAGGTTTCATAGACTGGGCTTGTATTCCCTTGAGTATAGAAGATTAAGGAGTGATCTAATTGAGGTGTTTAAGATGATTAAAGGAGTTGATAGGGTAGAGAGAGAAAAACTATTTCCTCTGGTGGGGGGAGTCCAGAACCTTAAAATTAGAGCCAGGCCGTTCAGGGGTGATGTCAGGAAGCACTTCTTCACACAAAGGGTGGTGGAAATCTGGAGCCCTCTCCCCCAAAAAGCTGTTGAGGCTGGGGGGTGGGGTCAATTAAAAATGTCAAAACTGAGACTGATAGATTTTTGTGAGGCATGGGGACGAAAAGCTTACAGAACCAAGGCGGGTAAATGGAGTTAAGATACAGATCAGCCGTGATCTAATTGAATGGCAGAACAGACTCGAGGGGCTGAATGGCCTCTTCCAGTTCCTATGTGTCTCCGGCTTAACAACCACAACAGCAGTCAGAGATGAGAGAAAAAAGCCATTCAAAGGCTCGATGTTGATCTCTCTCATATCTCAACACTCCCGGGGCACCATCCAATTGCTTAGAATCACAGAGGTTTACAGCACAGAAGGAAGCCATTCGGCCCGTCGTGTCTGGTCTAGCCCTTTGCTCGAGCAATCCTAGACTAATCCCGCCGCCCTGCTCTCTCTCCATGGTCTCTGCCTCATGCAGCAAAGCGTTCCACGCTGCAACACTCTTGTGTAAAGATCTTTCTTCGAAACTCTCTCCTTATTCGCAGTAACAATTTTAACCCCTCGCCACTGGCTCCCCAACTAGGGGAAATCGTCCTTCCCAACCAGCAGGGCTGATGGTCCCCTTCCCAGTCCAACCTGACGTCCTGACCCAAGATCAGATGAACCTCTTTAACTCTCCAGGCCTCTCCCGCTCCCAGTGCACACACAAGCGTTCCAGGGAGACCCTCGCACCCTCCAGGCTGCATCACGCAATTGAAACGCTTCATGAGTGTGTAATAAACTCCTGAAAATGTAATTACAGGAAACTTTGGTTTATCCGGAGGTTAACTGTCCGGAATGCTCGAGCCACCGGCAAAAATCAGGAGCCGTTTCGTTAGTTTTTTTTTCTTTTCGTTGCTTTTTTTTCCCCCACCAGTCAGGCTCTGCAAGGTCTCGCTGAAGCTGTTGCTAAGCCACAGAGACGCTTGCAAGGTACGGCCGACTGTTTAGAAGCTGTTGCTAAGCAACAGGGTTTGTTGCCAGATACGGAGCTCAAAATCTCCGTATGTTTCAACATTAGCGCTGGTTTGTCCGGCAGTTTTGATGGGACGGCAACAGCTCGGTCCCGTCGGTGCCGGATAGCACAAAGTTTCCTGTACACGAATGCAGAATCTGAGGACGTACAGCCCAGAAGGAGGCCTTTCGGCCCATCGTTTCCGAGCGGTCCCAGCTCCCTTGGGCGAGATTGTCTCCAGTTCAAGTCAGCGCACGCGGGGGGGTGGGGGGGGGAAAGAGAGGAGAGACAATGGGAACGGTTAGCAAATAAGCTGATCACCTCCCAAGACTCCAGCAGCCACTGGGAGGAGAGGAACGCCCGCGGATTACCTGTAAAACATGCAGCCCTTTCAGGGACTCGACCGCCAGCTCGCAGAGCCCGTCACAGGTCAGATCGACGTAGGCCATGGACAGCAGAGGGCTCTGGAAGCTTCTTCTCCACAGGAGCCGGAACTCCCCCGGGAGCTGGGGTGCGAGCCCCGATTCCACCGCCTCGGGGTCCGAGGCCCCCCCGACGCAGGACTTGTAGCACAGCAGCTCCTGCAGAGAGAAAGGAAAGAGCTGAAAACGCTCGGGCCGTGGGAGGGCTCGCCATCTTCGTCACTTGACCTCCTGCCTCCCCGCCCCCACTCTCCCGCCATTGGTCGCCCGTCACGTCAATCATCAATGCGCCCGCCTTCCCAGGACCAATCAAGAACAGATAACGAACGAATCATTACCTGATTGGATTGGATGATTCTTGACTGTCAGTCAAACAGCCTTTTTGACCCCCCAACTCCAATATTTTTAACAACAAATAAACAGCAGCGTTCAAATAAAATGTTAAAAAAAATGTTGTTTAACACCCTCTATATGATTTTTCTCCCGGGTTTTGCTCGCACGCTGGTGTCCTGGATATTAATCTTCAACTCCTGGAGACTCCAGGCCAATCCCTGGAGGATTGGCCACCCTAGATCGCGGCTTCCTAAATCAAGCGCCAGACCTTGTTGCTCCTGACTCTCTGCATCGAGGGGGAGCTGGGCCGCTTCCTGACTGGGGCTGTGATCACATCAGGGTTTGGCAGCTGAAAGCCAGGGAGGCATGTGTGCGCGTCAAGCAAATGCACGGGGGCACTGGCAATGTACTGTACCCTGTAAATTTTTTTTTTTGCCGCCGCGGGTCCCTTTACGGGGCTGCGCAGCCCGTTCAAAATACCACGCACGCGCGGTTTTTGCATCGCAAAGCCGGTGGCGCGGGATCCCTGGAGCGCTGCGCAGTCACTTACAGGGAATACTGGCCACGTTTCGGGAGTAGAGAATCTTAGCTGTGAGGAAAGATTGGATAGGCTGGGTCTGTTTTCCTTGGAACAGAGGAGGCTGAGGGGAGACCTTATTGAGGTGTATAAAATTATGAGGGGCCTGGATAGAGTGGATAGAAAGGACCTATTTCCCTTAGCAGAGGGGTCAAAAACCAGGGGGCACAGATTTAAAGTAATTGGTGGAAGGTTTAGAGGGGATTTGAGGGGAAATTTCTTCACCCAGAGGGTGGTGGGGGTCTGGAACTCACTGCCTGAAAGGGTGGTAGAGGCAGGAACCCTCACCACATTTAAACAGTACTTGGATGTGCACTTGGGATGCTCTAACCTGCAGGGCTACGGACCAAGAGCTGGGAAGTGGGATTAGGCCGGATAGCTTTTTGTTGGCCGGCATGGGCTGAAATGGCCTCCTTCCGGGCTGTAACTTTCTATGATTCCCTGTCGGCTGCACTATGTTCTGTGCGGCCTGTTTCTTTCAAGGTGCGGTCCCTTTAAATTTCGGCACCTGCGCGGATTTTCCCATGTAAACGCTTGTGAGCGGCCTGCGCGGGACCTTGCAGATCACTGCACGGCCGCGCAAGCGCCCCGCTTAGAGGGAGCTTTGATCACTGGTATATCCGGGCAAACTGGTGATGGATGAGTGACTTTTATTCAGTTCCAAGTCCAACTTGTTCCATTTGCCCCAGCGTGCAGACAATCTGTGCCCATCACCAGTTTCAAGGACACCCTCAAAGCCTCCTTGGAAAAAGTGCAACATCCCCACCGACAGCTGGGAATCCCTGGCCCAAGACCGCACAAAGTGGAGGAGAAGCATCCCGCCCCCTTCAACCACCGTCTGCCCCACCTGTGACAGAGACTGTAGGCTCCGCATTGGACTCATCAGTCACCTGAGAACTCATTTTTAATGCGGAAGCAAATCATCCTCAGATCCGAGGGACTGCCTAAGAAGAAGGTTACCAGTTCACAGAAGAAGTACAATTGTTCTCTAAGGTGCTTTAGCGTTAAGCAAGTCTAGGTGGCAACACAACAACAACTTGCATTTATATAGCGCCTTTTAACGTGGTAAAACGTCCTAAGGCGCTTCACAGGAGCGAATATCAAACAAAACTTGACACCGAGTCACATGAGATATTAGGACAGGCTTGGTCAAAGAGGTCGGTTTTAAGGAGCATCTTAAAGGAGGAGGGAGAGAGGCGGAAAGGTTTAGGGAGGGAATTCCAGAGCTTGGGGCCCAGGTACCTGAAGGCGCGGCCGGCGATGGTGGAGGGAAGGGAGTCGGGGGAAGCGTAAGAGGCCAGCGTTTTGGAGGGACGCAGGGAATTCAGTCCATTACCTGCCCGTAGGTGCCCAGGAGAATTTCCTTTATTCCGTCGAAATCCACATCGGTTACCAGCGCACAGAGGACGCTGTCATACTGATCGCTCTCCGGCAGGATGGCCTGGTCGCTGAGACCGCTCTTCAGCACGTCCCTGCAATCAGAAAGCAAAGGAAGTCAACAAAGACGGGAGATTCTCCAGAAGCAGCACCAGACCGTGTCGCTCTGGCTGGGAGTTCGTTCCCGCGGGCGCTACTCACCCTCCCTCCCATACCCTAAACTTCAGCTCATCCAAAGCTCTGCTGCCCCGTGTCCTAACTCACACCCAGTCCCGTTCACCCATCACCCCTGTGCTCGCTGCCCCCGTGTCCTGACTCACACCCAGTCCCGTTCACCCATCACCCCCTGTGCTCACTGCCCCCGTGTCCTGACTCACACCCAGTCCCGTTCGCCCATCACCCCCTGTGCTCACTGCCCCCGTGTCCTGACTCACACCCAGTCCCGTTCACCCATCACCCCCTGTGCTCACTGCCCCCGTGTCCTGACTCACACCCAGTCCCGTTCACCCATCACCCCCTGTGCTCACTGCCCCGTGTCCTAACTCACACCCAGTCCCGTTCACCCATCACCCCCTGTGCTCACTGCCCCCGTGTCCTGACTCACACCCAGTCCCGTTCGCCCATCACCCCGTGCTCACTGCCCCGTGTCCTAACTCGCACCCAGTCCCGTTCGCCCATCACCCCGTGCTCACTGCCCCGTGTCCTAACTCGCACCCAGTCCCGTTCACCCATCACCCCGTGCTCACTGCCCCGTGTCCTAACTCACACCCAGTCCCGTTCACCCATCACCCCTGTGCTCACTGCCCCGTGTCCTAACTCACACCCAGTCCCGTTCACCCATCACCCCCTGTGCTCACTGCCCCGTGTCCTAACTCACACCCAGTCCCGTTCGCCCATCACCCCCTGTGCTCACTGCCCCGTGTCCTAACTCACACCCAGTCCCGTTCACCCATCACCCCCTGTGCTCGCTGCCCCGTGTCCTAACTCACACCCAGTCCCGTTCACCCATCACCCCCTGTGCTCGCTGCCCCGTGTCCTAACTCACACCCAGTCCCGTTCACCCATCACCCCCTGTGCTCACTGCCCCGTGTCCTGACTCACACCCAGTCCCGTTCACCCATCACCCCCTGTGCTCACTGCCCCGTGTCCTAACTCGCACCGAGTCCCGTTCACCCATCACCCCCTGTGCTCACTGCCCCGTGTCCTAACTCTCACCGAGTCCCGTTCACCCATCACCCCGTGCTCGCTGACCTACACTGGCTCCCGGTCCGGCAACGCCTCGATTTTAAAATCCTCATCCTAGTTTTCAAATCCCTCCGTGGCCCTCACCCCCTTCCTATCTCTGTAATTTCCTCCAGCCCCACAGCCCCCGAGATCTCCGCGCTCCTCTAATTCTCGGCCTCTTGAGCATCCCCGATTTCAATCACTCCACCATTGGCGGCCGTGCCTTCAGCTGTCTGGGCCCCCGAGCTCTGGAATTCCCTCCCTAAACCTCTCCGCCTCTCTCTCCTCCTTAAAACCGCTCCTTAAAACCGACCTCTTTGACCAAGCTTTTGGTCACCTGTCCTAATATCTCCTTATGTGGCTCGGTGTCAAATTTTATTTGATTACGCTCCTGGGAACGTGTTACTACATTAAAGGCGCCATATAAATGCATGTTGTTGCTGTTGTTGTACCCAGTCTCCAGGTGCGATGCAAACCTGGCCAGATTACCTGACCATGAGCGGGCACCTTGCCCAACACCCACATGGCAACAACATCAACTTGCATTTATATAGTGCCTTTAACATAGTAAAACGTCCCAAGGCGCTGCACAGGATCATTAAAAGACAAAACATTTTTTTGACACCGAGCCACACAAGGAGATATTAGGGCAGGTGACCAAACGCTTGGTCAAAGAGGTCGGTTTTAAGGAGCGTCTTAAAGGAGGAGAGGTAGCGAGGCGGAGAGGTTTAGGGAGGGAATTCCAGAGCTTAGGGCCCAGGCAACAGAAGGCACGGCCGCCAATGGTGGAGCGATTATAATCAGGGATGCTCAAGAGGGCAGAATTAGAGGAGCGCAGATATCTCGGGGTGGTTGTGGGGCTGGAGGAGATTACAGAGATAGGGAGGAGGGGCGAGGCCATGGAGGGATTTGAAAACCAGGATGAGAATTTTGAAATCGAGGCGTTGCTGGACCGGGAACCAATGTAGGTCAGCGAGCACAGGGGGTGATGGGCGAACGGGACTTGGTGCGAGTTAGGACACGGGCAGCCGAGTTTTGGATCACCTCAAGTTTACATGGTGGAGAGGAGGGGGGTGGGGCGGGAAGTGGAGGGAATGCGCGGGGTCACTAAGACGGTCGAGTGTCGTGCCATGAGCCGCAGTGAAATCCTGGAGCTTCCTAGATTCCGGTGGGGAGCTGAGGGAGGAATTTCCCAGAAATTTCCCCCTGGAATTGGCCACGATATATTAGGCCCCCCGCCCCCCGGATTCAAGAGCACTGGCGATGGGCGAGGGTGGTGTCCAGGGTGGCGATGGGTGAGGGTGGTGTCCAGGGTGGCGATGGGCGAGGGTGGTGTCCACGGTGGCGATGGGCGAGGGTGGTGTACACGGTGGCGATGGGCGAGGGTGGTGTCCACGGTGGCGATGGGCGAGGGTGGTGTACACGGTGGCGCTGGGCGAGGGTGGTGTCCACGGTGGCGATGGGCGAGGGTGGTGTCCACGGTGGCGATGGGCAAGGGTGGTGTCCACGGTGGCGATGGGCAAGGGTGGTGTCCACGGTGGCGATGGGCAAGGGTGGTGTCCACGGTGGCGATGGGCGAGGGTGGTGTCCACGGTGACGATGGGCGAGGGTGGTGTCCAGGGTGGCGATGGGCGAGGGTGGTGTCCAGGGTGACGATGGGCGAGGGTGGTGTCCAGGGTGGCAATGGGCGAGGGTGGTGTCCAGGGTGGCAATGGGCGAGGGTGGTGTCCAGGGTGGCGATGGGCGAGGGTGGTGTCCAGGGTGGCTATGGGTGAGGGTGGTGTCCGGGGTGGCGATGGGCAAGGGTGGTGTCCACAGTGGCGATGGGCGAGGGTGGTGTACACGGTGGCGATGGGCGAGGGTGGTGTCCACAGTGGCGATGGGCGAGGGTGGTGTACACGGTGGCGCTGGGCGAGGGTGGTGTCCACGGTGGCGATGGGCGAGGGTGGTGTCCACGGTGGCGATGGGCAAGGGTGGTGTCCACGGTGGCGATGGGCGAGGGTGGTGTCCACGGTGGCGATGGGCGAGGGTGGTGTCCACGGTGACGATGGGCGAGGGTGGTGTCCAGGGTGGCGATGGGCGAGGGTGGTGTCCAGGGTGGCAATGGGCGAGGGTGGTGTCCAGGGTGGCGATGGGCGAGGGTGGTGTCCAGGGTGGCGATGGGCGAGGGTGGTGTCCAGGGTGGCGATGGGCGAGGGTGGTGTCCAGGGTGGCGATGGGCGAGGGTGGTGTCCACGGTGGCGATGGGCGAGGGTGGTGTCCACGGTGGCGATGGGCGAGGGTGGTGTCCACGGTGGCGATGGGCGAGGGTGGTGTCCACGGTGGCAATGGGCGAGGGTGGTGTCCACAGTGGCGATGGGAGAGGGTGGTGTCCACAGTGGCGATGGGCGAGGGTGGTGTCCACGGTGGCGATGGGCGAGGGTGGTGTCCACGGTGGCGATGGGCGAGGGTGGTGTCCACGGTGGCGATGGTGGTGTCCACGGTGGCGATGGACGAGGGTGGTGTCCACGGTGGCGCTGGGCGAGGGTGGTGCCCAGGGTGGCGATGGACGAGGGTGGTGTCCAGGGTGGCGATGGGCGAGTGTGGTGTCCACGGTGGCGCTGGGCGAGGGTGGTGTCCACGGTGGCGATGGGCGAGGGTGGTGTCCAGGGTGGCGATGGGCGAGGGTGGTGCCCAGGGTGGCGATGGGCAAGGGTGCTGTCCAGGGTTGCGATGGGCAAGGGTGGGCACCAACGCGCCCGATGACCTTTTCACGTCCTTCCGTTCCCATGTCCAAGATTTGCCCTTAACAACTAACCTGTAAACCACCGAGAGCTCAATTGTGGAGGTCACCAGCAGGTTATAATCGTCAAACGTCTCGCCACCTTCACCCGTGTCAGACCCTGCAACAACAACGTGCATTTATATAGTGCTTTTAACATAGCAGAACGCCCCAAGGCGCGTCACAGGAGCGTAATAAAAAACTAAATTTGACACCGAAGGAGACATTAGGACAAGAAAGAGGTCGGTTTTAAGGAGCATCTTAAAGGAGGAGGGAGAGGCGGAGAGGTTTAGGGAGGGAATTCCAGAGCTTGGGGCCTAGGCAGCTGAAGGCACGGCCGCCAATGGTGAAGCGATTAAAATCAGCGATGCGCAAAAGGCCAGAATTAGAGGAGCAGAGTTCTCGGCTCATCCAAATGACGGCACCTCAAAGATGCCTTTTCCACCATGAATGGACTGGGTTTTGTCATCATCTGCACTGCATTGGCTACTACAATCCCATAGTAACCGGGGAGACACATTGTGACCTGACCTGTCCTAACATCCAATAGCTGCAACCACCTCCTCCTCCTGGGGACCACCTCCCTCCATCATCCTCCTCCTGGGGACCATCTTCCTCCATCCTCCTCCTGGGGGCCACCTCCCTCCCTCCACCCTCCTCCTGGGGACCACCTCCCTCCCTCCACCCTCCTCCTGGGGACCACCTCCCTCCCTCCATCCTCCTCCTCCTGGGGACCACCTCCCTCCCTCCATCCTCCTCCTCCTCCTCCTGGGGTCCACCTCCCTCCCTCCATCCTCCTCCTCCTAGGGACCACCTCCCTCCCTCCACCCTCCTCCTGGGCGCCACCTCCCTCCCTCCATCCTCCTCCTCCTCCTGGGGACCACCTCCCTCCCTCCATCCTCCTCCTCCTAGGGACCACCTCCCTCCCTCCATCCTCCTCCTCCTAGGGACCACCTCCCTCCCTCCACCCTCCTCCTGGGGACCACTCCCTCCCTCCACCCTCCTCCTCCTCCTGGGGGCCACCTCCCTCCCTCCATCCTCCTCCTCCTAGGGACCACCTCCCTCCCTCCATCCTCCTCCTGGGGACCACCTCCCTCCCTCCACCCTCCTCCTCCTCCTCCTCCTCCTGGGGACAGCGACACAGTTGGTCAATGATGGGGAAGATCACATAACACGATTTTGTCTGTCGACACAGCAATTGTCATTCCAATATCTACCTTCTCAAGTATCTGCCAGGCTTTCCCAGGAACACGGTCTCACTCCACAGGCTGTTATAGTTCCTAATGTACTTGTCTTCATTCTGTGCTGAGCAAGCAGCCTGACTGTACGTACCAGACCCAATTTTGGGGACTTTAACTTATCAATTAAAGAACAAAAACTTGCATTTATATAGCGCCTTTAACAAAGTAAAACGTCCCAAGGCGCTGCACAGGAGCAATTATCAGACAGAATCTGACACCGAGGGTTCCATTATGACAGAAAATGCAGATTCAAAGTTGCACTTTTTTTGCTCTAGGTATTGATGTCCATCTTCTTCACTCACCAACACTTGTGCTGCTGCTCCCGGGTGAATAGCCCTCGTTGCCGTCGCTGGGTAATCTGAAGAGCAGGACAGTAGAAATCGGCCCATCCTGTTGTACACTCCAACTCTGCAGGACAACTGTGCATAAAATAGAGACAGCGGGGCAGTCATTGAAAACATCGTAGTCACAAACACTGGGTGGGGCGAGGGGGCGAGGGGCGAGGGGCAGAGGGGGAGAGGGGCGAGGGGAGAGGGGCGAGGGGGAGAGGGGCGAGGGGGAGAGGGGCGAGGGGGAGAGGGGCGAGGGGGAGAGGGGCGAGGGGGAGAGGGGCGAGGGGGGAGAGGGGCGAGGGGGAGAGGGGCGAGGGGGAGAGGGGCGAGGGGGAGAGGGGCGAGGGGGAGAGGGGCGAGGGGGGGAGAGGGGCGAGGGGGAGAGGGGCGAGGGGGAGAGGGGCGAGGGGAGAGGGCGAGGGGGAGAGGGGCGAGGGGGAGAGGGGCGAGGGGGAGAGGGGCGAGGGGGAGAGGGGCGAGGGGGAGAGGGGCGAGGGGGAGAGGGGCGAGGGGGAGAGGGGCGAGGGGGAGAGGGGCGAGGGGGAGAGGGGCGAGGGGGAGAGGGGCGAGGGGGAGGAGAGGGGCGAGGGGGAGAGGGGCGAGGGGGGAGAGGGGCGAGGGGGAGAGGGGCGAGGGGGAGAGGGGCGAGGGGGAGAGGGGCGAGGGGGAGAGGGGCGAGGGGCGAGGGGGAGAGGGGCGAGGGGGAGAGGGGCGAGGGGGAGAGGGGCGAGGGGGAGAGGGGCGAGGGGGAGAGGGGCGAGGGGCGAGGGGCGAGGGGCGAGGGGGGAAGGGCGACGGGAGGGGGGAAGGGCGAGCGGGAGGGGGGAAGGGCGAGCGGGAGGGGGGAAGGGCGAGCGGGAGGGGGGAAGGGCGAGCGGGAGGGGGAAGGGGCGAGCGGGAGGGGGGGAAGGGCGAGCGGGAGGGGGGGGAAGGGCGAGCGGGAGGGGGGAAGGGCGAGCGGGAGGGGGGAAGGGCGAGCGGGAGGGGGGAAGGGCGAGCGGGAGGGGGGAAGGGCGAGCGGGAGGGGGGGGAAGGGCGAGCGGGAGGAGGGGAAGGGCGAGCGGGGGAGAGGGGGGAAGGGCGAGCGGGAGGGGGGAAGGGCGAGCGGGAGGGGGGAAGGGCGAGCGGGAGGGGGGGAAGGGCGAGCGGGGGGGGAAGGGCGAGCGGGGGGGAAGGGCGAGCGGGGGGGGAAGGGCGAGCGGGGGGGGGAAGGGCGAGCGGGGGGGGGAAGGGCGAGCGGGGGGGGAAGGGCGAGCGGGGGGGGAAGGGCGAGCGGGGGGGGAAGGGCGAGCGGGGGGGGGAAGGGCGAGCGGGGGGGGGGAAGGGCGAGCGGGGGGGGAAGGGCGAGCGGGGGGGGAAGGGCGAGCGGGGGGGGGGGAAGGGCGAGCGGGGGGGGGGGAAGGGCGAGCGGGGGGGGGGAAGGGCGAGCGGGAGGGGGGAAGGGCGAGCGGGAGGGGGGAAGGGCGAGCGGGAGGGGGGAAGGGCGAGCGGGAGGGGGGAAGGGGCGAGCGGGAGGGGGGAAGGGCGAGCGGGAGGGGGGAAGGGCGAGCGGGAGGGGGGGAAGGGCGAGCGGGAGGGGGGGAAGGGCGAGCGGGAGGGGGGGAAGGGCGAGCGGGAGGGGGGGAAGGGCGAGCGGGAGGGGGGGAAGGGCGAGCGGGAGGGGGGGAAGGGCGAGCGGGAGGGGGGGGAAGGGCGAGCGGGGAGGGGGGGAAGGGCGAGCGGGGAGGGGGGAAGGGCGAGCGGGAGGGGGGGAAGGGCGAGCGGGAGGGGGGAAGGGCGAGCGGGAGGGGGGAAGGGCGAGCGGAGAAGGGCGAGCGGGAGGGGGGGAAGGGCGAGCGGGAGGGGGGGAAGGGCGAGCGGGAGGGGGGGAAGGGCGAGCGGGAGGGGGGGGAAGGGCGAGCGGGAGGGGGGGGAAGGGCGAGCGGGAGGGGGGAAGGGCGAGCGGGAGGGGGGGAAGGGCGAGCGGGAGGGGGGGAAGGGCGAGCGGGAGGGGGGGAAGGGCGAGCGGGAGGGGGGGAAGGGCGAGCGGGAGGGGGGGAAGGGCGAGCGGGAGGGGGGGAAGGGCGAGCGGGAGGGGGGGGAAGGGCGAGCGGGCGGGGGGGGAAGGGCGAGCGGGCGGGGGGGAAGGGCGAGCGGGCGGGGGGGGAAGGGCGAGCGGGCGGGGGGGAAGGGGCGAGCGGGAGGGGGGGAAGGGCGAGCGGGAGGGGGGGGGGAAGGGCGAGCGGGAGGGGGGGGAAGGGCGAGCGGGAGGGGGGGAAGGGCGAGCGGGAGGGGGGGAAGGGCGAGCGGGAGGGGGGGAAGGGCGAGCGGGAGGGGGGGGAAGGGCGAGCGGGAGGGGGGGAAGGGCGAGCGGGAGGGGGGAAGGGCGAGCGGGAGGGGGGGAAGGGCGAGCGGGAGGGGGGGAAGGGCGAGCGGGAGGGGGGGAAGGGCGAGCGGGAGGGGGGGAAGGGCGAGCGGGAGGGGGGGAAGGGCGAGCGGGAGGGGGGGGAAGGGCGAGCGGGAGGGGGGGGAAGGGCGAGCGGGAGGGGGGGGAAGGGCGAGCGGGAGGGGGGGAAGGGCGAGCGGGAGGGGGGGGAAGGGCGAGCGGGAGGGGGGGAAGGGCGAGCGGGAGGGGGGGAAGGGCGAGCGGGAGGGGGGGAAGGGCGAGCGGGAGGGGGGGGGAAGGGCGAGCGGGAGGGGGGGAAGGGCGAGCGGGAGGGGGGGAAGGGCGAGCGGGAGGGGGGAAGGGCGAGCGGGAGGGGGGAAGGGCGAGCGGGAGGGGGGGAAGGGCGAGCGGGAGGGGGGAAGGGCGAGCGGGAGGGGGGAAGGGCGAGCGGTGAGGGGGGAAGGGCGAGCGGGAGGGGGGAAGGGCGAGCGGGAGGGGGGAAGGGCGAGCGGGAGGGGGGAAGGGCGAGCGGGAGGGGGGAAGGGCGAGCGGGAGGGGGGAAGGGCGAGCGGGAGGGGGGAAGGGCGAGCGGGAGGGGGGAAGGGGCGAGCGGGAGGGGGGGAAGGGCGAGCGGGAGGGGGGGAAGGGCGAGCGGGAGGGGGGGGAAGGGCGAGCGGGAGGGGGGGAAGGGCGAGCGGGAGGGGGGGGAAGGGCAGAGCGGGAGGGGGGGGAAGGGCGAGCGGGAGGGGGGGGAAGGGCGAGCGGGAGGGGGGGAAGGGCGAGCGGGAGGGGGGGAAGGGCGAGCGGGAGGAGGGGGAAGGGCGAGCGGGAGGAGGGGAAGGGCGAGCGGGAGGAGGGGAAGGGCGAGCGGGAGGAGGGGAAGGGCGAGCGGGAGGAGGGGAAGGGCGAGCGGGAGGAGGGGAAGGGCGAGCGGGAGGAGGGGAAGGGCGAGCGGGAGGAGGGGAAGGGCGAGCGGGAGGAGGGGAAGGGCGAGCGGAGGAGGGGAAGGGCGAGCGGGAGGAGGGGAAGGGCGAGCGGGAGGAGGGGAAGGGCGAGCGGGAGGAGGGGAAGGGCGAGCGGGAGGAGGGGGAAGGGCGAGCGGGAGGAGGGGAAGGGCGAGCGGGAGGAGGGGAAGGGCGAGCGGGAGGGAGGGGAAGGGCGAGCGGGAGGAGGGGAAGGGCGAGCGGGAGGAGGGGAAGGGCGAGCGGGAGGAGGGGAAGGGCGAGCGGAGGAGGGGAAGGGCGAGCGGGAGGAGGGGAAGGCGAGCGGGGAGGAGGGGAAGGGCGAGCGGGAGGAGGGGGAAGGGCGAGCGGGAGGAGGGGAAGGGCGAGCGGGAGGAGGGGGAAGGCGAGCGGGCGGAGGGAAGGGCGAGCGGGAGGAGGGGAAGGGCGAGCGGGAGGAGGGGAAGGCGAGCGGGAGGAGGGGAAGGGGCGGGAGGAGGGGAAGGGCGAGGCGGGAG
The DNA here is from genome assembly GCF_052327205.1 of Somniosus microcephalus. NCBI lineage: Eukaryota > Metazoa > Chordata > Chondrichthyes > Squaliformes > Somniosidae > Somniosus > Somniosus microcephalus. The sequence continues at coordinate 7,055,632 of NC_141020.1, forward strand.
GAGGGGAAGGGCGAGCGGGAGGAGGGGAAGGTGCGAGCGGGAGGAGGGGAAGGGCGAGCGGGAGGAGGGGAAGGGCGAGCGGGAGGAGGGGAAGGGCGAGCGGGAGGAGGGGAAGGGCGAGCGGGAGGAGGGGAAGGGCGAGCGGGAGGAGGGGAAGGCGAGCGGGAGGAGGGGAAGGGCGAGCGGGAGGAGGGGAAGGGCGAGCGGGAGGAGGGGAAGGGCGAGCGGGAGGAGGGGAAGGGCGAGCGGGAGGAGGGGAAGGGCGAGCGGGAGGAGGGGAAGGGCGGCGGGAGGAGGGAAGGGCGAGCGGGAGGAGGGGAAGGGCGAGCGGGAGGAGGGGAAGGGCGAGCGGGAGGAGGGGAAGGGCGAGCGGGAGGAGGGGAAGGGCGAGCGGGAGGAGGGGAAGGGCGAGCGGGAGGGGGAAGGGCGAGCGGGAGGGAGGGAAGGCGGGAGGGAGGGAAGGCGGGAGGGAAGGAAGGCGGGAGGGAAGGAAAAGAGGGAGAGAGAGAGAGAGAAGGAAGAGAAAGAGAGAGATAAAGTGAGAAAGAGTGAGAGACACAAAAAGATTGACAGGCGGATTCGATCAATTAGCGAAGATGGGAGAAACCAGACTCAGACACTCAACAACACCTTGCTTTTATGTAGTACCATTATGCAGAAAAAGTCCCAAGACAATTCACGGGTCTAATCAGACAGAAATAGACACCGAGCCAAAAAAAGTGGTGAAAGGCACGGCTTTTATGGGGGGCCTTAAAGCAGGAGCGAGAGGGAGGCGGTGAGGTTTAGGGAGGGAGTTCCAGGGCTCGAGGCCCAAGGAGATGAAGGCACGGCCGCCAATGGCGGGGTGGAAGGGGGCTCGTAACCTTACTGCGATTCCCGATGTGACATTTCTGACCTTTGGAGTCCTGATCCACATGGGAAATTCCCACAAATCCATTCTGACATCCAAATGAGGTCAGGCGTCTGGTGGAGTCCGGAATATTGAGCACGTCGAGCCAGAGCACGCTGTAACAGTCAGACACAGGGACAAGCGGGCGTTAGTACTCGCGTTACACCTTCCCAGAATCACAGCGCGAACTGCCCGAGAATAGGAGAAATCAGCATTCAATTCTCTTCAGAACACAAACTCAAGACACAGGGGAACTCCGAATGTTAGTGAAGGATAATTCAGAGTATGGGTAAAACACAACTGATATTTCCAGTGTCTCTATACAGGGCACA
>NC_141020.1:7057352-7201521 GCF_052327205.1 Somniosus microcephalus
GGAGAGGGGCGAGGGGGAGAGGGGCGAGGGGGAGAGGGGCGAGGGGGGAGAGGGGCGAGGGCGAGGGGGGAGAGGGGCGAGGGGAGGGCGAGGGGGAGAGGGGCGAGGGGAGAGGGCGAGGGGGAGAGGGGCGAGGGGGAGAGGGGCGAGGGGCGAGGGGCGAGGGAGGGCGAGGGGGGAAGGGCGAGCGGGAGGGGGGGAAGGGCGAGCGGGAGGGGGGAAGGGCGAGCGGGAGGGGGGGAAGGGCGAGCGGGAGGGGGGAAGGGCGAGCGGGAGGGGGGAAGGGCGAGCGGGAGGGGGGAAGGGCGAGCGGGAGGGGGGGGAAGGGCGAGCGGAGGGGGAAGGGCGAGCGGGAGGGGGGAAGGGCGAGCGGGAGGGGGGAAGGGCGAGCGGGAGGGGGGAAGGGCGAGCGGGAGGGGGGGAAGGGCGAGCGGGAGGGGGGGAAGGGCGAGCGGGAGGGGGGAAGGGCGAGCGGAGGGGGAAGGGCGAGCGGGAGGGGGAAGGGCGAGCGGGAGGGGGGAAGGCGAGCGGGGGGGGAAGGGCGAGCGGGGGGGGAAGGGCGAGCGGGGGGGGAAGGGCGAGCGGGGGAGGGCGAGCGGGGGAAAGGGCGAGCGGGGGGGAAGGGCGAGCGGGGGGGAAGGGCGAGCGGGGGGGGAAGGGCGAGCGGGGGGGAAGGGCGAGCGGGGGGGGAAGGGCGAGCGGGGGAAGGGCGAGCGGGGGGAAGGGCGAGCGGGGGGGGGGAAGGGCGAGCGGGGGGGGGAAGGGCGAGCGGGGGGGGGGAAGGGCGAGCGGGGGGGGGAAGGGCGAGCGGAGGGGGAAGGGCGAGCGGGAGGGGGGAAGGGCGAGCGGGGAGGGGGGGGAAGGGCGAGCGGGAGGGGGGGAAGGGCGAGCGGGAGGGGGGGAAGGGCGAGCGGGAGGGGAGGCGAGCGGGAGGGGGGAAGGGCGAGCGGGAGGGGGGGAAGGGCGAGCGGGAGGGGGGGAAGGGCGAGCGGGAGGGGGGGAAGGGCGAGCGGGAGGGGGGGAAGGGCGAGCGGAGGGGGGAAGGGCGAGCGGGAGGGGGGAAGGGCGAGCGGGAGGGGGGGAAGGGCGAGCGGGAGGGGGGAAGGGCGAGCGGGAGGGGGGGAAGGGCGAGCGGGAGGGGGGGAAGGGCGAGCGGGAGGGGGGGAAGGGCGAGCGGGAGGGGGGGAAGGGCGAGCGGGAGGGGGGGGAAGGGCGAGCGGGAGGGGGGGAAGGGCGAGCGGAGGGGGGGAAGGGCGAGCGGGAGGGGGGAAGGGCGAGCGGGAGGGGGGGAAGGGCGAGCGGAGGGGGGGAAGGGCGAGCGGGAGGGGGGGGAAGGGCGAGCGGGAGGGGGGAAGGGCGAGCGGGAGGGGGGGAAGGGCGAGCGGGAGGGGGGGAAGGGCGAGCGGGAGGGGGGGAAGGGCGAGCGGGAGGGGGGAAGGGCGAGCGGGAGGGGGGGAAGGGCGAGCGGGAGGGGGGGAAGGGCGAGCGGCGGGGGGGGAAGGGCGAGCGGCGGGGGGAAGGGCGAGCGGGAGGGGGGAAGGGCGAGCGGGAGGGGGGGAAGGGCGAGCGGGAGGGGGGGAAGGGCGAGCGGGAGGGGGGGGGGAAGGGCGAGCGGGAGGGGGGGAAGGGCGAGCGGGAGGGGGGGAAGGGCGAGCGGGAGGGGGGGAAGGGCGAGCGGGAGGGGGGGGAAGGGCGAGCGGGAGGGGGGGGAAGGGCGAGCGGGAGGGGGGGAAGGGCGAGCGGGAGGGGGGGAAGGGCGAGCGGGAGGGGGGGAAGGGCGAGCGGGAGGGGGGGAAGGGCGAGCGGGAGGGGGGGAAGGGCGAGCGGGAGGGGGGGAAGGGCGAGCGGGAGGGGGGGAAGGGCGAGCGGGAGGGGGGGGAAGGGCGAGCGGGAGGGGGGGAAGGGCGAGCGGGAGGGGGGGGAAGGGCGAGCGGGAGGGGGGGGAAGGGCGAGCGGGAGGGGGGGAAGGGCGAGCGGGAGGGGGGGAAGGGCGAGCGGGAGGGGGGGAAGGGCGAGCGGGAGGGGGGGAAGGGCGAGCGGGAGGGGGGGGAAGGGCGAGCGGGAGGGGGGAAGGGCGAGCGGGAGGGGGGAAGGGCGAGCGGGAGGGGGGGAAGGGCGAGCGGGAGGGGGGGAAGGGCGAGCGGGAGGGGGGAAGGGCGAGCGGGAGGGGGGAAGGGCGAGCGGGAGGGGGGAAGGGCGAGCGGGAGGGGGGAAGGGCGAGCGGGAGGGGGGAAGGGCGAGCGGGAGGGGGGAAGGGCGAGCGGAGGGGGGAAGGGCGAGCGGGAGGGGGAAGGGCGAGCGGGAGGGGGGGAAGGGCGAGCGGGAGGGGGGGAAGGGCGAGCGGGAGGGGGGGAAGGGCGAGCGGGAGGGGGGGGAAGGGCGAGCGGGAGGGGGGGAAGGGCGAGCGGGAGGGGGGGGAAGGGCGAGCGGGAGGGGGGGGAAGGGCGAGCGGGAGGGGGGGAAGGGCGAGCGGGAGGGGGGGGAAGGGCGAGCGGGAGGGGGGGAAGGGCGAGCGGGAGGAGGGGGGAAGGGCGAGCGGGAGGAGGGGGAAGGGCGAGCGGGAGGAGGGGGAAGGGCGAGCGGAGGAGGGGAAGGGCGAGCGGAGGAGGGGAAGGGCGAGCGGGAGGAGGGGGAAGGGCGAGCGGGAGGAGGGGAAGGGCGAGCGGGAGGAGGGGAAGGGCGAGCGGGAGGAGGGGAAGGGCGAGCGGGAGGAGGGGAAGGGCGAGCGGGAGGAGGGGAAGGGCGAGCGGGAGGAGGGGAAGGGCGAGCGGGAGGAGGGGAAGGGCGAGCGGGAGGAGGGGAAGGGCGAGCGGGAGGAGGGGGAAGGGCGAGCGGGAGGAGGGGAAGGGCGAGCGGGAGGAGGGGAAGGGCGAGCGGGAGGAGGGGAAGGCGAGCGGGAGGAGGGGAAGGGCGAGCGGAGGAGGGGAAGGGCGAGCGGGAGGAGGGGAAGGGCGAGCGGGAGGAGGGGAAGGGCGAGCGGGAGGAGGGGAAGGGCGAGCGGGAGGAGGGGAAGGGCGAGCGGGAGGAGGGGAAGGGCGAGCGGGAGGAGGGGAAGGGCGAGCGGGAGGAGGGGAAGGGCGAGCGGGAGGAGGGGAAGGGCGAGCGGGAGGAGGGGGAAGGGCGAGCGGGAGGAGGGGAAGGGCGAGCGGGAGGAGGGGAAGGGCGAGCGGGAGGAGGGGGAAGGGCGAGCGGGAGGAGGGGAAGGGCGAGCGGGAGGAGGGGAAGGGCGAGCGGGAGGAGGGGAAGGGCGAGCGGGAGGAGGGGAAGGGCGAGCGGGAGGAGGGGAAGGGCGAGCGGGAGGAGGGGAAGGGCGAGCGGGAGGAGGGGAAGGGCGAGCGGGAGGAGGGGAAGGGCGAGCGGGAGGAGGGGAAGGGCGAGCGGGAGGAGGGGAAGGGCGAGCGGGAGGAGGGGAAGGGCGAGCGGGAGGAGGGGAAGGGCGAGCGGGAGGAGGGGAAGGGCGAGCGGGAGGAGGGGAAGGGCGAGCGGGAGGAGGGGGGAAGGGCGAGCGGGAGGAGGGGAAGGGCGAGCGGGAGGAGGGGAAGGGCGAGCGGGAGGAGGGGGAAGGGCGAGCGGGAGGAGGGGAAGGGCGAGCGGGGAGGGGGAAGGGCGAGCGGGAGGGAGGGAAGGCGGGAGGGAGGGAAGGCGGGAGGGAAGGAAGGCGGGGAGGGAAGGAAAAGAGGGAGAGAGAGAGAGAGAAGGAAGAGAAAGAGAGAGATAAAGTGAGAAAGAGTGAGAGACACAAAAAGATTGACAGGCGGATTCGATCAATTAGCGAAGATGGGAGAAACCAGACTCAGACACTCAACAACACCTTGCTTTTATGTAGTACCATTATGCAGAAAAAGTCCCAAGACAATTCACGGGTCTAATCAGACAGAAATAGACACCGAGCCAAAAAAAGTGGTGAAAGGCACGGCTTTTATGGGGGGCCTTAAAGCAGGAGCGAGAGGGAGGCGGTGAGGTTTAGGGAGGGAGTTCCAGGGCTCGAGGCCCAAGGAGATGAAGGCACGGCCGCCAATGGCGGGGTGGAAGGGGGCTCGTAACCTTACTGCGATTCCCGATGTGACATTTCTGACCTTTGGAGTCCTGATCCACATGGGAAATTCCCACAAATCCATTCTGACATCCAAATGAGGTCAGGCGTCTGGTGGAGTCCGGAATATTGAGCACGTCGAGCCAGAGCACGCTGTAACAGTCAGACACAGGGACAAGCGGGCGTTAGTACTCGCGTTACACCTTCCCAGAATCACAGCGCGAACTGCCCGAGAATAGGAGAAATCAGCATTCAATTCTCTTCAGAACACAAACTCAAGACACAGGGGAACTCCGAATGTTAGTGAAGGATAATTCAGAGTATGGGTAAAACACAACTGATATTTCCAGTGTCTCTATACAGGGCACATCTGATTGAGATAATTAAGTATTATATTCCCAGATTCATGATATAATATATACCATATAATAACATTCACACTCCCAGATATAAAGAAAGAACTTGCATTTATATAGCACCTTTCACATCCCAATGCGCTTTACAGACAATCAAGCACTTTTTGAAGTGTGGTTACTGTTGTAATGTAGGAAACGCACAGCAAGCTCCCACAAACAGCAATGCGATAATGACCAGATCATCTGTTTTTTTAGTGATGTTGATTGAGGGATAAATATTGGCCCCAGGACACCGGGGAGAGCTCCCCCCCTGCTCTTCTTCAAATCTTTGGAATTCTCTACCCCGGAGAGCTGTGGAGGCGGAGTCATTGAATATATTCAAGGCGGCGATCGACAGACATTTGAACTACGAGCGAGTTGAGGGGTCTGGGGAGAGAGCGGGAAAGTGGTGTTGAGGACAAGATTGGATCAGCCATGATCTTATTGAATGGCGGAGCAGGCTCGAGGGGCCGATTGGCCGACTCCTGCTCCTGTTTCTTATGTTCTAAATGGGATCTTTTATGTCCACCTGAGGGGCAGACGGGGCCTCGGCTTAACGTCTCATCCGAAAGACGGCACCTCAGACAGTGCGACGCTCCCTCAGTACTGCCCCTCTGACAATGCAGCGCTCCCTCAGTACTGCCCCTCTGACAGTGCGGCGCTCCCTCAGTACTGCGCCTCTGACAGTGCAGCGCTCCCTCAGTACTGCCCCTCCGACAGTGCAGCGCTCCCTCAGTACTGCACCTCAGACAGTGCAGCGCTCCCGCAGTACTGCCCCTCTGACAGTGCGGCGCTCCCTCAGTACTGCCCCTCCGACAATGCGGCGCTCCCTCAGTACTGCCCCTCCGACAGTGCAGCGCTCCCTCAGTACTGCCCCTCTGACAGAGCGGCTCTCCCTCAGTACTGCCCCTCCGACAGTGCAGCTCTCCCTCAGTACTGCCCCTCTGACAGAGCGGCGCTCCCTCAGTACTGCCCCTCTGACAGAGCGGCGCTCCCTCAGTACTGCCCCTCCGACAGTGCGGCTCTCCCTCAGTACTGCCCCTCCGACAGTGCAGCGCTCCCTCAGTACTGCCCCTCTGACAGAGCGGCGCTCCCTCAGTACTGCCCCTCCGACAGTACAGCTCTCCCTCAGTACTGCCCCTCCGACAGTGCAGCGCTCCCTCAGTACTGCCCCTCCGACAGTGCAGCGCTCCCTCAGTACTGCCCCTCCGACAGTGCAGCGCTCCCTCAGTACTGCCCCTCTGACAGAGCGGCTCTCCCTCAGTACTGCCCCTCTGACAGTGCAGCGCTCCCTCAGTACTGCCCCTCTGACAGAGCGGCGCTCCCTCAGTACTGCCCCTCCGACAGTACAGCTCTCCCTCAGTACTGCCCCTCCGACAGTGCAGCGCTCCCTCAGTACTGCCCCTCCGACAGTGCAGCGCTCCCTCAGTACTGCCCCTCCGACAGTGCAGCGCTCCCTCAGTACTGCCCCTCTGACAGAGCGGCTCTCCCTCAGTACTGCCCCTCTGACAGTGCAGCGCTCCCTCAGTACTGCCCCTCTGACAGTGCAGCACTCCCTCAGTACTGCCCCTCCGACAGTGCAGCGCTCCCTCAGTACTGCCCCTCCGACAGTGCGGCGCTCCCTCAGTACTGCCCCTCCGACAGTGCAGCGCTCCCTCAGTACTGCCCCTCCGACAGTGCAGCTCTCCCTCAGTACTGCCCCTCTGACAGTGCAGCTCTCCCTCAGTACTGCCCCTCTGACAGTGCAGCTCTCCCTCAGTACTGCCCCTCCGACAGTGCAGCTCTCCCTCAGTACTGCCCCTCCGACAGTGCAGCGCTCCCTCAGTACTGCCCCTCCGACAGTGCAGCGCTCCCTCAGTACTGCCCCTCCGACAGTGCAGCGCTCCCTCAGTACTGCCCCTCCGACAGTGCGGCGCTCCCTCAGTACTGACCCTCCGACAGTGCAGCACTCCCTCAGTACTGCCCCTCCGACAGTGCAGCTCTCCCTCAGTACTGCCCCTCTGACAGTGCGGCACTCCCTCAGTACTGCCCCTCTGACAGTGCGGCACTCCCTCAGCACTGCCCCTCCGACAGTGCAGCGCTCCCTCAGTACTGCCCCTCCGACAGAGCAGCTCTCCCTCAGTACTGCCCCTCTGACAGTGCAGCACTCCCTCAGTACTGCCCCTCCGACAGAGCAGCTCTCCCTCAGTACTGCCCCTCCGACAGTGCGGCGCTCCCTCAGTACTGCCACTCTGACAGTGCGGCACTCCCTCAGTACTGCCCCTCTGACAGTGCGGCACTCCCTCAGTACTGCCCCTCTGACAGTGCGGCACTCCCTCAGTACTGCCCCTCTGACAGTGCAGCACTCCCTCAGTACTGCCCCTCCGACAGTGCGGCGCTCCCTCAGTACTGCCCCTCCGACAGTGCGGCACTCCCTCAGTACTGCCCCTCTGACAGTGCGGCGCTCCCTCAGTACTGCCCCTCCGACAGTGCGGCGCTCCCTCAGTACTGCCCCTTCGACAGTGCGGCGCTCCCTCAGTACTGCCCCTCTGACAGTGCGGCACTCCCTCAGTACTGCCCCTCCGACAGTGCGGCGCTCCCTCAGTACTGCCCCTCTGACAGTGCGGCGCTCCCTCAGCACTGCACTGGGAACGTCAGCCTAGATTTTTTTATGCTCAAGTCTCTGGAGTGGGGACTTGAACCCACGACCTTCGCACTCAGAGGGGAGAGGGTGTGCTACCCACTGAGCCACGGCTGACACAGTTGTAACACTCCCAGATATAATATATAATATGACAGGCATAGATATAGTATGTAAGACCCGATATAACACTGCGATGAATGATAAACTCTTACTGGCTGGGTAAGTCTGTTAACTCTGGGAATAGGAATTCTATCGGTCGTTCTTCAAACTGGTGCAGTGTTTCATTCTGAGAGAGGGAGAGAGAGAAACGGTTATTCAGAATCATTGAAGGAGACTCGAAGTTGAGCCCCAGTGAAATCGAGACTGAAGGGAGCTGCTGACCTCTTTGTACAGGTGTATCCGCTGGTCGTGACCGCTGAGCAGAAACACGGTCTCGCGCTGTCTCCTCTCCTGAACCCTGTAACATGGAAACAACCAGGGTGAAGCCTGCCACGCTCGGAAGTGCAGCAATGAAGGCAGCAGCCTCGCCCTATTTTAGCGATATTACCATCTTGAAATTAGCGCGAGGCTATTTGGGAGCGAAATCAGGAAGCACTGTTTCCACCCACATCGGGTAGTGGAAATCTGGACTTCTCTCCCTCAAAAGGCTGCGGAGGCCGGCTGAAGCTTTCAAGACCGAGATCGATAGGATTTTTGTAGTTTAGGAGGAATTGAGGTGGTGTAGGAATAATGTTTTTTTTAAATTCGCTTATGGGATGTGGGCGTCGCTGGCAAGGCCGGCATTTATTGCCCATCCCTAATTGTCCTTGAGAAGGCGGCGGTGAGCCGCCTTCTTGAACCGCTGCAGTCCGTGTGGTGAAGGTGCTCCCACAGTGCTGTTAGGGAGGGAGTTCCAGGATTTTGACCCAGCGACGATGAAGGAACGACCAATATATTTCCAAGTCAGGATGGTGTGTGACTTGGAGGGGAACTTGGAGGTGGTGGTGTTCCCATGCGCCTGCTGCCCTTGTCCTTATAGGTGGAAGAGGTCACGGGTTTGGGAGGTGCTGCCGAAGAAGCCTTGGCGAGTTGCTGCAATGCATCTTGTAGATGGTGCACACTGCAGCCACGGTGCGCCGGTGGTGGAGGGAGTGAATGTTTAAGGTGGTGAATGGGGTGCCAATCAAGCGGGCTGTTTTGTCCTGGATGGTGTCGAGCTTCTTGAGTGTTGTTGGAGCTGCACTCATCCAGGCAAGTGGAGAGTATTCCATCACTCTCCTGACCTGTGCCTTGTAGATGGTGGAAAGGCTTTGGGGAGTCAGGTGGTGAGACACTCGCCGCAGAATTCCCAGCCTCTGACCTGCTCTTGTTGCCACAGTATTTATGTGGCTGGTCCAGTTAAATTTCTGGTCAATGGTGACCCCCCCAGGATGTTGATGGTGGGGGATTCGGCGATGGTAATGCCGTTGAAAGTCAGGGGGCAGTGGTTAGACTCTCGCTTGTTGGAGATAGTCATTGCCTGGCACTTCTGTGGCGCGAATGTTACCTGGACTAGTATTCCTGAACTAATAATCCCTCTAACTTCTTTTTCCTCATTCTCGGGATGTGGGCGTCACTGGCAAGGCCGGCATTTATTGCCCATCCCAGTTGCCCCGAGGTGGTGGTGGTGGGCTCGCCCTCGTGGACCAATGTAGCCTGCTTTTTGTAGCGGTTTGATACGACCGAGTGGCTTGTTCGGCCACTTCAGAGGGTGGTTAAGAGTCAAGCATGCTGATGTGGGATTGAGATATACTGAGGATTATTTTTTTTTTTTTAAAGTGACTTAAGGAAAGACAGAGCTATGGGGAGAGAGCTGGGCAGTCGGATTAGCTTGTGGTTGATACAAGGCTATGAGGAGAGCGCAGGGCAGTGGGATTATTATTGGATTGATACAGGGAATACTCGGAGCTCCGACATGGCAAGAGAGCCCCAGGTGGGCAGAGGAAACGCTTCAAGGACACCCTCAAAGTCTCCTTGAAAAAGTGCAACATCCCCACCGACACCTGGGAATCCCTGGCCCAAGACCGCACAAAGTGGAGGAGAGGCATCCGGGAAGGCGCCGAACACCTTGAGTCTCTTCGCCGGGAGCAAGCGGAAGCCAAGCGCAAACAGCGGAAGGAGCGCACGTCAAACCCAAGCACCCCACCCACCCACCCGCCCCCTTCAACCACCGTCTGCCCCACCTGTGACAGAGACTGTAGGTCCCGTTTTGGACTCAGTCACCTGCGAACTCATTTTTAATGTGGAAGCAAGTCATCCTCGGTTCCGAGGGACTGCCTAAGAAGAAAAGATACAGCAAATAGGGAGAGTGCAGGGTAGTCGGATTAGCTTGGGTTTATTTATCCCGAGGGGGAATGAACAAGGAGGGGAGAAAGTCTCGCAAATAAAGCGCTGTGAAATGAACAGGCAGGACGGAGGCACTTACTCCACGTGGCAAAGCTGGAACGGAGTAAACTGCAGCTCCAGGTTGAGGCAGCTTTCTGGAAACACAGCAACAACACGGGTCAATGTTAAAACTCACTCCACCCTCTGAAAAGGAAAGGCACTTCAGCAATGTTCGCTGAGAGCTGCGGTTTGTTCTCGCGCGGCCTGTTTCTTTTAGCGCGCGGTCCCTTTAAATTCCCGCTCATGCGCGCGGTTTTTACAATGGGGAAGCCGGTGAGCGGCCTGAGCGGGACCTTTCCCATTACTGCGCGGCCGCGCAGCCTAGAGGGAACGGTGCACTTCAGCGAAACAGTTAACCTGGGACACGGGGCGCCAAGGGCTTTTATCTCGGAGATGCTGCTTCTGCCTCGACCCTCACCCCTGCAAAGGGAGTTGGCCATCCCCTCCCTCCCTCCCCCCATTATCCTGTAAATGCCCGCCGTGACTCAGTGGGTAGCACTCTCGCCTCTGAATCAGAAGGGTGTCCCACTCCAGAGACATGAGCACGTAATCCAGGCCGACACTCCCAGTGCAGTGCTGAGGGAGTGCCGCACTGTCGGAGGTGCCGCCTTTCAGATGAGGGAGTGCAGCGAAGGTTCGCCAGGCTGATACCTGGGATGAAGAGAGTTTGGGTTGATTAGGCTTATATTCGCTGGAGTTTAGAAGAATGAGAGGGGATCTCATTGAAACGTATAAAATTCTAACAGGACTAGACAGACTAGATGCAGGAAGGATGTTCCCGATGGCCGGGGAGTCCAGAACCAGGGGTCACAGTCTAAGGATAAGGGGTAAGCCATTTAGGACTGAGATGAGGAGGAATTTCTTCACCCAGAGAGTGGTGAACCTGTGGAATTCTCTACCACAGAAGACAGTTGAGGCCAATTCATTAAATATATTCAGGAAGGAGTTAGATATATTTCTTAAGGCTAAAGGGATCAAGGGATATGGGGAGAAGGCAGGGACAGGGTACTGAATTTGGATGATCAGCCATGATCTCATTGAATGGCGGAGCAGGCTCGAGGGGCCGAATGGCCTACTCCTGCTCCTATCGTCTATGTTTCTATGAGGCGTTAAACCGAGGCCCCCGTCTGCCATGGGGTTCTTTGGACAATTGTAGACACCCTGCCTGAGGTCAACTAACAACCACAACAGAATGCAGATATTCCCATTTACTCACGTGCTATTGAGTCCAAATTATACTCTGATCCCGGCTCGTAGTCACAATAAATGTTGAGGAACGGACTTGCCTTATCACCAGAGTCCTGAGCAGGAGCACACAACAACAATGGGAGATAGCTTAGAGTGGAAACCAGGCCAGGATCCCAGTGCTTACTTTAATTGGGCGCGTTCCCTACATTACAACAGTGACTCGTTTTTAAAATGGTGAGAGACTGGGAGATGTTGGTGTTCAGAGGGACCTGGGTGTTCTTGTACACAAATCACTGAAAGTTAACCTGCAGGTACAGCAAGCAATTAGGAAAACGAATGGTATGTTGGCCTTTATTACAAAGGGATTGGAGTAGGAGTAAAGAAGTCTTACTGCAACTTTATAGGGTCCTGGTGAGACCACACCTGGAGTATTGTGTACAGCTTTGGTCTCCTTACCTAAGGAGGGATATACTTGCCATAGAGGGAGTGCAACGAAGGTTCACCAGACTGGTTCCTGGGATGGGGGGATTGTCCTTTGAGGAGAGATTGAGTAGACTAGGCCTACATTCCCTAGAGTTTAGAAGAATGAGAGGTGATCTCATTGAAACATAAAATTATTAAAGGGCTTGACAGGGTAGATGCAGGGAGGATGTTTCCCCTGGCTGGAGAGTCAGTCTCAGAATAAGGGGTCGGCCATTTAGGACTGAGATGAGGAGGAATTTCTTCACTCAGAGGGTGGTGAATCTTTGGAATTCTCTCCCCCAGAGGGCTGTGGAGGCTCAGTCGTTGAGTATATTCAGGACAGAGATTGATAGATATTTGAATATTAAGGGAATCAAGGGATATGGGGATAGTGCAGGAAAGTGGAGTGGAGGGAGGGGAGGGGAGGGGAGGTAAGGTAAGGGTGGGGAGTTGAGGTTGAAGATCAGCCATGATCTTATTGAATGGCGGAGCAGGCTCGAGGGGCCGAATGGCCGACTCCTGCTCCTATTTCTTATGACTACACTTCAAATGTACTTCATTGGCTGTAAAGCGCTTTGGGATGTAGTGGTCATGAAAGGCGCTATAGAAATGCAAGTTATTTTTTTCTCTCTTTCTCTGAGGATAAATGACACACGGGGGAGATGGGAGTCGTTTTCATTTTTTTTAAAAGAAAGACTTACATTTATATAGCGCCTTTCACTTGGACCATCACAGGAGTTTGTTCGGTATCAGTGACCTCACCTTAATAAAGGTTATTCCCACGACCAGTCCTGCTTTTGGGGGCGATTTGTTGAAAGCATCAATCGATACGATCTCTGCATCAACTATGGAGGGAATAGAAGAGAGAGATTCTAAGAATTGCCACAAAGTCACACAGTAACACGCTCTCACTCAATTGCAAACCTTTCACTGGACCGATTACGTAGGTTTTGGACAGACTGTAGCCTCACTCTGTTCAAATCTAAGACTTGCTCGCCTTTTTTTAATTCATTCACGGGATGTGGGCGTCGCTGGCAAGGCCAGCATTTATTGCCCATCCCTAGTTGCCCTCGAGAAGGTGGTGGTGAGCCGCCTTCTTGAACCGCTGCAGTCCGTGTGGTGAAGGTGCTCCCACAGTGCTGTTAGGGAGGGAGTTCCAGGATTTTGACCCAGCGACGATGAAGGATCGGCCGATATATTTCCAAGTCAGGATGGTGTGTGACTTGGAGGGGAACTTGGAGGTGGTGGTGTTCCCATGCACCTGCTGCCCTTGTCCTTCTAGGTGGAAGAGGTCGCGGGTTTGGGAGGTGCTGCCGAAGAAGCCTTGGCGAGTTGCTGCAGTGCATCTTGTAGATGGTACACACTGCAGCCACAGTGCGCCGGTGGTGGAGGGAGTGAATGTTTAAGGTGGTGGATGGTCCTGGATGGTGTCCAGCTTCTTGAGTGTTGTTGCAAGCTGCACTCATCCAAGCAAGTGGAGAGTATTCCATCACACTCCTGACTTGTGCCTGCTCCTTCTTTCCCAAGATCTCCAGACTCTGCGACTCCCTCGGTTTTCCCGTCCTCCTGCGAGCTGCATGTTTACAACCCAAGCTTGGTCTCACCTCACTCAACAGCGCTTCCTCATTGATGCTCTCCTATACTTTCAGCATTAATTCCAACCTTGAGCCCCGTCACAATCTTTCTCGTCTCTCTCCAGTGCAGTACTGAGGCAGTGCTGCACTGTCGGAGGTGCCGTCTTTCAGATGCGACGTTAAACCGAGGCACAGTCTGCCCTCTCAGGTGGGCCACATGGCACTATTCCGAAGAGGAGCAGGAGAGTTCTCCGGGCCAACATTTATCCCTTAAAGAGCACCTAAAACAGATGATCTGGTCATTTATCTCATTGCACTTTGTGGGATCTTGCTGTGCGCAAATTCGTTGCCGCATTTCCCACATTACAACAGCGACTACACTTCAAAAAGTACTTCATTGGCTGTAAAGCGCTTTGGGACGTTGAGGTCATGAAAGGCGCTGTACATTTGTTTCTCTCTGTCTTATTGCTATTATTATGCCATCTTAGGTGGACCTAAAAGATCCCACAGTACTATTTGAAGAAGAGCAGGGGAGGCTGGGAATCCAATGATGGGATTGGGAGAGGCTGGGAATCCAATGATGGGACTGGGAAAGGCTGGGAATCCAATGATGAGATTGGGAATCCAATGGTGGGAGTGGCTGGAAATCCAATGTGTTGTTATTTCAGATTTCCAGCATCTGCAGTATTTTGCTATTGTACTGGGATTGGGAGATGCTGGGAATCCAACGCTGGGAGTGGGAGAGGCTGGGAACCCAATGATGAGATTGGGAGAGGCTGGGAATCCAACGATGGGAGTGGGAGAGGCTGGGAATCCAACGCCGGGAGTGGGAGAGGCTGGGAATCCAACGCCGGGAGTGGGAGAGGCTGGGAATCCAACGCCGGGAGTGGGAGAGGCTGGGAATCCAACGCCGGGAGTGGGAGAGGCTGGGAATCCAACGCTGGGAGTGGGAGAGGCTGGGAATCCAACGCTGGGAGTGGGAGAGGCTGGGAATCCAACGATGGGAGTGGGAGAGGCTGGGAATCCAACGCTGGGAGTGGGAGAGGCTGGGAATCCAACGCTGGGAGTGGGAGAGGCTGAGGCTGGGAATCCAACGCTGGGAGTGGGAGAGGCTGGGAATCCAACGCTGGGAGTGGGAGAGGTTGGGAATCCAACGCTGGGAGTGGGAGAGGCTGGGAATCCAACGCTGGGAGTGGGAGAGGCTGGGAATCCAATGATGAGATTGGGAGAGGCTGGGAATGCAACGCTGGGAGTGGGAGAGGCTGGGAATCCAACGCTGGGAGTGGGAGAGGCTGGGAATCCAATGCTGGGAGTGGGAGAGGCTGGGAATCCAACGCTGGGAGTGGGAGAGGCTGGGAATCCAATGCTGGGAGTGGGAGGGGCTGGGAATCCAACGCTGGGAGTGGCAGAGGCTGGGAATCCAACGCTGGGAGTGGCAGAGGCTGGGAATCCAATGCTGGGAGTGGGAGAGGCTGGGAATCCAATGCTGGGAGTGGCAGAGGCTGGGAATCCAACGCTGGGAGTGGCAGAGGCTGGGAATCCAACGATGGGAGTGGGAGAGGCTGGGAATCCAACGATGGGAGTGGGAGAGGCTGGGAATCCAATGCTGGGAGTGGGAGAGGCTGGGAATCCAATGATGGGAGTGGGAGAGGCTGGGAATCCAATGCTGAGAGTGGGAGAGGCTGGGAATCCAACGCTGGGAGTGGGAGAGGCTGGGAATCCAATGATGGGAGTGGGAGAGGCTGGGAATCCAATGATGAGATTGGGAAAGGCTGGGAATCCAATGATGGGAGTGGGAGAGGCTGGGAATCCAATGATGAGATTGGGAGAGGCTGGGATTGGGAAGGGTCTGTGTGTGTGGGGGTGAAGTGAGGCCTGGTCCCACTACCTGGGATGTAGGTGAAGGGCACCTCCTTGGCCACGGGCCGGATTTTCTGCCTCAGGTCCTGGTACCTGAAGCACAACACCTTCCCCTTCAGGGTGGCGGCCAGCAGGTCACATCCACCTCCTCCACCGTCCCGGGCCAGGGCGGCCAGGCCGTACAGGTTGCTCTGCGACGAGAGGCGGCTGAAGCTATCCTCCAGCAAAGGGCAGGCCCCGCACAGGCCGCTCGGGGGAGGAGGCCGCCGCCCGGCCATCGCCCGCCTCAGGCACCACCGCAACCGACCCCGTAGGAGGGAGCCTCCCCTGCCCGTCGCTCCACGATGACGTCTGAGGCGCTCCCCTCAACAGCCCCACTACCCGTATCAAAGATGGCGGCCGGCCAGGATTGCCGAGGCAACCACCACAACAACAACAACTGGCAAAGTAGTGAGGATGCTGGAAATCTGAACTTAAAAAAACATGAAAATGTTGTAAATGCTCAGCAGCCTCTGCAGAGAAACATAGAAGATAGTGTGTATGTACCTTTAAGGGAATAACTGGTCTTAGACTGCAGTACCGGCAGTGACCACCCCTGTATAAAAGGCCCTAGCAGGCTTCTGTATTTTCAGTCTGACGCTGCCTCCTGTTCAGTAAAGTACCTGTTAAACTGTTCTCCCGAAGTCCGTGTATTATTGAGGCGCGGACTTTACAGATAGGAGCAGGAGTAGGCCATTCGGCCCCTCGAGCCTGTTCCGCCATTTAATGAGATCATGGCTGATCATCCAAATTCAGTACGATAGCAAAATACTGCAGATGTTGGAAATCCGAAATAACAACAGAAAATGCTGGAAAAACTCAGCAGGTCAGGCAACATCCGTGGAGAGAAATTTGAGTTGTAATTCTCTTGTAATTGTTCCACTCCTTTCCCCCCCCCCCTTTCCTTTTGTTTCTCTCTCTCACCTGGCAGCTATCTTTTGCCCTGCCAGTACACTTTACACCTAACCCCAGCCTATTACCATCTCGTCCAGCTTCTAATCTCTTTTACTTCTTTTGTTTCTTTTATTCTTTTGTCTGATCGCAGCCCTGCCTTCGATCTAGTTTCTTTCCTTTCCAGTTTTGAAGAAGGGTCCAACCCGAAACGTCAACTCAAATTTCTCTCCACGGATGTTGCCTGACCTGCTGAGTTTTTCCAGCATTTTCTGTTGTTAATCCAAATTCAGTACCCTGTCCCTGCTTTCCCCCCATATCCCTTGATCCCTTTAGCCTTAAGAAATATATCCAACTCCTTCTTGAATATATTTAATGAATTGGCCTCTACTGCCTTCTTTGGTAGAGAATTCCACAGGTTCACCACTCTCTGGGTGAAGAAATTCCTCCTCATCTCAGTCCTAAATGGCTTACCCCTTATCCTTAGACCGTGACCCCCTGGTTCTGGACTCCCTCGCCATCGGGAACATCCTTCCTGCATCTAGTCTGTCTAGTCTTGTTAGAATTTTATAAGTTTCAATGAGATTCCCTCTCATTCTTCTAAACTCTAGCAAATATAAGCCTAATCGACCCAATCTCTCCTCATACGTCATTCCTGCCATCCCAGGCATCAGCCTGGTGAATCTTCGCTGCACTCCCTCCATGGCAAGAACATCCTTCCTCAGATAAGACGACCAAAACTGCACACAATACTCAAGGTGTGGTCTCACCAAGGCCCTGTACAACTGCAGCAAGACATCCTTGCTCCTGTACTCGAATCCTCTCGCTATGAAGGCCAACAATAGCTGGTATAAAAGTACTGAGGATGCTGGAAATCTGAACTTAAAAAAACATAAAAATGTTGTAAATGCTCAGCAGCCTCCGCAGAGAGAGAGAGAAAAACAAGAGTTAAACGTTTCAGGCCCACAACCCTTCCTCAGAACTGGAAAAAGTTAAGAGATGTTAACTCGACCTGAAATATTAAACTCTTGTTTCTCGCTCCGCGCAGATGCTGCCTGACCCGCTGAGCGTTTCCAGCATTCTCTGTTTTTATAACAACAAATTGTATTTATATAGCGCCTTTAACATAGTAACACATCCCAAGGCGCTTCACAGGAGCGATTATCAAACAAAAATTTGACACCGAGCCACATAAGGATAAATTCGGGCAGGTGGACAAATGCTTGGTCAAAGCAGTCAGTTTTAAGGAGCGTCTTAAAGGAAGAGAGAGAGGCAGAGTGGTTTAGGAAGGGAGTTTCAGAGCTCGGGGCCCAGGCAGCTGAAGGCACGGCCGCCAATGGTGGAGCGATGGAAATCGGGGATGCTCAAAAGGGCAGAATTGGAGGAGCGCAGAGATCTCGAGGGGGTTGTGGGGCTGGAGGAGATTACAGAGATAGGGAGGGGGGCGAGGGCCATGGAGGGATTTGAAAACAAGGATGAGAATTTTGAAACAACTTGCACTGCATCAAATTCAAGCTGAATAAACCCCCAACTTTTAAACTGCGGCTACAATCCACCTTGCAATTCTGTCAGAAATCCAACACTTGTACTGTATAGAGATTTCTAAGGAGTTAAAGAAAAAGACTTGCATTTCTATAGCGCCTTTCACGGCCACCGGACGTCCCAAAGCGCTTCACAGCCAATTAAGTCCTTTTTGAAGTGTAGTCACTTTTGTAATGTGGGAAACGTGGCAGCCAATTTGCGCACAGCAAGCTCCCACAAACAGCAATGTGATAATGACCAGATCATCTGTTTTTAGTGATGTTGATTGAGGGATAAATATTGGCCCCAGGACACTGGGGATAACTCCCCCCCTGCTCTTCTTCAAAATAGTGCCGTGGGATCTTTTAGTGGGCAGACGAGGCCTCGGTTAATGTCTCATCCGAAAGACGGCACCTCCGACAGTGCGGCACTCCCTCAGCACTGCACTGGGAGCGTCAGTCTGGATTTTGTGCTCGAGTCTCTGGAGTGGGACTTGAACCCACAACCTTCTGACTCGGAGGCAATGGTGTTACCCACTGACTGAAACCCCAACTTTTAGACTGCAAATACAATCCCAATCTGGATTCCGTCAGAAAAGACTTAAACACTAATACAAATGCAAAATACTGCAGATGTACAACTCCTTTTGCCTCACATCATCGTCCCTTTTGTCATTTAACCACTCCTGCCTTTCACCCTATCACAGGCCGTCCCTTTTGTTCTCTCCTCCCCTCCCCGCCTCTGTACTTGCTTAAAACCGGTTCCATCGCTCAACTTTTTCCAGTTCTGATGAAAGGTCATCGACCTGAAACGTTAACTCTGTTTCTCTCTCCACAGATGCTGCCTGACCGGCTGAGTATCTCCAGCATTTTCTGTTTTTATTTTACTTGAAAAAGACTTGTATTGTCAAATCTTTCGTCTTATAACATTCCCGGGAAGCACCGTGGGACGTTTTACAACCTTAAAGGCGCTATATAAATGCAGGTTGTTGAGATTTTTAAGGAGTTAAAGACTCGCATTTCTATAGCGCCTTTCACGACCACCAGCCGTCCCAAAGCGCTTTACAGCCAATGAAGTACTTTTGAAGTGGAGTCACTGTTGTAATGTGGGAAACGCGGCAACCAATTTGCGCACAGCAAGCTCCCACAAACAGCAATGTGATAATGGCCAGATCATTTGTTTTTTAGCGATGTTTTGTTGAGGGATAAATATTGGGACAGGACACCGGGGTTAACTCCCCTGCTCTTCTTCGAAATAATGCCAAGGGATCTTTTACGTCCACCTGAGGTGTCAGACGGGGCCTTGGTTTAACATCTCATCCGAAAGACGGCACCCCCGACAGTGCAGCGCTCCCTCAGCACTGCACTGGGAGCGTCAGCCTGGATTTTTGTGCTCAAGTCTCTGGAGTGGGGACTCGAACCCACAACCTTCTGACACAGAGGCAGGACTGCGACCCACTGAACCACAGCTGACTAAATAACTTCTTAAAAGAAAATAAGTTTCTTTAAAGTTGGACAACTTAATTTAGAAGTTTAAAAAAAGTATCTATAGTACATCAAGGGAATTAAATTACATGTATACCGAATCAGAAAGCTGCGGAGCTCCCATAAACGTTGAGATTATTCTAAAGACTTGCTGCACTATTGGGCAAAGCAAACCAGCATTGTAAACCAACCAGTTTCCCCAGCTGATGGTTTCTAAGAGTAACAGTTACATAGAAAAATAGAAGATAGGAGCAGGAGTAGGCCATTCGGCCCCTCAAGCCTGTTCTGCCATTTAATGAGATCATAGCTGATCATCCAAATTCAGTACCCTGTCCCTGCTTTCTCCCCATATCCCTTGATCCCTTTAGCCTTAATACATCCAACTCTTCCTTGAATATATTTAATGAATTGG
The DNA here is from genome assembly GCF_052327205.1 of Somniosus microcephalus. Classification (NCBI taxonomy): domain Eukaryota; kingdom Metazoa; phylum Chordata; class Chondrichthyes; order Squaliformes; family Somniosidae; genus Somniosus; species Somniosus microcephalus. Next base: position 7,076,238 of record NC_141020.1, read on the forward strand.
CCTCAACTGCCTTGTGTGGTAGAGAATTCCACAGGTTCACCACTCTCTGGGTGAAGAAATTCCTCCTCATCTCTGTCCTAAATGGCTTACCCCTTATCCTTAGACTGTGACCCCTGGTTCTGGACTCCCCGCCATGGGGAACATCCTTCCTGCATCTAGTCTGTCTAGTCCTGTTAGAATTTTATAAGTTTCAATGAGATCCCCTCTCATTCTTCTAAACTCTAGCAAATATAAGCCTAATCGACTCAATCTCTCCTCGTACGTCATTCCTGCCATCCCAGGTATCAGGTTGTGTTTATTTAGCATTTGTCCTCCTTGGAATACAACACGCTGCTAAAATGCGGTTTTAAAATCTTATTATCTGGGGAACGCTCGGTTGATTGTAATGTAAATGAAGGTTTACTTGCTTCAAAACGAGTTGCAACTTTGCATACCTTTTTTATTTGCAAGTGGAATGTGCCTGGGTGTGAATGCATTAATTGGTTTTATTTCAGCCTTCCTGTCAAGCCTTTATGGAATTTCCATGATATGGAAATAATAGGGAGTGAGATTTCAGTTGTATTAAGTGTCACCTCATTTGTGGGAAATTACACTGAGATTTCCATATGGTTGTGGGTTCGAGTCCCCAGTCCAGAGACTTGAGCACATAAATCCAGACAGTGCAGTGCTGAGGGAGTGCCGCACTGTCTGAGGTGCCGTCTTTTGGATGAGACGTTAAACCGAGGCCCCGTCTGCTCTCTCGGGTGGATGGGAAAGATCCCACGGCCACTATTTCGAAGCGGGGGACGGGCGTTCTCCCCGGTGTCCTGGGACAATATTTATCCCTCAATCAACCTCACTTAAAAAAAACCAGATGATCTGGTCATGATCACATTGCTATTTGTGGGAGCTTGCTGTGCGCAAATTGGCTGCTGCGTTTCCCACATTATGACAGTGACTACACTCCAAAAAGTACTTCATTGGCTGTAAAGTTCTTTGGGACGTCCTGTGGTCATGAAAGGCGCTAGAGAAATGCGAGCCTTTCATTCCATAAAAGTATCGAATTTGTATTTATAGTAGAAACGCAGGAATAGAACTTTGTGTTTAAAAATGGCAGTGTTTTCCCCTGCTAGGGTACGGGCTCTGTACTTGTTATTGGGGGGGGGGGGGGGGGGGGGGAGGCATGGATTCCACAGGCATCGGTTACAACCCACCCCCCTCCACAGGCAGGCATCATCCAAGTGGCTATTCTCAGGAGCTGGACAATGTGCGCTACACCATTACAAAGTTCATCAGTTGAGCCCGATTCTAGTTTCAGCGGACGCCCACGTCCTCCAACCACGGCCCCTGGAGAGCGAGCAGGAGTCAGAGTCACAGGAGGAGGCCACTCGGCCCATCGAGTCCGTGTCGGCTCTCTGTGGAGCGATCTAATCAGTCCCATTCCCCCCCACCCCGCTCTATCCCCGTAAGTTTATTTCCCTCAAATGCCTATCCAGTCTCCCCTTGAAAACATTGAGTGTCTCCGCTTCCACCACTTCTGTCGGCAGCAAGTTCCAGGTCCTCACCACTCGCTGCGTAAAAGTTTTTCCTCACATCCCCCCCGTATCTCTTGCCCAAAACCTTAAATCTGTGTCCCCTAGTCCTTGTACCATCAACTAGTGGGAACAGCCTTTCCCCGTCTAGCCTATCCAAACCAGTCATAATCTTGTACACCTCTATTTAATCGCCCCTCAACCTCCTTTGCTCCAATGAAAACAAATCCAGGAACCCTGGCTCATTCTCCCTTCCCCCCACTACCCCCTCAGTCCAGAGCGACTGGAGCATCCCAACTGGCCCAGCAGAAACCAGTAGACAGTGCAGACATATAAAAGAGAATGCGAGATCCTGAGCTGAAGTTCTTTGAGTAAGAATGAACTGAACACTCCAGCAAAAAAAACACAGGAGGCAAGAAAAAGCTTGGTGTAACTTCATTTATTCAGATTTAAAAATGATAATATTGTGCATTTATACAATGGTTGTAACGAGCTAAACTCCAAACCCACACTCCTCCCCACATACGACAGCAACCATCCTCCCGCCAGATCTCCTGTGGACAGTAGATTGACATTTCCCCGGGGAGCTGCTCCGTCTAGACCAGAGCTGTGTGTGCAACGCGATGCCATGTCCGCACTAGCCCGCCACCAGTGCTGCCCCTAAAAGCACTTTAAACGAACTACTGTAAAGAGGTTCAACAGCACCTGCTGTGAGTAGTGCACGAACATGCAGGTTAAAACGTGTATATAATTTAGCTGACTGCTGCCCCACCCTCGTTTCCCCACCCCCCCTCCCCCCTGCCACGAGCCAAAAACCCCTCCCCGACAAACCTGGGCCAACCAATCCCAGCAGGAATGCGCGCGAGCCCTAGATAGCGAACGGCAGCTGGCTATTCGACTGCAGAAGGCACCACAACTAAGGCCGATCCTGTCCTCGAGTCAGCACTCTTTCAGCAGGGGCTGCTGGACAACGATCAGCTAGCCAACTAGCAAAATGCATGCTGATAAACAGCGCAGAGCGAATAAGGCAATCACTCTCGCTCCTCTCTCTAATTTCACGTTATATTTTGAGTTACTTTAGTTAGTTTTTTTTTTTAACCACACGTCAAGTTAATGCCATTAATTTAACGGGCAAATGGCATTTATACACAGGACTTCTGCGAGAAGGTTAGAAGGGGCAAAATCTATGGTTCACAACTGTTCTGTTTTAAAAAAATACAGCTCATGCCAGCCCAAACAGCAAGCAAAAACATTTCATTACCGAATAAATGCAAAAAATTGTTCAAACACTTCCAATTCTGGAATGTTACTTCACTTTTCTGATTCGCAGTGTATTTTTCATCAAAATAACCATCTTTCACCAACCCACCCCCCCTGCGCGCCCCGCACACTTGTTGGGTTTTGAACATTGAGATTTTTTTTGTAAAATATATGTATATATAAACAGTTGCCCCTTAACGCAAGTCACTCTCTTCCCCCTGGATGGTCTTCTTGATACGTAGAAGCATTGTAGTCAACCACTGGTCCAGCCGCGAGATGGAATCGTACTCCTTCACCTGCAAAGGGAAAAAACAGGCGGCTTCAATAGGTTTCTCTCACCCGGTGATGTGCCCTGGAACGTTGGCAGCATCGGAGTCACGAGGTCGTGGGTTCGAGTCCCACTCCAGAGACTCGAGCACAAAAACCCAGGCTGACACTCCCAGTGCAGTGCTGAGGGAGTGCTGCACGGTCGGAGGTGCTGCCTTCCGGATGAGGCGTTAAACCGAGGCCCCGTCTGCCCCCTCGGGTGGGCGTAAAGAATCCCACGGCTCGTTTTCCGAAGAAGAGCGGGGGAGGGGGGGGGGGGGGGGGGGGAGTTCACCCCGGTGTCCTGGGGGGCCCAATATTTATCCCTCAATCTACATCGCTGAAACAGATGATCGGGTCATTATCACGTTGCTGTTTGCGGGAGCTTGCTGTGCGCAGACTGGCTGCCGCGTTTCCCACATTACAACAGCGGCTACACTTCAAAAAGTACTTCACTGGCTGTGAAGCGCTTTGGGGCGTCCGGAGGTGGTGAAAGGCGCTATAGAAATGCACGTCGTTCTTTCAACAGCAGTGCATTCACCTGCTGAGCTATCAAGCACGTGGGCGTGGGATTGGAGAGATACTTCAGTCATCTGGTATGGAAATACTTGTGGGAAACAAAGAACAAACTGTCCTTGAGCGACCTAACCTCATCATGTTCAACGCATTTCTGAAGACCCCCCGTCCCGCCTTATGCAGAATCCTTTGCCGATAACCTTCCCATTTCCAACACCGCTGTACAAGGTACAGGAAACTTTGTGCTATCCGGAAGTTGAATGTCCGGCAACTTTGATCTAACGGCAGAAATCAGCAGCCGTTTTAGTTAGGTGTTTTTTTTTCTCCTAGCATTCTTTTCACAGGCAGGCTCTAGAAAGCGTCTTTGTCGCTTAGCAACAGCTTCAGAGACGATTCCAAGCCACAGGCAGAGTGTTTACAAGCTGTTGCCGAGCAACAGTGTTTGTGGTCAGATACTGCGATGAAAAGCTCCTATCTGATAACATTGACGCTGGTCTATCCAGAGCTTTTAAAAAAAACGGCAGTAGCTCGGTCCCATGGGTGCCGGATAGCACAAAGTTTCCTGTACTTTGTTAGTTAATGACATCCGTGTCATGCTCCTGCTTTTCTATGTTTCTATGGCTGGGGGGACTAGAACGAGGGGTCACAGTCTCAAGATACGGGGGTGGGACATTTAGGACTGAGATGAGGAGAAATTTCTTCACTCAGAGGGTGGTGAACCTGTGGAATTCTCTACCACAGAAGGCTGAGGAGGCCAAGTCACTGAATATATTTAAGAAGGAGATCGATAGATTTCTAGACACAAAGGGCATCAAGGGGTATGGGGAGAGAGTGGGAATATGGTATTGAGATAGAGGATCAGCCATGATCATATTGAATGGCGGAGCAGGCTCGAAGGGCCGAGTGGCCGACTTCTGCTCCTATTTTTCTCCTACGCCTGCTCCTATGTTTCTATGTTTGTGTGTGTCAAAATGAGTGCACTTCAGAGGATGCTGTCAGTTCTGATCAACGGTCAACAGACTGAATGCCGCGTCAGCTGGCTCGGAGCTCAGTTCTGTGCGTGTTATCAACGGACAAAGGCCGAAATCTGTTTTGGTCGACAGATTTTCCAACTGGCCTGGTGAGACTGCAATCAGTTGCTGTGCAACACCGCGGTCTCGCACCCTCCAGTTGAGAGCTCTGCGGACTTGTGCAAAATTTAAATTCTGGCCAATAGATGGAAGAGATTACAATTTCAATGTTAAAAGGTACGCCAAGTATTATAAGCTTCTTTGCCTCGGCATAGGAAGGGAGACAGAATCTCATCCTGTCCGTGGGACCTCCCAAAGCGCTGCTTATTATTTTTGAACTGTAGTCTAATGTAGGCAATCAGTAAACTGCGCTATACGGCAAACCAGAATTGGATGGAAGGTCATTGCCCCGGCTGCAGAAACTACACTGCGTAGGGAGGTGGAATAAACGTTTTTTTCTTCCTTCCTCGAACAATAAAAAAAAAAAAATGCATGGACTGAACAGGTACAGAGCAAAAGGAAAATACTCCCATGGTCCCAGTACAAACCAGAGTTCGGTGTTTCATTCTCATTTTATTTAAACGCTGGTCGCAAGCTTTGACCAAAACCACTTGGCACTGCACGGGGCATTAACCAATGTCGTAGAAACACAGACATAGAAGATAGGAGCAGGAGTAGGCCATTCGGCCCCTCGAGCCTGTTCCACCATGCAATGCGATCATGGCTGATCATCCAAATTCAGTACCCTGTCCCTGCTTTCTCCACATATCCCTTGATCCCTTTAGCCTTAAGAAATATATCTAACTCCTTCTCGAATATATTTAATGAATTGGTCTCCACTGCCTTCTGTGGTAGAGAATTCCACAGGTTCACCACTCTCTGGGTGAAGAAATTCCTCCTCATCTCTGTCCTAAATGGCTTACCCCTTATCCTTAGACTGTGACCCCTGGTTCTGGACTCCCCCGCCATCGGGAACATCCTTCCTGCATCTAGTCTGTCTAGTCCTGTTAGAATTTTATAAGTTTCAATGAGATCCCCTCTCATTCTTCTAAACTCTAGCAAATATAAGCCCAATCGACCCAATCTCTCCTCATATGTCATTCCTGCCATCCCAGGTATCAGTCTGTGCTAGCTGCTCGGTGCTGACTTGCCTCGCCTCAAAATCCCAAAACACTTACTGCATCAGTGTAACCATCAACGTTCTGCTCTTCAAAAGCATTCAGGAGTTTCTTAACCAGTTTGCACTCCCTGGAATCCGAGAAGGCCGGGAACATTTCCTCGTATTTTGTCATTGCCAGCTGCAGAATGAGACACAGTTCTGGATGAAGGTTGTTCTGATTAGATACAAAAAAAAAGGCATCTCTGGAACGCAGAAGTGCGAGCGGGTATTCCATTGGAAGAACCAGACCCCCCAACCATCTTCCTCGCGCCAGTCAACGGGCAGGGCTTTTCCCGAGCTTCGCATCTCTCCAAACAAGAGCGGATCCGATCAACGGAAGCGCCCAACGCCTCGAGCTCACACATGGGCAGAACCTCTTCGGTGTCAAAAGGACAGGGCTGCGGCATGTTGACACGAGACGTCTGCTTGGGATTTCTGCAGCCGTAAGCTCGGGGAAAACGGCAGAAACTGCAGTTTCCTCCAGCATTTCCGCTAATCATCTGCCAAATGTATGGCGGGAGATCACGATAACCTCTCCCCCCCCCGCCCCCCCCCCTTGACTTATGAGGAAAGGTTGAGTAGGTTGGGCCTCTACTCATTGGAATTCAGAAGAATGAGGCGCGATCTTATCGAAACATATAAGATTGTGAGGGGGCTTGATCGGGTGGATGCGGGGAGGATGTTTCCACTGATGGGTGAGACTAGAACTAGGGGGCATAATCTTAGAATAAGGGGCTGCCCTTTCAAAACTGAGATGAGGAGAAACTTCTTCACTCAGAGGGTAGTAAATCTATGGAATTTGCTACCCCAGAGAGCTGTGGAAGCTGCGACATTAAATAAATTTAAAACGGAGATAGACAGTTTCCTAGCTGATAAGGGAATTAGGGGTTACAGGGAGCGGGCAGGGAAGTGGACGTTAGTCTAGGTTCGGATCAGCCATGATCCTATTGAATGGCAGAGCAGGCCCGAGGGGCCGTATGGCCTACTCCTGCTCCTACTTCTTATGTTATGTTCTTCCCCCAGGAAACTCTATCCCCATGGCTTTTAAAACTTACACCACTCGAAAATCTGCCCCAGGACAGTTATAAGCACGGGATACTGTATATAACTTTCACACACTGTCTTATTCTCCAACCTTATGAGGGGCCTAGATAAGAGTGGGTAGGAAGGACCTATTTCCCTTAGCAGAGAGGTCAATAACCAGGGGGCACAGATTTAAAGTAACTGGTCGGAGGTTTAGAGGGGAATCGAGGACTTTTTTTCACCCAGAGGGTGGTGGGGGTCTGGAACTCTGCCTGAAAGGGTGGTCGAGGTAGAAACCCTCATCACATTTAAAAAGTACTTGGATATTCACTTGAAGTGCCGTAACCTACAGGGCTACGGACCAAGAGCTGGAAAGTAGGATTAGGCTGGATAGTTCTTGACTTAAGAAAGCTACTAGTCACTTGGTCTAAGCGTTAAACAAAGCTTTAATCAACTGTTTTTCAACATGGAGGTCTAGTTGTGTCCTTCACTAGTTCCTGTTAAAGAATGTCCTGAGCAAGCTGGGCCCGTGCCAGAGTATTTATACTCTCCCTGGACAGCGCCACCAGCAGGCCGCCCAGTATCATTTCCACATGAATGACAAGATTCATGTCAGCTCTTTCTTGGTCGGCACGGACACGATTGGCCGAATGGCCTCCTTCTGTGCCGTAAAATTTCTCTGATTCTATGAACCACAGCAACAACTACACAAGGGCAGCATTTGCCCACACTCCCCATCGTTTAAATCACCTCAGAAAACGTTAGCATTAAATTAAATCAGTTCCAAACCACTCGGAGGCAGAATATCAACCAATTGAACTTGTTTTTCTGGCACCGACGTACCTTAGCGTTTAACATGTCGACGCAGAAATGGCAGAGAGCGGCTTTAAAGAAGTATTCTTTAGCGCTGTACTTCAGGAGCGGGCTGTCCATGGCAGTAGTGCCTACCTGTGGGGTAGAATAGCATAAATTCGCTGCACGAATCAAACGCAATGAACTGGGGGAAAAAAAAGGGGAGGGAGGAAAAAGGAGGAAGACGACGACGGGAGGGGAGAGGCAAACTTTTCATACACCAATAAAAACTGAATGCAACAGGCTAAAGATGGTGGTGGGCAGGCAACTTTAGACAGCAATATTGGTTCTTCTCTCAGAGGGTCGCAAATCTGTGGAATTCTCTGCCCCAGAGAGCCGTGGAAGCTGGGTCATTAAATACATTTAAGGTGGAGATAGACAGATTTTTGCAAGATTAGGGAGGGAAGGGGTTTGGGGAGCGGGCAGGGAAGTGGCTTTGAGCCCAAGATCAGCCATGATCTTATTGACCGGCGGAGCAGGCTCGAGGGGCCAAGTGGCCTATTCCTGCTCCTATTTCTTATGTTCTTTACCCAGAGAGTGTTGAGAATGCGGAACTCGCTATCACGGAGTGGTTGATGCGGCTAGCATAGATACAATTGAGGGGAAGTTCGATAAACAGAAAGGAATAGAAGGGTCTGTTAACGGGGTGAGATGAAGAGGGGTGGGAGGAGGCTCGTGTGGAGCATAAACACTGGCACAGACCAGTTGGCCGAATGGCCTGTTTCTGTGCCGTAAATACCATGTGGTTACTGACATTAGAAAACTACTAGGCACTTGGTCTCAGTGTTAAACAAAGCTTTAATCAACTGTTTTACAACATGGAGGTCTAGTTGTGTCCTTCACTAGTTCCTGTTAAGAATGTCCTGCGCAAGCTGGGCCCGTGCCCGAGTATTTATACTCTCCCTGGACAGCGCCACCCGCAGGCCGCTCAGTATTATTTCATATGACTGATTCAGGTCAGTTACATTACAGGTCACTGGACAGTCCAGCGACAACAACTGCAAGCTGGGACTTCATAGCCCCGACAGGATTTTTTTTTTGGGGGGGGGGGGGGGGGGGGGGGGGAGGAAACAGTTCTGCTGGCCGCACCCCCACCAGACTCCATCTTATTGCCAAAACTTTTAAAAGCCTCAACTCCAGCCTCACTTAAATGCGAGCCAAGTTCACCTCAGCAAGCACGAAGCACATTCAAAAAAGCACCTTGGACCAGGGCTGGCTGATCAAGAAATTAACAATGCAAACATACTAGAAACTAGACGACCAGAGATAAAAAGTAAAGGTAGCTCTATAACTTATGATTACAGAACTACTCAGCCTCCACAGCCCTCTGGGGTAGAGAATGCCAAAGATTCACCACCCTGAGTGAAGAAATTCCTCCTCATCGCAGTCCTAAATGGCCGACCCCTTATTCTGAGACTGTGACCCCTGGTTCTAGACTCCCCAGCCAGGGGGAAACATCCTCCCTACATAGCCCTGTAAGAATTGTGTATGTTTCAATGAGATCACCTCTCATTCTTCTAAACTCCAGAGAATATAGGCCTAGTCTACTCAATCTCTCTTCATAGGACAATCTCCCCATCCCAGGAACGAGTTCCACAAACACACTGCCCAGCTTTGCAATTTGGGAAGCAAAAGGTTACTGAGTTCAGAGTCTAAAACCTGACGGACTTTTAGGTATTTGGTCCCTCTTCCCCCATGTTCTCCTCCTAACTCATGCTGGTCTGCTCCTCCAAAGGTGTCGGCAGCTCTCTGGCACCTCAATCCAGCACCCAGTGGAAGCCTAGACAGTGGGTGTTGTCAGATCATTCTGCCTTGTCCATCAGTCACACACTCTTTCCAGCAAGGGTCAATAGATTGTGATCAGGAGTAGGAATCCGGGCTGATTTCTCCCCACTCGCTGAGACCAACCTGGTTAAATGACAAAGACAGGCTGCATAGACTAATCTTGCATTCCTTAGAGAATAGAAGATTAAGGGGGCGATCTAATTGAGATGTTTAAGATGATTAAGAGAGTGGATAGGGTAGAGATACAGGAAACTTTTTTTAAATCCAGCACGGACGGGACCGACGTGGTGCCGGTTCATCAAAAATTCCGGATAACCGAAAGCTATAGTAAAAGATACGGAGCTGAGAGCTCCGTATAAAGCAACAAACCCTGTTGCTTAGCAACAGCTTCAGGACAATGGCCAAAAGTTCCAAGCGTCTCTGTAGCTTAGCAACAGCTGCAGCCACACCCTTGCACAGCAACAGATGGAGGAAGGCAAGTAATAAAACTTACCTGAACCTACTCCTGAATTTTGCCGGTTAACTGAGATTTCCGGTTATTTAGGTGCCGGTAAATCGAAAGTTTCCTGTAGAGAGAAACTATTTCCTCTGGTTGGGGGGGGGGGGGGGGGGGGGCGGGGGGAGTCCAGAACAAGTGGGCATAACCTTAAAATTAGAGCCAGGCCGTTCAGGGGTGATGTCAGGAAGCACTTCTTCACATAAAGGATAGTGGAAATCTGGAACTCTCTCCCGAAAAGCTGTTGAGGCTGGGGGTCAATTGAAAGTGTCAAAACTGAGCTTGATAGGTCTTTGCTAGGCAAGGGTATTAAGGGTTACGGAACCAAGGCGGGTAAATAGAGTTAGGATACAGATCGGCCGTGATCTCACTGAATGGCAGAACAGGCTCGAGGCTGCTCCTGTCCTGTTCGAACTGGGACATCCCAACCTCTGCCTCAACATCAGTTAACAGGGATCCCAACTTGGGCCTTGCTGCTCTCTATGATGCCGAGCAAAGCAGTTACCCACCAACTCATCAGGGGGAGCTCATACTAGGAGAAAAACTGAACGGTTCTGCTCTGCCAGGTTAAGCAGCTAGGGGACAAGCACCCTCCAGATGAAACCAAACAAACACTCACCTGTTCATATATCTCTACGGCTTTGGGATATTGCTCCAGCTGGGCGGCATAGGTAGCGACTTTCAGCAAACACTTATTCGCAGAACTGCAAAGCAAAAAAACAATCGATAGGCTAAATATATTCAGGACTCTTCTGCACCTATACAAGGATATGAAGAGCCAATCTATAGATTATGTTTAAAAAAAACCTTATGATGCACATGCTTGATATGATTTTTGTTCACTCTCTTTAGGTCAACATTTAACACTGAAAATGTTTATGTAAACCGTTACTAAGGCAACCGTGTCTCAGTGGGTCGCTCTCTCTCGCCTCGGAGTCAGGAGGTCGCGGGTTCAAGTCCCGCTCCGGAGGCCCGAGCACAAAAAGCTAGGCAGACACTCCCAGTGCAGTGCTGAGGGAGCGCTGCACTGTCGGAGGTCCCGTCTTTCGGATGAGACGTTAAACCGAGACCTTGTCAGGTGGACATAAAAGATCCCACGGCCAATATTTTGAAGAAGAACAGGGAGGAGTTCTCCCCGGTGTCCCGAGCCAAAATTTATCCCTCAACCAACATCACTAAAACAGATGATCTGGTCATTATCACATTGCTGTTTGTGGGAGCTTGCTGTGTGCAAATTGGCTGCCGCGTTTCCTACATGACAACTGTGACGACACTTCAAAAAGTACTTCATTGGCTGTAAAGTGCTTTGGAGCGTCCGGAGGTCGTGAAAGACGCTATAGAAATGCAAGTCTTTGTTTTAGGTAAACAGACCTGAATGCTGCATTTGCAGGCTGCAGCCACCAGGTGACAGTGAGGAAGGCCACAGGAGATTCTGCCGGTATGCAGGAAATAGGCACAGATAGAAAACAAGCATGTACATTTATTTATTACAATAAACGATCAAAATTTAACAGGGATGTAGAGGGTTTGCAAAGGACATTCGAGATCAATTTAGACCATTGGACAGCTTGCAGAACAGCCTACTTTGCAAGCTTCTGTTGAGGCCATTAGCAGGACCCAGTGTCTTCCTGCTGTGGACTATCTCCCTCTTTTTTGCCCCCCGCCCCCCCCCGCCACCGACGTTCCCTCTAATTTTTTGTGCGCGCGGTGGTCCTTTAAATTTGCTGCGCGGCCGCCCAGCGGAATCTCTCCCAGCGGCAACAGCCGGTGAGCGGTCCGCACAGGACCTTCCTTAGGGGGAAAAACATTGCCCCCCACCCCAACCGCCCAAAACAAAGTGGGTGACCGCCCACCTGACAATTGACTGACAGCACAGAAAGAGAGGGGGGAAAAAATTCTTGTTTACAGGAAGCTGGGAGAACAGTTTGGGGTTAAGGGACGGTCATTGTCGGACTCGGGGGAAGGAACAAGAGTGTGTGAAAGGTAGCCAAGGATTCCACTCTACATCACTATCCAGTGACCTCCCTGAAGTGCCTGTGCAAGGGCAGGACTGGGCTCCGTGGCAAGTCCAAGTTAAAAATCACCTGCCGACACGCAACTACCTAGACTGGCCCATGAAAATAGGCACGGGTGGGGGGGAAGAGAGAGAGATTCTGGTAGAGGCAGTGCAACGAAGGTTCACTAGAGTGATTGCTGGGATGAGAGGGCTGTCCTACGAGGAGAGATTGAGCCTACACTCCCTGGAGTTTAGAAGAATGAGAGGTGATCGCAAGGAAACATGCAAGATTCTGAGGGGGATTGGCATGATAGACACCGAGAGGTTATTTACCCTGGACAGAGTCTAAAACCAGGGGGCATAGTCTCAGGATAAGGGGTCGGCCGTTTAAGCCGGAGATGAGGAGGAATTGTGTCACTCAGAGGGTGGTGAATCTTTGGAATTCTCCGCCCCAGAGGGCTGTGGATGCTCAGTCGCTGAGTACAGGAAACTTTTTTTTTAAAAATCCGGCACGGATGGGACCGACGTGGTGCTGGTTCATCAAAAATTCCAGATAACCGAAAGCTATAGTAAAAGATCCGGAGCTGAGAGCTCCGTATAAAGCAACAAACCCTGTTGCTTAGCAACAGCTTCAGAACAATGGCCACAAGTTGCAAGCGTCTCTGTAGATTAGCAACAGCTGCAGCCACACCCTTGCACAGCAACAAATGGAGGAAGGCAAGTCATAAAAGTTACCTGAACCTACTCCTGAATTTTGCCGGTTAACCGAGATTTCCGGTTATTTAGGTGCCGGTAAACCGAAAGTTTCCTGTATATTCAAGGCCGAGAACAATGGATATTGGGACTCTAGGGGAATCAAGGGGTATGGAGATCGGGCGGGAAAGTGGAGTTGAGGTGGAGGATTAGCCACGATCTTATTGAATGGCGGAGCAGGCTCGAGGGGCCGCGTGGCCTACTCCTGGCTCCTAATTCTTGTGTTACGTACAAATCACTACTCCAGTAAAGGAGGAAGGGGAAGGAGACATCGAGCGAACAGGACTGTTGCACAACTCTCCCCTTTTAGCAAGGTGCTGCGCGATTATAAAGGTGGCAACTCGACACAACCTGGTTGAGGTTGGTTGGGTGAAAGCGAGAGTCTAAAGCCTCCAACTCAAAAAGATGATGCACAAGTCCTGGGCCACCCCATTGCCAATTTACTCCGTAGTGATAAAGCGCCGCTAACCTGTTGGATTCTTCACCTCTGTAGTAATCGGCCGCCTGTTCATAATGCGCTATTGCCTGAAAAGGAAAGTCATGCTTTGAGCACGTTTCGGTGATAAACCAACTATTTGCTAAATGAGACCAAATCTGAATTTTGCCGGTCACGAGGGAAGAGTTTCATTCGACAGGCAGAACTAGAATAGCATGAAATTCTGCCATTAAAAGACCTACATTTTTGAAACTGAATTATCAATAACTCAGCCCATTTCTTATTTCTCAATGATATGAAGGTTAAATATAAAAAAAAAATCATACAGACCCTGAGCGAGGACAGGAACAGACTCTCCTACGATGCCCACTGCAGTCGATTGGCCTGCTGACGCTCAGTCAATTCCATGTGATGACTGATCACTTGGGTGATGTACTGATGAGTTTCAAATCCGTGGCCTCCTCCCCTCCCTATCTCGAATCTCCTCCAGCCCTACAACCACCAACCACTCCCCCCCCCCCCCCCCCACCGGACCCGAGATCTCTGCGCTCCTCCAATTCTGGCCTCTTGTGCATCCCTGATTTTCATCGCTCCACCATCGGCGGCCGTGCCTTCAGCTGCCAGGGTCCCACGCCTCGGAATTCTCTCCGTCAGTCTTCACCTCCTTTAAGATGCTTCTTAAAAATTGCGTCCGTGAAGCAGCTTGGGATGTTTTCCTATTGTTAAAAGGCGCTATATAAATGCAGGTTGTGGTTGTTTCACAGCACCCGAGAGAGCACACCCTAACAGAGTCAAGTCCTCCAGAAGCAGAGAGAATAACTCTTCCCCTCCCACCAAAAGCACCTCAGTATTTTTCATACATTATGGATTTCAAGATATCAGAGCGCTACAGATCAGGCACTAACCGTGGGACCTTTCCTGATCTGTGCGTTTCAATAACTAGAACCAACCTCCCAGGGACCTTCTGTCCCCACACGCTGTAAAGGATTAAAAATGGACAAGTAATGAGACCGAGACAACCTTTAGGATTACGTGGCAATTCAGCACAAATGGTAAAGTCTACAGGAAAGCCTCCTCGCAACAGCTCAGTTACCTACTTTCTCGATGTCCACCAGCTCACCCTCGTAGATCTCGGCTATTGATATGTGATGCTTCGCTGCGATTGTAAACCGACCCTGAATACAAACACAAATTTGCGTCACGTAGACTAGCACTTAGGAAAAACAGACCGAGGTAACAAAAACAGGATGAGATGCAAAAGTCTTGAGTAGCAGCAGGAACATAACCAAAAAAACATCCCCAAAACATTTTGGACACACATCAGACCGGGACATGATCCCTGCTGGACCTGCAGGTGTACTTAAAAGTAGCTTTAATTTTGTACGAAACCAGTGTTAAAGTTCCTGGCTGCAGTCTTAAGGTAAATTCAACAGGATTTGCTCATGTTGACAGGAACAGGAGGAGGCCATTGAGCCCCTCAAGCCTGTTCCGCCATTCAATGAGATCATGGCTGATCTGCGACCTAACGCCATATACCCGCCTTTGGCTCATATCCCTTAATAGAAACATAGAAAAATAGGAGCAGGAGTCGGCCATTCAGCCCTTCGAGCCTGCTCCGCCATTCAATATGATCATGGCTGATCCTCTATCTCAATACCATATTCCCACTCTCTCCCCATACCCCTCGATGCCTTTTGTGTCTAGAAATCTATCTATCTCCTTCTTAAATATATTCAGTGACTTGGCCTCCACAGCCTTCTGTGGTAGAGAATTCCACAGGTTCACCACCCTCCGAGTGAAGAAATCTCTCATCTCAGTCCTAAATGTCCTACCCCGTATCCTGAGACCCCTCATTCTAGACACCCCCAGCCAGGGGAAACATCCTCCCTGCATCCAGTCTGTCTAGCCCGGTCAGAATTTTATACGTTTCAATGAGATCCCCTCTCATTCTTCTAAACTCTAGTGAATACAGGCCTAGTCGACCCAATCTCTCCTCATACGACAGTCCTGCCATCCCAGGAATCGGTCTGGTGAACCTTCACTGCACTCCCTCTATGTCAAGTACAGGAAACTTTGTGATATCCAGCACCGACGGGACCGGCGCATTGCCGATCTATCAAAACTGCCGGACATACAAAGTTAATGTTGAAGCATATGGAGGTTTTCATCTCCGTATCTGATAACAAACACTGTTGCTTAGCAACAGCTTCTAAAGAGCCGGCTGCAGCTGCAAGCGTCTCTAGCTGAAGCTGTTGCTATAGCTACAGACCTTGCAGTGGCTGACTGGGGAAAAAAAAGAACGAGATCTAAAAAAACGGCTCCTGATTTTTGCCGTTAGATCAAGTATTCCGGACATACAACCTCCGGATAAACCAAAGTTTCCTGTATATCCTCTCTTAGGTAAGGAGACCAAAACTGCACACAGTACTCCAGGTGTGGTCTCACCAAGGCCCTGTATAACTGTAGTAAGGCATCCTTGCTCCTGTACTCAAATCCTCTCATGGGGCAACTGCCACCATCCATTTGCTTTTAAGATTAGTTGATTTTTAGCGGTGATGTTACGAAGCCTGTAACAGACTGATACCTGGGATGGCAGGAATGATGTATGAGGAGGGATTGGGTCGATTGGGTTTATTCTCGCTGGAGTTTAGAAGAATGAGAGGGGATCTCATTGAAACTTATAAAATTCTTACAGGACTAAACAGACTAGATGTAGGAAGGATGTTCCCGATGGCAGGGGAGTCCAGAATCAAGGGTCACAGTCTAAGGATAAGGGGTAAGCCATTTAGGACAGAGATGTGGAGGAATTTCTTCACCCAGGAAGTGGTGAACCTTTGGAATTCTCTACCACAGAAGGCAGTTGAGGCCAACTTATTAAATATATTCAGGAAGGAGTTAGATATATTTCTTAAGGCTAAAGGGATCAAGGAATATGGAGAGAAGGCAGGGACAGGGTACTAAAATTGGATGATCAGCCATGATCTCATTAAATGGCGGAGCGGGCTCGAGGGGCCGAATGGCCTACTCCTGCTCCTATCTTCTATGTTTCTATGAAATTGGGGGGCCTGGAGTTTTGGGAAGAGCAGTTCTTAGCAGCATTCCTAGTTCGGTGGGTGAATTCTAAACGGGAATATCAAGACCCAGTTGGATCAACCACTTTGCGATATTGGCAAATTAAGCCGAAGGTGGATTTGAACTTTGTGCGGCGATCGCGGGCCACTTGGCCACGGAGACAAAAACCTCGGGCGCGCCTCGAATGCAATGGACTTTCAACACGTGACCAATATTTGAACCAGTGTCTTACCATATCTGTGTAAATCTCGATAGACCTGTTCAAACAATTAATGGCCTCTAAAAGAGAAAAAAACACGAACATTAACACTTAATTAATTTAAGCTCTTGTAGCCAAATTCAAAAAATTACACCCTTCTCTCTCTACGTTTGTACCCCGCGAGATTGTTACCCGCTCAGCACAAGTGAGAACTGGTAGAATATTTGCATTAGACATTCACCATCAACAACTTGTATTTATATAGCGCCTTTAACGTAGTAAAACGTCCAAAGGTGCTTCACAGGAGCGTTATCAGACAAAATGTCACAGATTCACATAAGGAGCTATTAGGACATGTGATCAAAAGCTTGGTTAAAGAGAGGGGTTTTAAGGAGCGTCTTCAAGGAGGGGGGTGTGGAGAGGTTTCGGGAGGGAATTCGAGCTTAGGGCCCAGGCAGCTGAAGTCAAGAGTAGGTGGGGGGGGGGTTATGCTTCAACTGTATAAAACACTAGTTAGGCCTCAGCTAGAGTACTGCGTGCAGTTCTGGTCACCACATTACAGGAAAGATGTGATTGCACTAGAGAGGGTACAGAGGAGATTTACAAAGGATGTTGCCGGGAGTAGAGAATCTTAGCTATGAGGAAAGGCTGGATAGGCTGGGTCTGTTTTCCTTGGAACAGAAGAGGCTGAGGGGAGACCTTATTGAGGTGTATAAAATTATGAGGGGCCTGGATAAAGCGGATAGAAAGGACCTATTTCCCTTAGCAGAGGGGTCAAAGACCAGGGGGCACAGATTTAAAGTAATGAGGGGATTTGAGGGGAAATTTCTTCACCCAGAGGGTTGTGGAGGTCTGAAACTCACTGCCTGAAAGGGTGGTAGAGGCAGGAACCCTAACCACATTTAAAAAGTACTTGGACGTGCACTTGGGATGCTGTAACCTGCAGGGCTACAGACCAAGAGCTGGGAAGTGGGATTAGGCTGGATAGCTCTTTGTTGGCCGGCGCGGACACGATGGGCTGAAATGGCCTCCTTCCGTGCTGTAACTTTCTATGATTCTACGACCACCAATTGAAATTGGGGATGAACAAGAGGCCAAGATTGGAGGAGTGCATCGATCTGACGGTTGTGGGGCTGGTGGAGGTGACAGAGATTGGGTGGGGCGAGGCCACGGAGGAATTTGAAAACAAGGATGAGAATTTTAAAATTGCGGCGCTGCTTAACCGGGATCCAATCAGGCTAATAGGAATCGCCTGTCTGGCAGCCTTAGCCAATTTGTACTGTCAAACAATATCATGTAGATAAAAGCCTGCCACGTCCCTCTCTCCCATTCTCCTCCAACATAAACTGAACAGGCTGAGAGATACAATCAGAAATAACAGTGACAGTTTAAGAGAACACTGCTTGTCCTTTGTAAAAAAAAAAACACTTGCATTTCTATAGCGCCTTTCACGACCACCGGATGTCCCAAAGCGCTTTACAGCCAATGAAGTACTTTTTGAAGTGTGGTCACTGTTGTAATGTAGGAAAAGCAGCAGCCAATTTGCGCACAGCAAGCTCCCACATACAGCAATGTGATAATGACCAGATCACCTGGGGTTGTTTTTTTTTTTTTTTTTTTTTTTTTTTTTTAAGCGATGTTGATTGAAGGATAAATATTGGGCCAGGACACCGGGGAGAACTCCCCCTGCTCTTCTTCAAAATAGTGGCCATGGGATCTTTCACCCGAGAGCAGACATGGCCTCGGTTTAACGTCTCATCCGAAAGACGGCACCTCCGACAGTGCGGCGCTCCCTCAGTACTGCACTGGGAGTGTCAGCCTGGATTTTTGTGCTCAAGTCTCTGGAGTGGGGACTTGAACCCACGACCTTCTGACTCAGAGGCAAGGGTGCGACCCACTGAGCCACTGACTGACACCTTCAGCAACAAGCGTGAATTTTTCTGGAACAAAGCAGCGAGAGGGAGGAACATACGTCCAGATGGAGAGTTTACTGGGGACGTGGCAGCTTAATTGCCAACTGGCGTGGCAGCGCTATTTTCCTCTTCACGTTTTCTCTTTGAATACACAGGCTTGTGTCAAATGCACCAGAAGCACATTTTTAAGTAAACCTTTCGCTCCACAGACTGCGCACCGCCAGCTTCAGGACACTGTTCTGGGACACGCGGCCTTTCTGAACAACAATCTCAAGTAGTGTTGCCATTAATCTACTTTGATAGGTACAGTGACGTTAGGTTATTACTTTCTTCCTTACTACTGTAGTCACACTCAAATTAAAAACAGTGTAAAACCAGGCTCAAGATTGATTAAATCGCTCCTCGAACCCGAGGTCTAGCCATTATTAATATTGCCATTTATTCTTCACGTAACTAAGGGCACTGGTTTTCATAGAATATACAGCACAGAAACAGGCCATTCGGCCCAACTGGTCTGTGCCGGTGTTTATGCTCCACACCAGCCTCCTCCCTGGGCCGAAGGGCCTCCATCTGTGTCGTATGATTCTATGATCTAGCATCCCCTTAAATGCGTCTGTGTTATTCACCTCAACTACTCCCTGCAGTAGCGAGTTCCACATTCTAACCACTCTCTGGGTAAAATACTTTAATTCAAGTATTCCCCTATTTTTTTTTTTTTTATAAAAAGGTGGAAGAGATAAAAATACAAGAATGACTTGCTGGGAACAGATTTCCTTCAATGCATTCTCTTAATGATAAACCAACTATTGGAGTTGATTAAGAGAATACATTTATAGGGATAAGGCGTTAAACCCTGGCCCCGTCTGCTCTCTCAGATGGGCGTAAAAGATCCCATTGCACTATTTCGAAGACGAGCAGGGGGAAGTTCTCCCCGGTGTCCTGGGGCCAATATACAGGAAACTCTTTGGTCTCCGGCACAGACGGGACCGGCGTGTTGCCAGTTGATCAAAAATTCCGGATGACGGAGAGGGTTATCAACCGAGGCTATTTTCAACAAAGAAAAATAAAAAAAATCAAGAAATGTGCAGTAGACAGTAATTGGGTACTCACCTACAGAATGTTGTTAAATGGATGGTGGAAGATGCTTGATTAAGTACAGTACTGCCAGTTGAGGGTAATGCAATGCAATGACTACCAGCAGCGTGGGAGACACACAGTACCCCTGTAGAATGGCAGATCAGAAGAGACTCCCGGCAGTGCGGGAGAGAGTCAGACTCCTGTTACAGGGGTATTGAGGTGTTCCGACTCCCGACAGCACCAAGAAGCCGAGCAGTGGCACTTTGGAAAACTACCCCCACTGACTAACTCGGCCACCGCGGGAGACTCGGACTCGGCAACATTGCCGGTTATTGAGGTGGTGTTTTCCGAGTGAGAATTTTGCCGGTTAATAGAGAATTCCGGATATTTAGGTGCCGTTTAAACGAGAGTTTCCTGTATATCCCTCAACCAACATCACTAAAACAGATGATCTGGTCATTTATCACATTGCTATTTGTGGGAGCTTGCTGTGCGCAAATTGGCTGCCACGTTTCCTACATTACAACAGCGACTACACTTCAAAAGGTACTTCATTGGCTGTAAAGCGCTTTGGGACGTCCCGAGGTTGTGAAAGGCGCTGGAGAAATGCATGTCTTTCTACACCCGAATCCCACCCCTCCAATAGATAGCAGGACGACTGTCGAGTCTTGGTAATAGCTCGAGGCCTCGGAGCTTTGTTTGCATGCTGAGAGAGAAGAGACGGAGTTGTTCTGCTTCCACAGCTCCCGAGCGACTTCTCCAGCCGACCAGAATTTCAGTCAGTGAAGGGGAGACTTGGCTATTGGTATGCAAACAGGCAAAAATAATGTTTTGAAACCAGGGCTCGCTCGGTCTGCCTGCCAGTCGACTAGTCAGCCCTTAGTTGGTTGGCTCATGTACCATTTAAATAGAAGTCCGCCATGGCTGGTTAGGTGGGACGATCAATTAACCGCTTTAAATCTGTTTCCACCGATAGCCTGAATAAAGGCCGTCTAAAATTGCAGAATAATTACTGTATTTGTGCAAAACCCCAGAGTCAGGTGTATAAATTGCACACACTCTACCGTTCAGGTACTGCGACATAAAGAACCGACACCTCATCGCTGGCCCAACAGCAGAGGTCCCTGGCTTCGACCTCCCTTGAAGACAGTGGATGGCGCTCAACCTAATCCGCACTTGGGGGGGGGGGGGGGGGGGGCAACGTACGACGCTGCCACCTGCTCCGCCAGTGGAAGATGAGGGACGACCCGGAGTGCGACTGTGGCCACGAGTCCCAGACCGCGGTACCCATCACATCGCCCTGTCGCAGGAGGCACCTCATTTCTCCCCTCGGCACCTCAGGAGGCTGTCGAACGGACAGCCAAACTGGATGTCCCACTATAAGCTTTTCCCGCCGTACGAAATGACAACTGGAAGGAATACAGGAAACTCTCTATTTACTGGCACCTAAATAACCGGAAATCTCTTAACCGGCAAAATTCAGGAGTAGGTTTAGGTAAGTTTTACTTCATATTAGTGGCCGTTCCTGGATCTTGTGGCTGGGTTCCTGCACCTGTTGCTAAGCAACAGGGACGCTTGGATCTTGTGGCCAGAGTTCCTGCACCTGTTGCTAAGCAACAGGGAAGCCTGGATTTGTTGCTGTGTACGGAGCTCTCGTACCTTTTACTATACCTCTCTGTAATCCGGACTTTTTGATAAACCGGCACCACGCCGGTCCCGTTGGAGCCGGATTTTAAAAAAAAAGAGTTTCCTGTATTGAAGTGGACCCGAAAATAAAATGTCAATTTGAGTATTTAGAATGAAATTTAAGTCTAGCTTCGCTCTGCATTTCCTCAATCTTTGCACACAGAGTCATTTTTAATTTAAGGGCAAAACAAGTTACCTTGAGGATCAGCTTTCTTGAAGGCATTTCCTGCATCGACAAAGTTTGTGGCTGCATCGTGTTTACTCTGCAACTGGAGATGGAGCTTGGCAGCCTCGCAGAAGGCATTGCCCGCAGCTGAAGAAAAATGCACAAATGTTAGGAGTGGGTAACCTCAGTATATGCTGTCCATGGTGGGGGAATAAAAGCAAATACGGATAAGGCGGCATACGGGATACTTATATTCTATGCCTCGGCTAATAAAGAAAAGAGCAGGGGGGGGTTATGCTTCGACTGTATAAAACACTAGCTAGGCCGCAGCCAGAGTACTGCATGCAGTTCTGGTCACCACATTACCGGAAAGACGTGATTGCACTAGAGGGGGTACAGAGGAGATTTACCAGGATGTTGGAGAATTTTAGCTATGAGGAAAGATTGGATAGGCTGGGGTTGTTTCCTTTGGAACAGAGGAGGCTGAGGGGAGATTTAATTGAGGTCTATAAAATTATGAGGGGCCTAGATAGAGTGGATAGGAAGGACCTATTTCCCTTAGCAGAGGGGTCAATAACCAGGGGGCAGAGAGTTAAAGTAATTGGTAGAAGGATTAGAGGGGAGTTGAGGAGAACTTTTTGCACCCAGGAGGGTGGTGGGGGTCTGGAACTCACTGCCTGAAAGGGTGGTCGAGGCAGAAACCCTCATCACATTTAAAAAGTACTTGAAGTGCCGTAACCTACAGGGCTACGGGCCAAGAGCTGGAAAGTGGGATTAGGCTGGAGAGCTCTTTCTGTGCCGGCGCGGACACGATGGGCCGAATGGCCTCCTTCTGTGCTGTAAATTTCTATGATTCTGTTCTAAATACAGTGAACGCAC
Organism: Somniosus microcephalus; assembly: GCF_052327205.1. Taxonomy (NCBI): domain Eukaryota; kingdom Metazoa; phylum Chordata; class Chondrichthyes; order Squaliformes; family Somniosidae; genus Somniosus; species Somniosus microcephalus. Next base: position 7,098,333 of record NC_141020.1, read on the forward strand.
GAACTGTGCTCAACAAAAAGCACAAACAGGATTGCAAATAACCTTTAGTGCATTATATACACACACACACGGGAGAAATCGGACAGATTCGAATGAGGCTAGTCCAGAGTTAATCAGGCCATTTCTTTCTGAACCACTTCAAATGCTTTTAGATTAATGTGGCTTTTAAATCCTGACACCTGGGTCTCATGCTGTATGTTCCCATGGGTGCAATCAGCCTGCAGGAGTGAGTCAGCAGACTTCAAATGTAAAAAGAGCAGAGGAACACAGATGTTGTTTTGGCATTGCTCTCCCAGAACCTGGGCTACACGGAGCTGCATTGCACAAGGGGCCCCTGTCGCTGATTATACAGTGGCCCTGGTAGAAGTCAGGGAGCAGTCGGGAATGTGCCGCGTAGGCCACTCAAGCGGTTCCCTCGAAGATACCGCGTGTGCGCGGCCACACAGCAAATTTAAAAGGCACCGCGCGCAAAAAATAACTGAGGGAACATTGCTTATCTGCCCTTTAGGTTGGAGAAATGATGACGGTGGAGATATAAATTAAACTGGCCAAGCAACTTCATCCATGCTAAATCAAAATGGCAATAATCCACACGGGCATTAGTGCCTTTGTATTAATAAATGGCTGGGATATTAAATGGTAACATACCCACGATTGAGGGGGATTGTTCTCCATTCGAAACATAATAGGAGCAGGAATAGGCCACTTGGCCCCTCGAGCCTGCTCCATCATTCAATAAGATCATGGCTGATCTTGGGCTCAAAGCCACTTCCCTGCCCGCTCCCCATAACCCTTCACTCCCATATCTTGCAAAAATCTCTCTATCTCCACCTTAAATGTATTTAATGACCCGGCCTCCACAGCTCTCTGGGGCAGAGAATTCCACAGATTTACAACCCTCAGAGGAAATTCCTCCTTATCTCAGTTCTAAAAGGGCGACCCTTTATTCTGAAACTGTGCCCCCGAGTTCTAGATTTCTCCACGAGGGGAAACATCCTCTCTGCATCTACCCTGTCAAGCCCCCTCAGAATCTTATATGTTTCAATAAGATCCCCTCACATTCTTCTAAACTCCAATGAGTATAGGCCCAACCTGCTCAACCTCTCTTCATAAGTCAACCCCTTCATCTCCGGAATCAACCGAGTGAATCGTCTCTGAACTGCCTCCAATGCAAGTGTATCCTTCCTTAAATAAGGAGACCAAAACTGTACGCAGTGCTCCAGGTGCGGTCTCACCAATACCCTGTACAGTTGTAGCACGACTTGCCAGTTTTTATACTCCAACCCCCTTGAAATAAAGGCCAACACTCCATTTGCCTTTTGGATGAATGGAGCAGAGGAGAGCCCTCGTACCAAACCCTAGTTGCCTGTTCTACGCAGTGTCCAACACGTAGCCCTGGCAATCCGGCCCTTGAAGCTCAGGACACGCGAGTCCTACCTGCGCTTGTATTCATTTGCTGGTCTGTTCTCTCTCTCTGAATAGCATGAACCTGGAGGCTTGCAAAAGGGCTTAGGCCGGATAAATCCTCCATCAGAACACCAAGATGTGTTGGGGGGGGGGGGGGGGGGGGCGGGCGGCCCCTTGTGGGTCGACTCCGGTCGACTCCTGGGTCCAAGCTCGGCAGAGTCACCGCTCACAGATGCTGGATGTGAAGGATCGCCGGGGAAGGCTGCCCCATGAACTTCATGCCCGTTTCAGGCACTAGTCCACATCAAGGTGGCCAAGCACCAACGTGCAGTGCCTGCCAGGTCAGTGGTTGCCTTCCCGAGCCGCCAGCACTACAGGACACTGCGCACTTCAACCAATATTTGTACCTGTTCCAGCGGGTCCCCTGCTCCTGGCATAGCAGACGTGCGCTAGCCTGATTAATACTCAGCCTCATTACTGTAACTGAACCCACAAGTTTAATTTGTAAATGAACCTGGCAACGCCACGGTTTAGAGCATGTCCACAGGAGCAGACATTTCTAGATGCAAAAGACAGCAAGGGGTATGGGGAGAGAGCGGGAATATGGTATTGAGATAGAGGATCAGCCATGATCATACTGAATGGCGGAGCAGGCTCGAGGGGCTGACTCCTGCTCCTATTTTTCTATGTTTCTATGACACAATACAGTCCCAAGTGCGGTGTTCAGTTTCTATACTCACCGCTCCAGTTCTTGGCCATCTTAAACATGTTCGCAGCCCTGGCGTACATTTCACAGGCTTCTTCTAATTTGGAAGATCCTCTGAACAGAAAGGAAGGCGGCTGTTAAAATCAGGACAGGGTGCCACGAGGGGGAAGAAACTTCGGGGCAATTTCAACTCCATCATTGATGGAGCCACAGCACAAAACCGCCCCAAATCATCACTAAACTGGCAGCTTCACCAGAGAGGACGCAGGATGGTTAGGGTACCCAACAAGAAAATAGTGCACTAATTGTTTTTTTTAGCCTTGGCTCTGTGGTAGCACCCTTATCGCTCAGGTTGTGGGTTCAAATCCCACTCCAGAGGCTTGAGCGCATAATCTAGGCCGACGCTCCCAGTGCAGTGCTGAGGGAGTGCTGCACTGTCGGAGGTGCCGTCTTGCGGATGAGACAGTAAACCGAGACCCCGTCTGCTCTCTCGGGTGGACGTAAAGGATCCGATGGCCACTATTTCAAAGAGGGGCAGCAGAGTTCTCCCCGGTGTCCTGGGCCAATATTTAATCCCTCAACCAACATAACAAACAGATTACACAAACATACTCTACAGCCTTCCGGACTCAGTATCGAGTTCAACAATTTCAGGTCATAACCTCGGCCCCTATTACACTTTTATATATTTTTTATCCACACCTTTGTTTTGTGCCCTTCCCCCTTTTTTTCCTCTCCCACATGGCAGCTGTCTCCTATTCTGCCAGCGCATTTCACATTTCATCTAGCGCCGTCTTTTGTCTCTTTACTAGTCCCATCACCATCTCGTCTGGTTTTGAATACCTCTTAATGTCACTTCACTTCTCTTTTGTTCTTTATCCCCATTTCCCAGCCCCCCAAACCAGCCTTTTAATCCGTTTCATTTCCTGTGTTTCTCAGTCCTGACGAAGGGTTTCGACCCGAAACGTTGACTGTTTCTCTCTCCACGGATGTTGCCTGGCCTGCTGAGTTTTTCCAGCGTTTTCTGTTGTTATTTCACAAACAGATTATCTGGTCATAATCACATTGCTGTTTGGCAAATACAGGCATGCTCAAGTTGCGTAACCCACTCCAGTCAGGGGGGAGCCGATTCATGTGACGATGTTTCCTAATCAGTAACGTGCTTAGTACAAAGAATTTGTAATCAGGAACCGTGCAATGAAAACAATTCAGGCACAGTGAACGCCTTCTGATGAGGGTCTCCAAGCGAGCACAGCCCGCGACTGTGTGTTTGGAACTGGATGATAGTCAGCCCTTTTGTCCACTAGGAATGAAAGCAGTTTGTTTAAATAGGAACCGGTCTCATCGAGAGTGAAGTCATCTCAAAGTCCGCACGCACCACCCGAACGTGATGTTTGCATTTCGAAGTGGTCTGTAGAATTCCCCTCCTCCCCATCAAAACAAAGCCTTTTCTTCCTTCAGTCGTGTGTAACTGGTGCTAAAAATATTTGGCACGGCGAACAGTAAATAAAGTCTCAATACAATTTACCCGTCATCTTTAAACACACAGACTCGCATACTGGAGAATTCTTCCACACCTCAAGGGCCACAGATCCTACACCACATTCCCAAAATACTTTTTTACCTGCAAGGGGACATAGACAGGCGAAGTAAGTGGGCAGAGATTTGGCAGATGGAATATAATACTGGAAAGTGTGAGGTTATGCACTTTGGCAGGAAAAATCATAGGGCAAGTTATTATCTTAATGGCAAGAAACTGGAAAGTACTGTAGTACAAAGGGATCTGGGGGTCCTGGTGCACGAAACACAAAAAGTTAGTATGCAGGTGATCAAGAAGGCCAATGGAATGTTGGCTTTTATTGCTAGGGGGATGGAATATAAAAACAGGGAGGTATTGCTGCAGTTGTACAAGGTATTGGTGAGACTGCACCTGGAATACTGCGTACAGTTTTGGTGTCCATACTTAAGAAAAGACATACCTGCTCTCGAGTCAGTACAAAGAAGGTTCACTCGGTTAATCCCGGGATGAGGGGGTTGACATATGAGGAGAGGTTGAGTCAATTGGGACTCTACTCATTGGAGTTCAGAAGAATGAGAGGCGATCTTATTGAAACATATAAGATTGTGAAGGGGCTTGATCGGGTGGATGCGGTGAGGATGTTCCCAATGATGGGTGAAACTAGAACTAGGGGGCATAATCTTAGAATAAGGGTCTGCTCTTTCAAAACTGAGATGTGGAGAAACTTCTTCACTCAGAGGGTGGTAGGTCTGTGGAATTTGCTGCCCCAGAGAGCTGTGGAAGCTACATCATTAAATAAATTTAAAACAGAAATAGACAGTTTCCTAGAAGTATAGGGGAATTAGGGGTTACGGGGAGCTAGGTTCGGATCGGTCATGGCCCTGTGGGTGGCGGAGCGGGCCCAGGGGCCGTGTAGCCTGGTCCTGCTCCTACTTCTTGTGTTCTAATTCTGTGTTAGATTTCAGGAGATGGTTCTATTCACAGGGATTAGTAGAGACCTCGGGAACAGGCTGCCAGCTAGGAGTCCTTCAAGAGTAAATTGGGCCTGTTCCTGGCTGGGGTGGAGATCACCTCTTACAGAAGGTAAGTACTGCAGGAAATACAGGGACAGAGTGATCTCCTGGACGAGTTTCGATCGCCTAGATGGGTCGGAGAGGAATTTCCCAGATTTTTTTCTCCCAAATTGGCCATTGGGTCTTTTATCTGGTTTTTCACCTCTCCCGGGAGATCACATGGGTTCGGGTGGGATGGAGAGTGAAAGTAGATTTGAAATTAGGATCAGATCAGCCATGATCTTATTGAATGGCGGAGCAGGCTCGAGGGGCCGATTGGCCTACTCCTGCTCCTATTTCTTATGTTATGTTTACCGGAAACACAATTACCATTTTTTAAATCAAATTTGAAAAATGACACATTAGGACCACCCCCGATTTTAATCGCCCCACCACTGGCGGCCGTGCCTTCAGCTGCCTGGGCCCCAAGCTCTGGAATTCCCTCCCTAAACCTCTCCGCCTCCTTTACAACGTTCCTTAAAACCCACCTCACCTGCCCTAATACCTCATGTGGCTCGGTGTCATGTTTTGTCTGATTTACACTCCTGTGAAGCGCCTTGGGACGTTTTACTACATTAAAGGCGCTATGTAAATGCAAGTTATTGCTGTTATAAACCTCTGCTGCTGAAAGGCAAACTGCCGAATTCTTAAAAAGTCCTTTTCCTCTCGCTCTTTATTTTTAAGCCCTGGCTTGTCGATCTAATAGAAAGGAACAAGAATTACAAATTGTGAAAAGGAGTATAGAACGCATCGTCGAAATAACTGATCTGAGCAGTCGATTTCTCAGAGTTTGCGGTTTTTTTCACAATTTATACGAAGGGAGGAATAAAACCAGAGTCAAAAGAGGTTCTGGGTTCAAGTCCTGCTCTAGGGATTTGAGCACATCATCCAAGCCGACATTTCAGTGGATGTAATAGATCCCATGGCACTATTTCGAAGAGGAGCAGGGGGGAGTGCGCTCCCGGCCAGCATTTATCCCGCAACCAACATTACCAAAGCAGATTATCCGGTCATTACCACATTTGCTGTTTGTGGGAGCTTGCTGTGCGCAAACTGGTTGTTGCGTTTCCTGCATTACAACAGTGGCTGAGGGGGTCGGTCGGCCCGACTGCCTGCCTCTCTTCCGCGGCCATGTTCACGCCCGGGTGGCCCTGGAGATAGAGCACGCGGTGTCTGCTGGCACGTTTGAGGCCTTCCGCGAGCAGTGGGCGCCACGGGGACTCGAGTGCATCGTCGCCCCCTGGCCAATGAAATTTTAATTGAATTTGTTACGGTTCCTTTAAAGTTTTATTAAGTTACAGTCCATTTGTTTAAACACCCCACGGGACCGGCGTGTTGCCGGTTGATTAAAAATTCCGGATGACGGAGAGGGTTATCTACCGAGGCTATTTTTAAACAAACAAAAATTTTAAAAATCAAGAAATGTGCAGTTTACAGTAATTGGGTACTCACCTACAGAATGTTGTGTTAAATGGATGGTGGAAGATGCTTGATTAAGTACAGTACTGCCAGTTGAGGGTAATGCAATGCAATGACTACCAGCAGCGTGGGAGACACACAGTACCCCTGTAAAATGGCGGATCAGGAGAGACTACCGGCAGCGCGGGAGAGTCAGACTCCTGTTACAGGGGTATTGAGGTGTTCCGACTTCCGACAGTGCCAAGAAGCCGAGTAGTGGCAGTTTGGAGAACTACCCCCACTGACTAACTCGGCCACCGCAGGAGACTCGGACTCGGCAACATTGCCGGTTATTGAGGTGTTGTTTTCGGAGTGAGAATTTTGCCGAATTTCATCTGGGCTTTTTTTCTTCCCTCCCACACGGCAGTTGTCCTTCATTCTGCCAGCGCCATTCACACTTCATCTAGAGCCAGCCTTTGTTCCTTGCATCTCTCTCAATGTCTCTTCATCTCTCCTGCTTTCTATCCTATCTCTGACCTTCCCTTTTGTTCTTTCATCCCCCTCCCCCTTTTCCCAGCCCCCACTTGCTTTAAAATCTACCCCTTTTCCTGCTTTTTCCCCCCCAGTTCTGACGAAGGGTCCCAGACCTGAAACGTTGATTCCGTTTCTCTCTCCACGGATGCTGCCCTGGCCTGCCGAGTTTTCCCAGCGTTTTCTGTTGTTATTTTGGATTACAGAAGCTGTTGCTTCTGGGCCGAGGTGAAACAAGCTCTGCAACACTCGCACTTTTCAGATCAGCGTGCATTTCACTGTGGAATGCCTCGCACAACACGAGAGGGAGCCAGAAGACAATAACAGACTGTTCCCATGAGGGTAAACAGTGTTTACATACTGCTTCCAGCAACAGCAAGCAAGCCCTTGCAACAGATGTTGGCTCGGGACACACTGTACCCGAACACTTAACACAGCGTGGGCCTTTTGAACGCATTTACCACAATAAAACGGGCATATTACTCTGAATTTTCCTTCTTGAATGACGTTCATATTAAAATATAGTGCGGATTTTTTTGTAGTGCCCCTATCCTGTTCTGCAAGTTGGAGGGAAGGGGGTGAAAGCAGGAGGTATTCCCAGAGGAGCATTTTCTTTTTCTTAAACCAGCTCGACAAGCTCAAGGGATTTCAATAGAAAAATCCTCGCCTCTGGGTCAGAAGATGGTGGGTTCAAGTTCCACTCCAGAGACTTGAGCACAAACATCTAGGCTGACACTCCCGGTGCTGCACGGTCGGAGGTGCCGTCTTTCGGATGAGACGTTAAACCAAGGCCCCGTCTGCTCTCCTGGGTGGATGTAAAAGATCCCATGGCACTATTTCAAAGGCAGACACGGTGGCATAGTGGTTAGCACTGTTGCCTCACAGCACCAGGGACCCGGGTTCAAATCCGGCCTCGGGCGACTGTCTGTGTGGAGTTTGCACATTCTCCCCGTGTTTGCGTGGGTTTCCTCCGGGTGCTCCAGTTTCCTCCCACAGTCCAAAGATGTGCGGGTTAGGTTGATTGGCTATGATAAAAATTGACCCTTAGTGTTAGGGGGATTAAATACGTGGGGTTACGGGGATAGGGTGGGATATGTGTTGGTGTAGGGGTTACGGTGATCGGGTGGGATATGTGTCGGTGCAGGCTCGATGGGCCGAAATGGCCTCTATCTGCAGTGTGGGGTTTCTGTGAAGAGCAGGGGGAGTTATCTCCGGTGTCCTGGGGCCAATATTTATCTCTCAATCAACATCACTAAAAAAAGATGACCTGGTCATTATCACATTACTGTTTGTGGGAGCTTGCTGTGCACAAATTGGCTGCTGCGTTTCCCACATTACAACAGTGACTCCACTTCAAAAAGTACTTCACTGGCTGTAAAGCGCTTTGGGACGTCCTGTGGTTAGGAAAAGCGCTGGAGAAATGAAAGTCTTTCTTTTAAGAGATCTTAGGACAGAGGCCCAAAAGCTTGGTTGGAAGGGTAGGTTTGAAGGAGCGTCTTAAAAGGAGGAGAGAGGGGGGGGGGTAGGGAGGGAATTCCAGAGGGCCGAGGCAGGAGGCGAGACTGCTACCACGGAGCAAAGCTGACAGGGAGGACCCACCCCAACCGCTCTGACAACACCAGCAGCTTATTACAGAGCGGAGTTGGCAGAGGGCAGAGTAAGATCTTTTCTGCCTGCATGCTTAGCTACGAGAACGATGCATAAATACTTTTATTTTCACTGCACAGATATCCAAAAAAATTCCAGCACCAAATGAGACTGCCCGAGCCAAGGGACTGCCAACCCAGACTAGCTAATGAGCTCAAAATGGCTGATCTCAGTGACACCGACAGAAACAATGCTGCTCAATCATCTTATCGTCAAACGTGATGGCGCCAGCTCTTAATTAAACACTACAGCCTGTGCAGGGAGCTCATCTGGGAAAGATCATAGCAAGCTCGATTAGAAAGCTATAGTCAACCGGGGGGGGGGGGGGAGAAGAGACACATTGCTTCTCTGCGAGCTTCCCGCAGGTCTGGCCTCCTTCGTCACGTTTGCAATTAGGAAGCTAGTTGCAAAAGTACTTGAACGCTCTTTTTGAAAGTTTAAGTTTAAAAAAAGCTTTGCAAATGTCACAGGAAAATTGCCATACAACGTGCATTTATATATAGCGGCTTTAAATGTAGACAAAAGACCCAAGGCCCTTCAGAAATAAAGGGGGAGGCTAACGGAGCAGATATTAGGAGGGGCGACGAGATAGATTTTAAGAAAGGTCTTAAAGGAGGAAAGGGGTTTACATAGAAACATAGAAGATAGGAGCAGGAGCAGGCCATTCGGCCCCTCGAGCCTGCTCCGCCATTTAATGAGATCATGGCTGATCATCCAAATTCAATACCCTGTCCCTGCCTTCTCCCCATATCCCTTGATCCCTTTAGCCTGAAGAAATATATCTATCTCCTTCTTGAATATATTTAATGAATTGGCCTCAACTGCCTTCTGTGGTAGAGAATTCCACAGGTTCACCACTCTCTGGGTGAAGAAATTCCTCATCAGTCCTAAATGGCTTACCCCTTATCCTTAGACTGTGACCCCTGGTTCTGGACTCCCCGGCCATCGGGAACATCCTGCATCTAGTCTGTCTAGTCCTGTTAGAATTTTATAAGTTTCAATGAGATCCCCTCTCATTCTTCTAAACTCCAGCAAATATAAGCCTAATCGACCCAATCTCTCCTCATACGTCATTCCTGCCATCCCAGGTATCAGTCTGGTGAATCTTCGCTGCACTCCCTCCATGGCAAGAACATCCTTCCTCAGATAAGGTGATATACCTATCAATTCCTCCAATAAAAGGCGAAGAGTTACGAAGGTGACTAAAGGTTTTTATTGACTAAATAACAGAGCCCACTCTCGTGGGTGATCCGATCCAAGCAGGAGGAATACCAGTCAGTCGCTCACCTTTATACCTGGCCTGGTGGGTGGAGCCAAGGCGGAGTCGGCGGTGGTCATCCCAGGTATAGCAGTGTGGCAAGAGGCGACCTCGTACCGTGATACAATAGTGGTCAGTGATACAGTTATAACGAACAGTGGTGAACAGTGCTAACTACTAACAGTGATACGATAGTGAACGTGGTTTACCACATTCACCCCTTGTTTAGAATTAAGTCCGGCGGGGTGAAGTGTACTACCAATTCTGGTAGGTCAGTCTGTCCGGAGGCTTCGTAAGCCTCTCCGATCGCCGCAGCGGTGGTGTTGCCTTATCCGGTGCTGGTGCCTTATCCGGTGTTGATGCTGGTGTTTGCGTGGTCGGCGAGGGCTCGTGGGGTTCCGGCATGCCGTCTACCTGGGCTGGGGTTGGAGGGGGTGGTGGCGGTGTTTCCAGATCGGCTGAGGGTGCGAGGTCTCGTAGGGAGACAGTGTCCTCCCGCCCGTCTGGGTACGCCACGTAGGCGTACTGGGGGTTGGCGTGCAGGAGGTTCACCCTCTCGACCAGGGGGTCCGTTTTATGGGCCCTCACGTGTTTCCGCAGCCAGACCGGCCCCGGGGCGGTCAGCCAGGTTGGTAGAGTGGTTCCCGTAGTCGACTTCCTGGGGAAAACGAACATTCGTTCATGGGGGGTGGTGTTAGTGGCCGTGCAAAGTAATGACCGGATGGAGTGCAGCGCTGTCGGGAGGACTTCTTGCCAGCGGGAGGTTGGGAGGCCCTTAGACTTTAAGGCTAAGAGGACGGCCTTCCATACCGTCGCGTTCTCTCTTTCCACCTGACCGTTACCTCTGGGGTTGTAGCTGGTGGTCCTGCTTGCTGCAATACCTCTCTCTAGGAGGAATTGCCGGAGTTCCTCGCTCATGAAGGAGGAGCCCCGGTCGCTGTGTATATAGTTCGGGAACCCGAACAAGGCGAAGAGGGCATTCAGGCACTTGATGACCGTGCTACTGGTCATGTCGGGGCAGGGGAAGGCAAAGGGGAAACGGGAGTACTCATCAACGATGTTGAGGAAGTACACATTACGGTCAGAGGACGGGAGGGGCCCCTTAAAGTCGATGCTCAGGCGCTCGAAGGGGCGGGTGGCCTTGATCAGGCTTGCTCGGTCCGGCCTATAGAAGTGCGGTTTGCACTCCGCACAGGTCTGGCAGTTCCTGGTCATGGTCCTGACCTCCTCGATGGAGTAGGTCAGGTTGCGGGCCTTAATGAAATGGTAGAGTCTGGTGACTCCGGGGTGGCAGAGCTGGTCGTGGAGGGTCTGAAGCCTATCGATATGCGCGCTGGCGCATGTCATTCGTGAAAGGGCATCAGGAGATTCGTTCAGCTTGCCTGGCCGGTACAAGATCTCATAATCGTAGGTGGAGAGCTCGATTCTCCATCTCAAAATCTTGTCATTCTTGATTTTGCCCTTCAGCTTGTTATTAAACATGAAAGCCACCGAACGCTGGTCGGTGAGGAGGGTAAATCGTTTGCCTGCCAGGTAGTGCCTCCAGCGCCGTACTGCCTCCACGATCGCCTGGGCCTCTTTCTCGACCGACGAATGTCGGATCTCGGGGCCCTGTAGGGTCCTTGAGAAGAAGGCCACTGGCCTCCCCTCCTGGTTTAGGGTGGCGGCTAAGGCGAAGTCGGATGCGTCGCTCTCCACCTGGAAGGGGATGGACTCGTCCACTGCGTGCATCGTGGCCTTGGCTATGTCTCCCTTAATGAGGGAGAAGGCCACGCACGCCTCCTCCGTGAGGGGGAAGGAAGTGGCTTTCAGGAGGGGTCTGGCTTTGTCCGCGTAATTGGGTACCCATTGGGCATAGTAGGCGAAAAGCCCCAGGGTTCTCCTAAGTGCTTTAGGGCAGTGGGGGAGGGGTAGCTCCATGAGGGGGCGCATTCTTTCTGGGTCGGGGCCGATGATTCCGTTCTCCACTACGCAGCCGAGGATGGCAAGGCGTGTGGTGTTAAACACGCATTTCTCCTTATTGTAGGTGAGGTTCAGCCGTTGGGCCGTACGGAGGAATTTCTCCAGATTCGCGTCATGTTCCTGCCGGTCGCGGCCGCAGATAGTGACGTTATCTAGGTAGGGGAATGTAGCCTGCAGTTCGTTCTGGTCAACCATCTGGTCCATCTCCCTTTGGAAGACCGAGACCCCATTAGTGACACCGAAGGGGACCCTAAGGAAGTGGTATAGGCGCCCATTCGCCTCGAAGGCGGTATACTGGCGGTCCTCAGGGTGGATAGGGAGTTGGTGGTAGGCCGACTTCAGGTCGATGGTCGAGAATACTTTATACTGTGCAATCTGATTGACCATGTCAGATATGCGGGGGAGGGGGTATGCGTCCAGCTGGGTATATCTGTTTATGGTCTGGCTGTAGTCGATGACCAGGCGGTTTTTATCGCCGGTCTTTACGACTACGACCTGGGCACGCCAGGGGCTGCTGCTCCCCTCGATAATGCCCTCTTTCAGGAGGCGCCGCACCTCAGAGCTAATGAAGGCTCTGTCCCCGGCGCTATACCGCCTGCTCTTGGTAGCGACGGGTTTGCAGTCAGGGGTAAGGTTAGCAAACAGAGAGGGTGGCGGGACCTTGAGGGTGGAGAGGCTGCAGGTGTTACGCGGTGGGCGGTTTAACGTTTGCTGGTTGTTGACTGTGAGTGGGGGGAGGGGTCCACCGTATGCTAGGGTTACGCTTTGGAGGTGGGATTGGAAGTCCAGCCCTAGTAGGACGGCAGCGCAGAGATGGGGGAGGACGAGGAGTTTAAAGTTTTTATACTCCGTGCCCTTAACCGACAGGGTCACGACACAGTAGCCGCTGATGTCCGTGGCGTGGGACCTCGATGCCATCGAGATTCGGCTGCGCGTTGGTAGGACAGAGAGGGAGTAGTGGCTCACCGCGTCTGGGTGGATGAAGCTCTCCGTGCTTCCGCTGTCGAACAGGCAGGTCGTGGCGTGGCCGTTCACTTTGATGTCCATCATTGACTTGGACAGATGGTGCGGGCGGGCTTGGTCCAGGGTGACGGAAGCTAGTGTGTAGCTGAGCGAGTCGTTGTCATCTGCGGGCGAGGCGGTCGGGCGTGGTGAGTAAAATGGCGTCTCCCACGAGGTAGGGCAAAATGACGGAGAAGATGGCTGCCCCCGTAGCTCACAGGAGGCACTATTGGGGTCGGTTGCCTTAATCAAAGATGGCCACCCCCATGACTCATGTGTGGGGATGCTGGCCTCAGTTGCCCTAAACAAAGATGGCCGCCCCCATGACTCATGTGTGGGGATGCTGGCCTCAGTTGCCCTAAACGAAGATGGCCGCCCCCATAGTTCGCATGCGGCACTGCTGGCCTCTGAGGATCCGCTCCTGCAGGCCTTGGAGAAGTGGCCTTTCTTCAGGCAGGTTCTGCATGTGGAGTTCTTGGCTGGGCAGCGCGACCTCGGGTGCTTCTCCTGGCCACAAAAAAAACAGCCGGCGGCCCGATCGCGGATGCCCGATGTCGGGGCCGGTGCCGGGGGTGGCGGGGCCGGTCGGGTCCGGGACGCCGACGCAGAGGTAGGTCCCGGGGGCGGCGCTGGGAAGGGTGCTGTGGTAGGGGTCGGGCCCGAGTCCCAGGGTCGCGAGCAGTACCTGGTGAATGCTTCCTGATCTTGGTGGGCCACTTCCAGGGAGATAGCGAGGGCTTCAGCTTTTTCCATGCTGAGGTCTTTAGCTTCCAGCAGTCTTTGCCGTGAGTACTCGGACCGTAGGCCTTTCAGGAATGCGTCGCGGATATTATCTTCAGTATTTTCGGCTGCCGACACCGATTTAAAGTCACAGTTCCTGGCGAGTGCATATAGCGCCTGTGAGAATTCGGCTACTGATTCTCCTGGCTGTTGCGGCCGTGATCTTAGGAGGTGCCTAGCGTACATGTAGTTTACCGGGGTCCGGTACTTCTGTTTCAGCAGGTTGATGGCGGTCTCGTAGGTAGTCATGTCCTCGATGAGAGTGTATACTCTCGGGCTCAGTTGCGCCTGCAGGACACTTAGTTTGGATGCCTGAGGGACGCTGGATTCTCTCAGGTATGATTCGAAGCAGACCAGCCAGTGTTTAAAGTCTGCGGCTGAGTTTGCTGCTCGTGGGTTCAGGTCCAGGTACGGCGGTCTGAGGGCTCGCAGCCAAGCTGGCTGGTGTGGCTGTGCTCCTGGGAGCTGCGCTGGTGGCTCCTCCGCCGGTTGTGACTCGTTGTCGGACATCATTAAATTTAGTCAATAAAATTGATATACCTATCAATTCCTCCAATAAAAGGCGAAGAGTTACGAAGGTGACTAAAGGTTTTTATTGACTAAATAACAGAGCCCACTCTCGTGGGTGATCCGATCCAAGCAGGAGGAATACCAGTCAGTCGCTCACCTTTATACCTGGCCTGGTGGGTGGAGCCAAGGCGGAGTCGGCGGTGGTCATCCCAGGTATAGCAGTGTGGCAAGAGGCGACCTCGTACCGTGATACAATAGTGGTCAGTGATACAGTTATAACGAACAGTGGTGAACAGTGCTAACTACTAACAGTGATACGATAGTGAACGTGGTTTACCACATAAGGCGACTAAAACTGCACACAATACTCAAGGTGTGGTCTCACCAAGGCCCTGTACAACTGCAGCAAAATATCCTTAAAGAGGGAATTCCAGAATGCAGAGTCTGCCCAGCTCAAAGCAAGCCCGCCAACAATGGGATAAAGGAAGAGGGGAATGCCAGAGGCCGGAGTCTGGAACAGAGTGCTGGGGGGGGGGGTGGAAAGAGAGTCGAGTCGAGTTCTGGAGGAGGTAAGAGAGACGGGGAAAGGGCGAGACCATGGATGGATTTAACTTGCAGGACTCGTTAGGGCTGGCAGCAGGGAGGGCCCGGTAAAAAGCGGCTCTTGCATGCGGTTGGAGTTAGCGATTTTGTTATGTTTATTTTGGTGGCGCTACTGACTGCCCACGGCCCACAAGTCGGGAGCTGGTTGTACTACTATGGTGTGAAACTACTCTAAAAGCAACTGCATTATCCCCATTTCTTTGGCTGCACACCAAGTGAAAATACAGACTAATCGAAAGTCGAGTTCAAACCGGACAAACTGGAACAGCAAACGCCCCTCAGGGGCCTTTAATAAAATGCAACCAACGTCAGTGTTCTCGCTCAGGCCAACATCCCCAGCATCGAAGCTTTGACCACGCTTGATCAGCTCCGATTGACGGGTCACACATCATCCGCATGCCCAATACGAGACTCCCAAAACAAGCGCTCTACTCGGGGCTCCGACGCAGCAAGAGAGCCCCAGGTGGGCAGAGGAAATGCTTCGAGGACACCCTCAAAGCCTCCTTGAAAAAGTGTAACATCCCCACCGACACCTGGGAATCCCTGGCCCAAGACCGCACAAAGTGGAGGAGAAGCATCCGGGAAGGCGCCGAACACCTCGAGTCCCTTCGCCGGGAGCAAGCGGAAGCCAAGCGCAGGCAGTGCAAGGAGCGCACGTCCACCCAAGCACCCCACCCACCCGCCCCTTCAACCACCGTCTGCCCCACCTGTGACAGAGACTGTCGGTCCCGCATTGGACTCATCAGTCACCTGAGAACTCATTTCGTGTGGAAGCAAGTCATCCTCGGTTCCGAGGGACTGCCCGAGAGAGAGAGGCTAGCACTCGAATGCAGGCGAGAAGTACTGCATCTTGTGTGCAGCCACGGATGCTCCGAGCTCAGCTATCCTCGGGTAGTCAGTGATGCATAAAGTAGAACTCGCTGCCAGCCCTGGACGTACAAGTCCGAGACCAGCACCTGCCATTCCACAACTCCAGTCAAGTTCAGGCGGTGGTGTCATCAAAATCTTCAAAAAGTTGCATTTAAAAATCACCACCATGGTTATACAGAGGCTCAGCTGGAAGCAGCTGTGTCCATATTGCCACAGAATTATTCAGTTGCAAAGCTGAACAGGAGGGAGTGATTGCGATTGCAACACTGAATGTTGTGGCAATTAATAACCAACTGCACACAGGACAGATGAGGAGCTATAGGATATGATTCGTATTTCAGGAATAGAGGGATCCAGTACTGAAACTGCAAGTTACAGTCAGTCACAAGCAATATACAAACTCGTATCCATGCTCCCTCCTCAGCACAGCACTGGGAGTGTCAGCCTGGATTTCTGTGCTCAAGTCTCGAGAGTGAGTCTTCAAACCACAACCTTCTGGCTCAGAGGCGACGGTGCTGCCCACTGAGCCACGGCCGACACAAAATACTATCAATTCCAATACTGTACTACCAGGATAATGTTAATGGCGCCAAAATTGTTCACTGCTCTCAACGGGACTTTTAAAGAAGTTGAAGAGTAGTGCCAAAGGGCAATAGTTTAGAAAATAAATGACTAGTACATTGTGTTTTAATTACACATCACCCAAGAGTACCAGCGGCCCAAATATCATTGCAGAAAACAATTGTTGGTATACAATGCAACATAACATGCCAGCAAGTCAACAAACAACAACTTGTATTTATATAGCGCCTTTAATGTAGTAAAACGTCCCAAGGCGCTTCACAGAAGTATTTTAAGACAAAAAAATGACACCAATAAGGATAAATTAGGGCAGGTGACCAAAAGCTTGGTCAAAGAGGTAGGTTTTAAGGAGCTTCTTAAAGGGGGAAAGAGAGGTAGGGAGGCGGAGAGGTTTAGGGAGGGAATTCCAGAGCTTAGGGCCCAGGCAACAGAAGGCACGGCCACCAATGGTGGAGCGATTATAATCAGGGATGCTCAAGAGGGCAGAATTAGAGGAGCGCAGATATCTCGGGGGGTTGTGGGGCTGAAGGAGATTACAGAGATAGGGAGGGGCGAGGCCATGGAGGGATTTGAAAACAAGGATGAGAATTTTGAAATCGAGGCGCTGCTTAACCGGGAGCCAATGTAGGTCAGCGAGCACAGGGGGTGATGGGCGAACGGGACTTGGTGCGAGTTAGGACACGGGCAGCCGAGTTTTGGATGACCTCAAGTTTATGTAGGGTGGAATGTGGGAGGCCGGCCAGGAGTGCGTTGGAATAGTCAAGTCTAGAGGTAACAAAGACATGGATGAGGGTTTCAGCAGTGGATGAGCTGAGGCGGGGCGGAGACGGGCGATGTTACGGAGGTGGAAATAGGCGGTCTGTGTTATACGGATATGTGGTCGGAAGCTCATTTCAGGGTCAAATAGGACACCAAGGTTGCGAACAGTGTGGTTCAGCCCCAGACAGATGTTGGGGAGAGGACAGAAATCGGAGACATCAGGGACGCCAGCCTCATGTAACGGACCCCCACAATAGAATGCAAAGGCAACTTTGAAGAAATCCTCAAGCAAATGCAATTGAAAGTGTGCAAGGAGATTTAGCTCCCATCCCATTTGGCAGCTGTTACAATCAGAGTGACCCATCAAGAAACAAAAAGGGATTCCCAATCTCTTATAGGTTACAACAATCCGTTTATAGGTTTTATAATAAGTCATTTACCTGACTGTTTACGTATTGAGGTTTTCTTGAGATTACAAGCATTTATTTTTAATTAAGTCTAAAAAGGTGCTGAAAATAAATCTACACAATTTACTTAAATCTGCTATTCTTGTGCAAGAGATGTTTCTATTGCCTCAGATCCGTTAGTCTGGGATAACACAACTCTCTTCTGCCAAAGCTTCAGCCAATCATTTCAGTCCAAAGATATAATCTAAACCTCTGCATTTTAAGACTCAAAAGCCCAGACATTTCTAATGTACTGTTCAAGGCACCATTTGTGTCTCAGCCGTGGCAGTGGTCGCACTCGAACCCGAGTCAGAAGCTTGCGAGTTCAAGTCCCACTCCAGAGACTTCAGCACGTACTCGAGGCGGACACTCCCAGTGCAGTGCCGAGGGAGCGCTGCACTGTCGGAGGTGCCGCCTTTCGGATGAGACGTTAAACCGAGGCCCCGTCTGACCCCCTCAGGTGGACATAAAAGATCCCATGGCAACATCACTAACACATGATCTGGTCATTATCTCACTGCGCTTTGTGGGAGCTTGCTGAGCGCAAATTGGCTGCTGTGTTTTCTACATTACAACAGTGACCATTGGCTGTAAGGCGCTTTGGGACATCCTGAGGTCATGGAAGGCGCTATAGAAATGCATTAAATTGAACTCTAGCACTGGTGCGGCATGTCAACCAAGCAAAATTGTATGGCCAGTTAGTGCTTAGTTACCAGTCAGAGTCAGCATAAAAATGCCGATGGCAATTAATGCTGAATCAGTCCTGTTAAATTTCACACCCAGTTAAACTCGCCAATGCATCGGTTTGGAAATAAAGCACAAATTCATCTATTTAAAGAGACTTAATCTGAGATTTTAGGTGTATTATCTTGAATGGATCAGATATTGTTTCTAAAATTAAAGTGGTCCGTAAGAAACCCTGAACAGACCGTTTACCAAAACAATTCAGCTCCAAACCAGGGTGCTCAGCAGACTCGTGCCAAACTGAGCCTAACCAAACGCATTAAACTTATCGATGCCAACCTAAGCCTGTTGTTGCCAAGCTCAAGGACCAACATGCCTTCCAGAAATGACTTGCCCTGCTACACCAAGCCCTCAGGAATATAGTTTCGACTGGAAAGGAGGAACTCGCACCGTATCACATCCTTCAGGACAGCCCAAATCACTTCACATCCAGTTACTGTTTGAAGTGCAGTCACTTATGTGAGTAAGCACAACAACGTGTATTTATATAGCGCCTTTAAAGTCGTAAAACATCCCAAAGCGCTTCACAGGAGCGTTTTTAAACAAAATTTGACACCGAGCCACATAAGGAGATATTAGGACATGCGACCAAAAGCTGGGTCAAAGATGTAGATTTTAAGGAGCGTCTTAAAAGGAGAAGAGAGAGGTGGAGAGGTTTAGGGAGGGAATTCCAGAGCTTAGAGCCCAGGCAGCTGAAGACAAGGCCACCAATGGTGGAGCGATGAAAATCGGGGATGCACAAGAGGCAAAGATTAGAGATACGCAGAGATCTCGGGGGGGGGGGGGGGGTTGTGGGGCTGGAGGAGATTACAGAGATCGGGAGGGGCGAGGCCAGGCCATGGAGGGATTTGAGAACAAGGATGAGAATTTTAAAACAGCCAATATGCACACTGACCAGGTCCCATAGACAGCAAGCAAGATTAATGAGCAGGTAATCTGTTTTATGGAGGTGTTATTGGAGGAATTAAAGACACTAACTCCTTGTATAGTACCATCAGATCTTTTACAATTGCAAAATACTGCGGATGCTGGAAATCCAAAATAACAGAAAATGCTGGGAAAACTCAGCAGGCCAGGG
The DNA here is from genome assembly GCF_052327205.1 of Somniosus microcephalus. Classification (NCBI taxonomy): domain Eukaryota; kingdom Metazoa; phylum Chordata; class Chondrichthyes; order Squaliformes; family Somniosidae; genus Somniosus; species Somniosus microcephalus. The sequence continues at coordinate 7,117,187 of NC_141020.1, forward strand.
CAGCATCCATGGAGAGAGAAACAGAGTATTCAGCTGCCCAGATAGAACCCAGTTTTAACAGCCTACAAAAAAAAGACAGCAGCTCTCAGCAATGCAACAGTGAAGTGTCAGATTAGATTATGGACTCAAAAGCTACACAGAGCACAAAAGTAGACCTCCTTGGGGCTAGGCTTAATAATCAACCCCTACAGTAACCCCAGGGGCTGGGGTTTGTTAACCAGAAACTACACTGACCCAGGACCTGGGGTTTATTAACCAGAAACTAGTAACCCAGGGCCTGGGGTTTATTAACCAGAAACTAGTGACCTGGGGCCTGGGGTTTATTAACCAGAAACTAGTGACCCAGGGCCTGGGGTTTATTAACCAGAAACTAGTGACCCAGGGCCTGGGGTTTATTAACCAGAAACTAGTGACCCAGGGCCTGGGGTTTATTAACCAGTAACCCGGGGTTTATTAACCAGTAACTAGTGATCCAGGGCCTGTGGGTTATTAACCAGTAACTAGTGACCCGGGGCCTGGAGCTTATTAACCAGAAACTAGTGACCCAGGGCCTGGGGTTTATTAACCAGAAACTACACTGACCCAGGGCCTGGGATTTATTAACCAGTAATAACTAGTGACCCAGGGTTTATTAACCAGTAACTAGTGACCCGGGGCTTGGGGTTCATTAACCAGAAACTAGTGACCCGGGGCCTGTGGGTTTATTAACCAGTAACTAGTAACCCAGGGCCTGGGGTTTATTAACCAGTAACTAGTGACCCAGGGTTTATTAACCAGTAACTAGTGACCCAGGGCCTGGGGTTTATTAACCAGAAACTAGTAACCCAGGGCCTGGGGTTTATTAACCAGAAACTAGTGACCCGGGGTTTATTAACCAGTAACTAGTGACCTAGGGCCTGGGGTTTATTAACCAGTAACTAGTGACCCAGGGCCTGGGATTTATTAACCAGTAACCCGGGGTTTATTAACCAGTAACTAGTGACCCGGGGCCTGGGGTTTATTAACCAGTAACTAGTGACCCGGGGCCTGGGGTTTATTAACCAGTAACTAGTGACCCAGAGCCTGGGGTTTATTAACCAGAAACTAGTGACCCGGGGCCTGGGTTTTATTAACCAGCAACTAGTGACCCAGGGCCTGGGGTTTATTAAGCAGATGAAGCCTGAGGCCTAGTAACAGCAGTCTCTCTTTCTCCCCCGCAGTCCCAGGCGCTCACCCGAACAGATTGGCCATGAAGGAGCGGGCCGAGCGCACTTTCCTCTCGGCCTCGGCCACCAGGCCCACCGCCTCCCGCTCCTTAGCCGCCGCGTCCATCACTCGCTGGCTCCCCGGACCGCGCCTCGCGTCACTTCCTCTCTCCGAGGGGGTATCGCGTCACTTCTTCTCTCCGAGGGGCCCCGCCCCGTCCCAGACCAGCCCTCACGTGATCCGGGGTGACGTCATCGGACCTGTCAATCATCTCCATCAGACCTGTCAATCATCTCCATCAGACCTGTCAATCATCCCCATCAGACCTGTCAAACATCCCCATCAAACCTGTCAATCATCCCCATCAGACCTGTCAATCATCCCAACAGACATCACAGAAATCACAGAAACCCCACAGTGCAGATAGAGGCCATTTCGGCCCATCGAGCCTGCACTGACACATGTCCCACCCGATCCCCGTAACCCCTACACCAACACATATCCCACCCTATCCCCGTAACCCCACGTATTTAATCCCCCTAACACTAAGGGTCAATTTATCATAGCCAATCATCCTAACCCGCACATCTTTGGACTGTGGGAGGAAACCGGAGCACCCGGAGGAAACCCACGCAAACACGGGGAGAATGTGCAAACTCCACACAGACAGTCACCTGAGGCCGGATTCGAACCCGGGTCCCTGGCGCTGTGAGGCAACAGTGCTAACCACTATGCCACCGTGCTGACATGTCAATCATCCCAACAGACATGTCAATCATCTCCATCAGACCTGTCAATCATCTCCATCAGACCTGTCAATCATCCCAACAGCCATGTCAATCATCCCAACAGACATGTCAATCATCTCCATCAGACCTGTCAATCATTCCCATCAGACCTGTCAATCATCTCCAACAGACCTGTCAATCATCCCCATCAGACCTGTCAATCATCTCCATCAGACCTGTCAATCATCTCCATCAGACCTGTCAATCATCCCCATCAGACCTGTCAATCATCCCAACAGACATGTCAATCATCTCCATCAGACCTGTCAATCATTCCCATCAGACCTGTCAATCATCTCCAACAGACTTGTCAATCATCCCCATCAGACCTGTCAATCATCCCCATCAGACCAGTCAATCATCCCCATCAGACCTGTCAATCATCTCCAACAGGCCTGTCAATCATCCCCATCAGACCGGTCAATCATCCCCATCAGACCTGTCAATCATCCCCATCAGACCTGTCAATCATCCCCATCAGACCTGTCAATCATCTCCATCATCAGGCCTGTCAATCATCTCCATCAGTCCTATCAATTATCCCATCAGACCTGTCAATTATCCCATCAGACCTGTCAATTATCCCATCAGACCTGTCAATCATTCCCATCAGACCTGTCAATCATCCCCATCAGACCTGTCAATCATCCCAACAGACATGTCAATCATCTCCATCAGACCTGTCAATCATTCCCATCAGACCTGTCAATCATCTCCAACAGACCTGTCAATCATCCCCATCAGACCTGTCAATCATCCCCATCAGACCTGTCAATCATCCCCATCAGACCTGTCAATCATCTCCAACAGACCTGTCAATCATCCCCATCAGACCTGTCAATCATCCCCATCAGACCTGTCAATCATCTCCATCAGACCTGTCAATCATCCCCATCAGACCTGTCAATCATCCCCATCAGACCTGTCAATCATCGCCATCATCAGGCCTGTCAATCATCTCCATCAGACCTGTCAATTATCCCATCAGACCTGTCAATTATCCCATCAGACCTGTCAATCATCCCCATCAGACCTGTCAATCATCTCCATCAGACCTGTCAATCATCCCCATCAGACCTGTCAATCATCCCCATCAGACCTGTCAATCATCGCCATCATCAGGCCTGTCAATCATCTCCATCAGACCTGTCAATTATCCCATCAGACCTGTCAATTATCCCATCAGACCTGTCAATCATTCCCATCAGACCTGTCAATCATCCCATCAGGCCTGTCAATTATCCCATCAGACCTGTTAATCATCCCCATCAGGCCTGTCAATCATCCCAACAGACATGTCAATCATTCCCATTAGACCTGTCAATTATTCCATCAGACCTGTCAATTATCCCATCAGACCTGTCAATCATCCCCATCAGACCTGTCAATCATCCCATCAGACCTGTCAATTATCCCATCAGATCTGTCAATTATCCCCATCAGACCTGTCAATTATCCCCATCAGACCTGTCAATTATCCCATCAGACCTGTCAATCATCCCCATCAGGCCTGTCAATCATTCCCATCAGACCTGTCAATTATCCCATCAGACCTGTCAATCATCCCCATCAGACCTGTCAATTATCCCATCCGACTTGTCAATCATCCCCATCAGGCCTGTCAATTATCCCCATCAGACCTGTCAATTATCCCCATCAGACCTGTCAATTATCCCAACAGATCTGTCAATTATCCCATCAGACCTGTCAATCATCCCCATCAGACCTGTCAATTATTCCCATCAGACCTGTCAATTATCCCCATCAGACCTGTCAATTATCCCAACAGACCTGTCAATTATCCCCATCAGACCTGTCAATTATCCCATCAGACCTGTCAATCATCCCCATCAGGCCTGTCAATCATTCCCATCAGACCTGTCAATTATCCCATCAGACCTGTCAATCATCTCCATCAGACCTGTCAATTATCCCATCAGACCTGTCAATCATCCCCATCAGGCCTGTCAATTATCCCCATCAGACCTGTCAATTATCCCCATCAGACCTGTCAATTATCCCATCTGGCCTGTCAATCATCCCCATCAGGCCTGTCAATCATTCCCATCAGACCTGTCAATCATCCCCATCAGGCCTGTCAATTATCCCCATCAGACCTGTCAATTATCCCAACAGCCCTGTCAATTATCCCATCAGACCTGTCAATCATCCCCATCAGACCTGTCAATTATCCCCATCAGACCTGTCAATTATCCCCATCAGACCTGTCAATTATCCCAACAGACCTGTCAATTATCCCCATCGGACCTGTCAATTATCCCCATCGGACCTGTCAATCATCCCCATCAGACCTGTCAATCATCCCCATCAGACCTGTCAATCATCCCCATCAGGGCTGTCAATCATCTCCATCAGGCCTGTCAATCATCCCCATCAGACCTGTCAATCATCTCCATCAGGCCTGTCAATCATCTCCATCAGACCTGTCAATCATCTCCATCAGACCTGTCAATCATCTCCATCAGGCCTGTCAATCATCCCCATCAGAGCTGTCAATCATCTCCATCAGACCTGTCAATCATCCCCATCAGACCTGTCAATCATCTCCATCAGACCTGTCAATCATCTCCATCAGACCTGTCAATCATCTCCATCAGGCCTGTCAATCATCTCCATCAGACCTGTCAATCATCTCCATCAGGCCTGTCAATCATCTCCATCAAGCCTGTCAATCATCCCCATCAGACCTGTGAATCATCTCCATCAGGCCTGTCAATCATCTCCATCAGACCTGTCAATCATCCCCATCAGACCTGTCAATCATCTCCATCAGACCTGTCAATCATCCCCATCAGACCTGTCAATCATCTCCATGAGACCTTTGAATTATCCCATCAGACCTGTCATTCATCCCCATCAGACCTGTCAATTATCCCATCAGACCTGTCAATCAATCAACAGCTCCCCACTAGGCATTGCTTTTTGTCCTCTGGTGTTGGAAATAAATGCGACCTTTAAAGAAATATAAAAATAAATGAAAGACGTTTGCTACGATAAAGGCTCTATATAAATGCAAGTTGTTTTGTCATCAGTATTGTTTTAGATGAAATAGTATTACTAAGGTAATTTAAATCATAGTTTACTTGAGATAAAAGAAAGAAAGACTTGCAGTTCTACAGCGCCATTCATGACCTCCGGACGTCCCAAAGCATTTTACAGACAATGAAGTATCTTTGAAGTGCAGTCGCTGTTGTAATGTAGGAAACGTGGCAGCCAGATTGCGCACAGCAAGCTCCAACAAACAGCAATGTGATAATGACCAGATCATCTTTTTAGTGATGTTGGTTGAGGGATAAATATTGATTCCAGAACACCGGGGAGAACTCCCCCTGCTCTTCTTCGAAATAATGCCGCGGGATCTTTTACGTCCACCTGAGAGAGCAGACGGGACCTCAGTTTAACGTCTCATCTGAAAGACGGCACCTCTGTGATGTGCCTCAATAAATCCGAGACTCGATGTTAGCGAAACAAAACAAGGCTTTTATTGACTTAGAAGGTAACACACAGAGGAGAATGTATCTTCCATCCAGAGGTCTGCCGTACTGGATGTGCTGCAGGCTGGGCCAGCTTACATAGGAGCCAGGTATGGGCGGAGCCCTACACACAGTACAATACAATGGAAATGAAACTGAAACCAACCACAGTCACAGGCAGAGAAATACTGATGAGTGATGAATGGAATATTTCATCACACTCTGACCATGCAGCATTCCCTCAGTACAGCACTGGGAGTGTCAGCCTGGATTTTGTGCTCAAGTTTCTGGAGTGGGACTTGAACCCCCAATCTTCTGACTCAGGGTCCAGGGTGCCTTGTCAGTTAATGCAAAAAAAACCTGCCAGGGTCCTCAGGAAACTTCAACTGCAATTGTTTATCTAAAATAAGTGAGAACTGGCAGAAAATTTGCATTAGACATTGCAAGCCTACATTTTGTTGTACTGCACTTATGCACTAACAATGACAATAAAAGTTGATTTGATTTGATTTGATTTGATAACAACAACAACTTGTATTTATATAGCACCTTTAACGCAGTAAAACATCCCAAGGCGCTTCACAGGAGCGTTATCAAACAAAATTTGACACTGAGCCACATAAGGAGATATGAGGGCAGAAGCTTGGTCAGAGAAGTAGGTTTTAAGGAGTGTCTTGAAGGAGGAGAGAGGCGGAGAGGTTTAGGGAGGGTGTTCCAGAGCTTGGGGCCCAGGCAGCTGAAGGCACGGCCACCAATGGTGGAGCGATTAAAATTGGGGATGCGCAAGAGGCCAGAATTGGAGGAGCGCAGAGATCTTGGAGGGTTGTAGGGCTGGAGGATGTTACAGAGATAGGGAGGGGCGAGGCCATGGAGCGATTTGAAAACAAGGATGAACATTTATTAAATCGAGCCATTGCTTAACCGGGAGCTTTATAAAACAAAATTTGATACTGAGCCCCATAGGTGAGCAAGCACAGGGGTGATGGGTGAACGGGACTTCAACTGCAAAGGTAGTTATCTAAATTAAGTTAAATAAGTTTCTCCTTCTTTAAAATATTCTTCAAAATCTTACCTCCACATGCATTTCATTAGAATTTTCTATGCCCACTGCTCTTAAAAATATTGCCATGGGATCTTTTTCATCCACCTGAGAGAGCAGACGGGGCCTCTGTTAAACATCTCATCCAAAAGATGACCCCTCCGACAGTGCGGCACTCCCTCAGCACTGCACTGGGAGTGTCAGCCTGGATTTTAGTGCTCAAGTCTCTGGAGTGGGACTTGAACCCACGACCTTCTGGCATCTGTGTCGCGAGAGTGCGACCCACTGCTGACACCAGGGAAGGAAGAAAGTTAAAGTCACCTTTTGGATGTCAGGTGAGGGCAGGATTGCGGTCAGGTGCGATACCCCCATGGTTGAATAGCCTTCTGGCAATCACTGCCTGGGAAACCAGGACAAGGCACAGGAGAGTTCCCATGGAGCCGTACCCCAGCAAGCAGTTAATATCTTGAGGAGAGAAGGAGCAGGTAAGATGTGGAAACAAATGCCAGGGGGAGGAGAAGGGAAAAGAGTAGTCTTAAGATAGAATTATAGCTCCATTTAGAGGACGACTAACATGGTCACCAACGTCATCTTAATATCACATGCAAAGAATGGAGCAATGCTCCTATATTACAACAGTAACAAAAGTATTGCATTGGCTGTAAAGTGCTTTGGGATGTTCTGAGGTGGTGAAAGGCGCGATATAAATGCAAGTTCTTTCTTTCCTTGTACACTTTCCAATGGCTGAAGGATCGCTAATGGAAGGCACAGATTTAAGGTGATTGGCAAAAGAACCAGAGGCAATATGAGGAAAAACTTTTTTTACACAATGAGCGCTTAGGATTTGAAATGCACTGCCTGATAGAGCAGTGGACACAGATTGAATTGAAGCCTTCAAAAGGTAATTGGATAAATACTTGAAAAGATAAAATTTACAGGGCTATGGGGAAAGAGCAGGGGAGTGGGACTAATGGGAGAGCTCTTTCAAAGAGCCGGCACAGACTCGATGGGCCGAATGGCCTCCTTCTGTGCTGTACTATTGGATGATTTGTGGATTAACCCTAAATCCTATGATTCTGTGATTCTTTCACGACCACCGGACGTCCCAAAACGCTTTACAGCCAGTGAAGTTACATGGGGTTACGGGGATAGAGTGGGATATGTGTTGGTGTAGGGGTTACGGGGATCGGGTGGGATATGTGTCGGTGCAGGCTCGATGGGCCGAAATGGCCTCTATCTGCATTGTGGGGTTTCTGTGATTTCTGTGAAGTACTTGTGAAGTGCAGTCACTGTTGCATAATCTGCTTTTGTTTTGTTGTTTGAGGGGTAAATGTTGGCCCCAGGACACATGTAAATAGAATTTGCATCACAGTGCTTGGCAAAGAACAGGGGAGAAAAAGATTGAAGCAAACACTTTTAACACAAGGACAGTCCTTCTGGGACCGGTGGGCGCCGCGGGGACTGGACTGCATCATCACCCCGGCCAACCAAATTTGGTTTTTTTCGTGTGCCCCGTGGGAATGCGGGTTTTTTTAATTTTTTTAATTTGAACATTTTACAGTAAATAACATTTACAGAGCTCAAGTCTCAGCTCTTTGTACAGTCACAAGCCCTCATGCCTACAAGGCAGGGGTCCCAGTCTCTCCAAGCTTCTTGGTCGTCTTCACTTGTTCATCCAGATAGCGGGTGAGTTTCCTTTCAAGTTTTATTAATTTACAGTGGCCTTTGAAGAATAGATCATCACTGCTGGCTGTCCCTCCCCCGTCACGTGACACGAGCGCCTCCCGGCGGCCACGCCCGCTTCAGCGTTGTGTCACCGGCCTGCGTCCCCTTTTGATTGGCGGACAGTGTGGTGACGTCAGGACGCACCACTTCTCACGCCGCCGGCCGGCGGGTCAGAGGTCGGCCAAGATGGCGGCGCGCAGATTGCAGGAGCTGTTGCGGGGCGGCTCTCTCCCTCAGGCGGCCGCCGCCTTTCTGCTGCCGCGGGCCCCGGCCTGCCTCCGCCCTCGGCCTTACTGCGGCCGAAGCAGCCTGTACGACCATGTGCGGGGCGGCTACTCCGACAGGCCCCGGCTGGACATGGGCTTCGTCTGCCGGCATACCCGGGCCGCGCTGGACAATGTGCAGAAACGCAAGGGGGAGCTGAGCGGGGAGGATGTGTCTGACATTGTAGGTTCACTTGCCGGGGACACCCAGCCCCACATCACCACCACTTCTCTCCACCTTCTCTAAATCCAGCTCTTGGATTAGCAGGAGTTTTCTCCAATTAAATATTGGGAAGACTGAAGCCATTCAAACTCCGTTCCCTAGCCACCGACTCCATCCCTCTCCTTAACATCTGTCTGAGGCTGAACCACACTGTTCGCAACCTTGGTGTCATATTTGACCCTGAAATGAGCTTCCGACCACATACCCGCCCTGTAACTAAGACCCCCTACTTCCACCTCCGTAACATCGCCCCGTCTCCGCCCCTTGCCTCAGCTCATCCGCTGCTGAAACCCTCATCCATGCCTTTGTTACCTCTAGACTTGACTATTCCAACGCACTCCTGACTGGCCTCCCACATTCCACCCTACGTAAACTTGAGGTCATCCAAAACTCGGCTGCCCGTGTCCTAACTCGCACCAAGTCCCGTTCACCCATCACCCCCTGTGCTCGCTGACCTACATTGGCTCCCGGTTAAGCAGCGCCTTGATTTCAAAATTCTCATCCTTGTTTTCAAATCCCTCCATGACTTCGCCCCTCCCTATCTCTGTAATCTCCTTCAGCCCTACAATCTCTCCCACCCCTCAGATCTCTGCACTCTAATTCTGCCCTCTTGAGCGTCCCTGATTATAATTGCTCAACCTTTGGTGGCCGTGCCTTCTGTTGCCGAGGCCCTAAGCTCTGGAATTCCTTTCCTAAACCTCTCTGCCTCGCTACCTCTCTTTCCTCTTTTAAGACACTCTTTAAAGCCAACCTCTTTGACCAAGCTTTTGGTCACCTGCCTTAATTTATCCTTATGTGGATTGGTGTCAAATTTTTTGTCTTATAATACTCCTGTGCAGCGCCTTGGGATGTTTTACTACGTTAAAGGCGCTATATAAATAAAAGCTGTTGTTGACACTCCCCACCCCTTTGGTGCATGCTTTCCAAAACACAAAAGATTGTTTTTCTCTATTAAGGGGAACAGGGAGGGTAGATGGAGAGAAACTATTTCTGCTGGTTGGGGAGGCTAGGACTAAGGGGCATAGTCTAAAAATTAGAGCCCTGAGGTGATGAAAGGCGCTATATAAATGCAAGTTCTCTTGCATTTAAGTTGAGCCATTCACGACCACCGGACACCCCAAAGCGCTTCACAGCCAATGAAGTACTTTTTGAAGTGTAGTCACTGTTGTAATGTAGGAAACATGGCAGCTAATTTGCGCACAGCAAGCTCCCACAAAAAGCAATGTGATAATGACCAGATAATGTGTTTTGTTGTTTGAGGGGTAAATATTGGTCAGGACACATTTAAATTATATATTTAAATAGAATAGTAGGTTCACTTCCCTCTATATCCCCTCTGCTCCCTTGTGCAGGTGACACTCCCTTCTTCCCCCCCCCCCCCCCTTAAACCAGTGTATGCTCTCTATAAAACACAACATGATTGTTTTTCTCTATAAAGGGGAACAGAGAGGGTAGAGAGAGAGAAACTATTTCCGCTGGTTGGGGAGTCTAGGACGAGGGGGCAGAGTCTAAAAATTAGAGCCAGGCCTTTCAGGAGTGAAATTAGGAAACACTTCTACGCACAAAGGGTGGTAGAAGTTTGGAACTCTCTTCTGCAAACAGCAATTGATGCTAGATCAATTGTTAATTTCAAATCTGAGATTGATAGCTTTCCGTTAACCAAAGGTATTAAGGGATATGGGCCAAAGGCGGGTAGATGGAGTTAGGTTTCAGATTAGCCATGATCTTATTGAATGGCGGAACAGGCTCGAGGGGCTGAACGGCCTTCCTATGTTCTTGACTCCAGGGCAGTACTGGATTGGCTGAGTGCATTCCTCTTCCCTACCCATCCTCACCACCCCCCCCCCCCCCCCCTCCCCAGGAGTGAGTGTCTCCCCAGGTTAGTGAGGGGGGAGAACAATTAGCCAGAGCTCCATGCTCCTAATCACTACCCAGTGACCCTGCTGGAAAGTGAGAATGTGCATCAGTGAGAGTGTTTGTGTCAGCCGTGGCTCAGCGGGTAGCACTCTCTCCTCTCAGTCAGTAGGTTGTGGGTTCAAGTCCCACTCCAGAGACTCGAGCACAGAAATCTTGGCTGACACTCCCAGTGCAGTGCTGAGGGAGTGCCGCACTGTCAGAGGTGCCGTCTTTCGAATGGGACGTTAAACCGAGGCCCCGTCTGCTCTCTGAGGTGGCAGTGCAAACGAGAGCCCCAAGATGCTATAATGGAGAAAAAGCTGACATGAAAGGCATGCCGTTGTAAGATTTTTCAATATATTACATGTCGATCTCTCGTGGCATTGCACGAGGCGACTCGAGACCAAGTACAGTCTTCAGGTGAAGCGAGGTTGACAGCCGGGGATAACCGGACCAAGGTAGGCAAACATAATTCAGTCCCCATTTTAAAACTACACATTTAGCTCTTCTTTCTATTATTTAGTCCTGTGATCACATTTGTAAACTTAACACGCTGTAATGAAGAAAGAAAGTCTTGCATTTTCTATAATGGCTTTCACGACCTCAGGACGTCCCAAAGCGCTTTACAGCCCATGAAGTACTTTTTGAAGTGTCGTCACGGTACTGCACTGGCGTGTCAGCCTAGATTTTATACTTGAACCCACAACCTTCTGACTCCGAGGCGAGAGTGCTACCCACTGAGCCACGGCTGCAAACCTAATTACTCCCTTTGGCTAGTGGTGCCTTTACTGGGAGAGGGAGGGTGTAATCGCACTGTGACAAGTTTACAGATATAAATGTTGACATATAAGAATATATAGTGGAAAACATTGACAGGAAGTGCAGATGTAAGTTTTTAAGATATAAAGATGGGCTAGTCAGCTTAGTGTGAATTATTAATGTTTTTTTTTTTTACTTAGCTTTGTCCTGCTTTGAAATATTGCTCGGGGCACTTTGAAAACAACACAATGATTCTGCCTTGTTTACTATTCCCAATTATTCCTCCCCAACAGGTGTCCACGTGGAAGCAACTGGTGAAAGTGCAGGAGGAAATAGAGACGTTGGAGAATGAGAAAAGAATAATCAGTGAGTCAATTAAAGCCCTTCTGGTGAGTAAGACAAAATGACCCCCCCCCCCCCCCCCCCCCAAAAAAAAAAATGAAGTAGATATGATAGCTGGGCTCCAAGGGTTAAATTGCGAGGAGAAATTACCCAAACTGGGGTAGTCAATGTTCCCTTTCAGCTACGTCGCTCAGCAGCTCCCGCGCCGGCTCACCGGCTTTTAAATAGGAAAAAACCCGCCTTCGCGGTATTTTGAATGGGCCTTAAAGGGGTCACGCAGCCAAAAAAACTTAAAGCGCACATTGGTTGTATTCCCTGGAATTTAGAAGGTTAAGGGGTGATTTGATCGAAGTCTTCAAGATATTAAGAGGAACTGATCAGGTCGATAGAGAGAAACTATTTCCGCTGGTTGGGGAGTCTATGATTGGGTGACATAGCCTAAAAATTAGAGCCAGATCTTTCAGGAGTGAAATTAGGAAACACTTCTACACACAAAGGGTGGTAGAAGTTTGGGACTCTTCCGCAAACGGCAATTGATGCTAGATCAATTGTTAATTTTAAATCTGAGACTGATAGATTTTTGTTAACCAAAGGTATTAAGGGATATGGGCCAAAGGCGGGTAGATGGAGTTTGGTCGCAGATCAGCCATGATCTCATTGAATGGCGGAGCAGGCTCGAGGGGCTCAATGGCCTCCTCCTGTTCCTATGTTGCTATATAAGTAACCATATATCTGCATCTAGCACGGGAAATGCGTTCTAACGTAGAGCAGGTTATCACTAGGATTTCGGCAAAGTGTAATGATGAGTGTATAATATTTTCCTACCACGTCCACTTGAACTGTGGCAAACACCCAGCTTTGGTTCTCTGCCTGGAGAGGGCTTTTTCGGCTGGGGTTGTAGTCAATGTTCCCTTTAAGCCCTGGTGTGGAGATGCCGGAGTTGGACTGGGGTGGACAAATGTAAGAAGTCACACAACACCAGGTTATAGTCCAACAGCTTTATTTGAAATCACAAGCTTTCGGTGCGCTGCTCCTTCATCAGGTGAAGTGGAGAAATGCATAAGACACAGCTTATATAGTCAGAGAATCATGTCAGATGTTTACAGGTAATGTTTCCAACTGCCATTTATCACAGCCTAAAAATTAGAGCCAGATCTTTCAGGAGTGAAATTAGGAAACACTTCTACACACAAAGGGTGGTAGAAGTTTGGGACTCTCTTCCGCAGCTCCCGCGCCAGCTCACCGGCATTTAAATAGGGAAAAACGCGCATTCGCGTTATTTTGAATGTCCCTTAAAGGGGCCACGCATCAAAAAAAAACTTAAAGCGAACAGTGGTTGTATTCCTTGGAATTTAGAAGATTAAGGGGTAACTCAGGCTGAGGTACTGGTGATTGCAGGCCAATCGTTAGTGGGGGCCGTTGGAGGTGATGAACTGAGTGTCACACAATGCTGGGCTTTGCGGCAGTGCAGTTTTTTTTGCCCTACATGGTATCGGTGTCTATGGGCTAACTTAGCTCAGTGACGACACGGATACGGATTCTCAACACCGCTGCGCGAGCAAGTCACAAAAGTGACGTTTGAATACAGCATGAAGGTCAGCACAGCCCCGAGGTTGAATCAGTTCTTTAGCTGTTCTTAACCTCCTTGAACGTCACTCCATTTGTTTGCCAGATGAACTGGAGAGAAGTTCAAGCAGAGCAAGTTCATCTCACTGCTGCTCCAACTCTGTAAGGCTGATGTCCCTCGCTAGACGAACAACAACAAGGTGCATTTATCTAGCACCTTTAACGTAGTAAAACGTCCCAAGGCCCTTCACAGCAGCGTAATCAAACAGAATTTGACACCGAGCCACATAAGGAGATATTAGGATGGGTGACCCAAAGCTTAGTCAAAGAGGTAGGTTTTAAGGAGCGTCTTCACTTTGGTAGGAAGAATAGAAAAACTATTTTTTAAATGGTGATAAACTTTCAAATGTTGGTGTTCAGAGAGATTTGGGTGTCCTCGTGCAAGAAACACAGAAAGCTAGCATGCAGGTACAGCAAGCAATAAGGAAGGCAAATGGCATGTTGGCCTTTATTGCAAGGGGGTTGGAGTATAAGAGTAAGGAAGTCTTGCTCCAATTGTACAGGGCCTTGGTGAGACCGCACCTGGAGTACTGGGCACAGTTTTGGTCTCCTTATCTAAGGAAGGATATACTTGCCTTGGAGGCGGTGCAACAAAGGTTCACTAGATTGATTCCTGGGATGAGAGGGTTGTCCTATGAGGAGAGATTGTGTACAATGGGCCAATACTCTCTGGAGTTTAGAAGAATGAGAGGTGATCTCATTGAAACATACAAGATTCTGAGGGGGATTGATAGGGTAGATGCTGAGAGGTTGTTTCCCCCTGGCTGGAGAGTCTAGAACTAGGGGGCATAGTCTCAAGATAAGGGGTCGGCCATTTAAGACTGAGATGAGGAGGAATTTCTTCACTGAGTGTGGTGAATCTTTGGAATTCTCTGCCCCAGAGGGTTGTGCATGCTGAGTCGTTGAGTATATTCAAGGCTGATAGATTTTTGGACTCTAGGGGAATCGAGGGATATGGAGATCGGGCGGGAAAGTGGAATTGAGGTCGATGATCAGCCATGATCTTATTGAATGGCGGAGCAGGCTCGAGGGGCCGAATGGCCGACTCCTGCTCCTATTTCTTTTGTTCTTAAAAGGAGGAAAGGGAGGTAACGAGGCAGAGAGGTTTAGGCAGAGAATTCCAGAGCTTAGGGCCGAGGCAACTGAAGGCACGGCCACCAATGATGGAACGATTAAAATCGAGGATGCTCAAGAGGCCAGAATTGGAGGAGCGCGGAGATCTCGAAGGGTTGTAGGGCTGGAGGGGGCGAGATAGGGAGGGGGGCGAGGCCATGGAGGGGTTTGCAAACAAGGATGAGAATTTTAAAATTAAGGTGTTGCTGGACCGGGAGCCAGTGTAGGTCAGCAAACAAGGTTCAAGTGGTAACATGCTTATCTGTTTTATATAAATAATATGGAGGCTGGATAGTTTTTTAGCTGATGGGATCCCCAAGTGTTATCTCTCTGGATTTGAGTTAGTGGCGTGTCCCTCTATGAAAAAAAAAATGACTTGTATTTATATCGTGTCTTTCACAACCTCAGGACGTCCCAAAGTGCTTTACAGCCAATGAAGCACTTTTTTGAAGTGTGGTCACTGTTGTAATGTAGGAAACGCGGCAGCCAATTTGCGCACAGCAAGCTCCCACAAACAGCAATGTGATAATGACCAAATCATCTGTTTTTCGTGATGTTGGTTGAGGGATAAATATTGGCCCCAGGACACCGGGGAGAACTCCCCCCTGCTCTTCTTCGAAATAGTGGCCACGAGATCTTTTACATCCACCCGAGAGAGCAGGCGGGGCCTCGGTTTAACGTCTCATCCGAAAGACGGCACCTCTGACAGTGCAGCACTCCCTCAGCACTGCACTGGGAGTGTCAGCCTGGATTTTTGTGCTCAAGTCTCTGGAGTGGGGACTTGAACTCCGACCTTGTGATTCAGAGGTGAGAGAGAGTGCTAACAACTGAGCCATGGCTGACACGATCAGGTGTCATCGGATGAGGGAAGGTGGACTTGTATCGGGTAAACCGAAACTCCTCCTCACGGTAGTTCGGTTGGAATTCTGCGTGTGTCAGATACCAGATGGACTGGAGGAAAAAGGCAGGAAGATGGCTGAACAGGGATGGCCTGGATTTGTGTTTCTTGGAGTACTGTGGGAAGAAAAACATCCCAAACGTGGGGCAATGTTATCAAAGTAAATATTCTGCACTATTTAGCTGACTTTGGCACCCCATCCACTACCTTAAACATTCACTCCCTCCACCACCGGCGCACCGTGGCTGCAGTGTGTACCATCTACAAGATGCACTGCAGCAACTCGCCAAGGCTTCTTCGGCAGCACCTCCCAAACCCGCGACCTCTTCCACCTAGAAGGACAAGGGCAGCAGGCGCATGGGAACACCACCACCTCCAAGTTCCCCGCCAAGTCGCACACCATCCTGACTTGGAAGTATATCGGCCGATCCTTCATCGTTGCCGGGTCAAAATCCTGGAACTCCCTCCCTAACGGCACTGTGGGGGCACCTTCACCACACGGACTGCAGCGGTTCAAGAAGGCGGCTCACCACCACCTTCTCAAGGGCAATTAGGGGATGGGCAATAAATGCTGGCCTTGCCAGCGATGCTCACCTCCCGGTAACAAATTAAAAAAAAAAACTTCCTTTAAAGAAAGTAAAACATTTATAATCGGTTGTTTTTTTACAGGACCAGCACAACAAGGAAGCTCTTCAGTCGGTAAGTACAGTCTCTCTCATCTGTTGTTAAGACTGGAGGGGTGGTGGGGTGTATGTCTGCATAGAAACATACGAGCAGGTAAAGACCCTCTGGTCCATCCAGCCTGTCCCACAGTTGCGATACCTTGTGCATCACAATATATACTCCCCTCCACCCCACCCAAAACCGCGTGATCGCCCAGGAGAGACGAAAAACCAGATTAAAAACCCAGGAAGGCAGATTATTATCTGAACGGCAATAGATTGGGAGAAGGGGAAGTGCAGCGAGACCTGGGTGTCCTTGTGCACCAGTCACTGAAGGTAAGCATGCAGGTGCAGCAGGCGGTTAAGAAGGCAAATGGTATGTTGGCCTTCGTAGCGAGAGGGTTCGAGTACAGGAACAAGGATGTCTTGCTGCAGTTGTACAGAGCCTTGGTGAGACCACACCTTGAGTATTGTGTGCAGTTTTGGTCGCCTTATCTGAGGAAGGATGTTCTTGCCATGGAGGGAGTGCAGCGAAGATTCACCAGACTGATACCTGGGATGGCAGCAATGACGTATGAGGAGAGATTGGGTCGATTGGACTTATATTCGCTGGAGTTTAGAAGAATGAGGGGGGATCTCTTTGAAACTTATAAAATTCTAACGGGACTAGACAGACTAGATGCAGGAACGATGTTCCCGATGGCGGGGGAGTCCAGAACCAGGGGTCACAGTCTAAGCATAAGGGGTAAGCCATTTAGGACTGAGATGAGGGGGAATTTCTTCACCCGGAGAGTGGTGAACTTGTGGAATTCTCTACCACAGAAGGCAGTTGAGGCCAATTCATTAAATATATTCAAGAAGGAGTTGGATATATTTCTTAAGGCTAAAGGGATCAAGGGATATGGGGAGAAAGCAGGGACAGGGTACTGAGTTTGGATGATCAGCCATGATCTCATTAAATGGCGGAGCAGGCTCGAGGGGCCGAATGGCCGACTCCTGCTCCTATCTTCTATGTTTCTATGAAGAGGGAAAAAAGTGGGAAATTCCTCTCCGACCGCCTTGGGTGATCGATACTAGTCCAGGAGATCACTCTGGCCCTGATGATACGATGCAGACCCTATCTCTTGTAAGGGCTGATCTCCACCCCAGCCAGAAACCGGTCCAGCTCTCACTTGCAGGAATTCAGCGAATCGGCGTACATAACGAGAATGAACAGGAGGTGCTCTGGACTGTGGTAGTGTCGTTTCGATTGGCATTCACAGACTCTTGCAGTACAGGAGGAGGCCATTCAGCCCATCATGTCTGTGCCGGCTCTTTGAAAGAGCTCTCCAATTAGTCCCCACTCCCCCCTGCCCCTTTCCCCATAGCCCTGCAAATTTCTCCCTTTAAGATATTTATCCAATTCCCTTTTGAAAGTTACTATTGAATCTGCTCCCACCGCCCTTTCAGGCAGCGCGTTCCAGATCACAACAACAACAAAAAAATCTTCTCTCGCCTCTGGCTCTTTTGCCTTCAATCTGTGTCCTCTGATTACCAACCCTCCTGCCACTGGAAACACTCTCCTTATTTACTCTTATCAAAGCCCTTCATAATTTTTAACACCTCGATTAAATCTCCATATTTAAGGAAGGATATACTTGCATTGGAGGCAGTGCAGAGAAGGTTCACGAGGTTGATTCCTGGGATGAAGGGGTTGACGTATGACGAAAGGTTGAGCAGGTTGGGCCTATACTCATTGGAGTTTAGAAGAATGAGAGGGGATCTTATTGAAACATATAAGATGCTGAGGGGGATTGACAGGGTGGATGCTGGGAGGATGTTACCCCTAGTGGGGGAATCTAGAACTAGGGGGCATAGTTTCAGAATAAGGGGGCACCCTTTTAAAATGGAAATGAGGAGGAATTTCTTCTCTCGGAGGGTCGCGAATCTTTGGAATTCTCTACCCCAGAGAGCTGTGGAGGCGGAGTCATTGAATATATTCAAGGCGGAGATTGACAGACATTTGAACTACAGGGGAGTCAAGGGGTACGGGGAGAGAGCGGGAAAGTGGTGTTCAGGCCAAGATTGGATCAGCTATGATCTTATTGAATGGCGGAGCAGGCTCGAGGGGCCGATTGGCCGACTCGTGCTCCTGTTCCTTATGTTCTTTAACTTTCTCAGCTCTAAGGAGAACAACCTCTCCACGTAACTGAAGTCCCTCGTCCCCTGGGGTACCATTCCAGTCAATCTCCTCCGCACCCTCTCCAAGGCCTTGACATCCTTCCTAAAGTGCGGTGCTCAGAATTGGACACACTACTCCAGCTGGGGCCTGGATTAAACAGCGTCACTCGGATTTCGGTAAAACGCAACCTTTGTTGCATGTGAAATCTTAACGGGAAAACATCCACTGTACAATTCGAGATTTTTTCCCACTCAAGCTTGGGTCCTGCCAGGAGTGGGTGTCCTGGGTTTTCTACCTCTCTGTTGGTGTCTGCCTCCTGGATCAAAGTGTCCAGGTAACTCTCCCCATCCCTGATGCCCTGCAATGTCTGCACCTCAGACTCCAGCTCACAAACTCTGAGCTGAAGTCCCTCAAGTACAAATACACAAATCACTAAAAGTTGCAACACAGAGGGGCAAGGCCATAAAAAAGCAAACCAAGCACTAGGGTTTATTTCTGGAGGGATAGAAATTGAAAAGTAGGAAAGTTACAGGAAACTCTCTTTTAACCGGAAACCTCTGTTAACCGGCAAAATTCAGGAGTAGGTTCAGGTAAGTTTTACTTCATATAAGTGGCAGTTCCTGGATCTGTGGCTGTGTAATCGGGGTTCCTGCACTTGTTGCTAAGCAACAGGGACGCTTGGTCTGTGGCCGGAGTTCCTGCACATGTTGCTAAGCAACAGGGAAGCCTGGATTTGTTGCTGTGTACGGAGCTCTCGTACCTTTTAAACTATACCTCTCTGTAATCCGGACATTTTGATAAACCGGCACCACGCCGGTCCCGTTGGTGCCGGATAAAAGAGTTTCCTGTATGCTAAACCTGTATCGAACCTTGGCTAGACCACACTTTTTATTATATATATATATATATATATATATTTTTTATCCACACCTTTGTTTTGGCCCTTCCCCCTTTTTTTTCTCTCCCACATGGCAGCTGTCTCTCATTCTGCCAGCGCATTTCACACCTAATCTAGAGCCGTCTTTTGTCTCCACTAGTCCTATCACCATCTCGTCTGGTTTTGAATACCTCTTAATGTCTCTTCACTTCTCTTTTGTTCTTTATCCCCATTTCCCAGCCCCCAAACTGGCCTTTTAATCTGTTTCATTTCCGGTGTTTTTTCAGTCCTGACGAAGGGTTTCGACCCGAAACGTTGACTCTATTTCTCTCTCCACGGATGTTGCCTGGCCTGCTGAGTTTTTCCAGCATTTTCTGTTGTTATTTTGGAGTACTGCGTACAGTTCTGGTCGCCATATTATATAAAAAGGATATAGAGGCACTGGAGAGGGTGCAGAGAAGATTTACAAGGATGATACCAGAAATGCGAGGGTATACATATCAGGAAAGGATGAACAGGCTGGGTCTCTTTTCTTTTGAAAAAAGAAGGCTGAGGGGTGACCTAATAGAGGTCTTTAAAATTACAGGAAACTTTGTGCTATCCAGCACCGACGGGACCGAGCTGTTGCTGTCCCATCAAAACTGCCGGACAAACCAGCGCTAATTTTGAAACATAGAGATTTTGAGCTCCGTATCTGGCAACAAACCCTGTTGCTCAGCAACAGCTTCTAAACAGTCGGCCGTACCTTGCAAGCGTCTCTGTAGCATAGCAACAGCTTCAGCGTGACCTTGCAGAGCCTGACTGGTGGAAAAAAAAGCAACAAAAAGAAAAAAAAACACGAACGAAACGGCTCCTGATTTTTGCCGGTGGCTCGAGCATTCCGGACAGTTAACCTCCAGATAAACCAAAGTTTCCTGTATGAAAGGTTTTGATAGAGTGGATAGAGAGAGAGTGTTTCCACTTGTGGGGAGGAGCATAACTAGAGGCCATCAATATAAGATAGTCACCAAGAAATCCAATAGGGAATTCAGGAGAAACTTCTTTACCCAGAGAGTGGTGAGAATGTGGAACTCGCTGCCACAGGGAGTGGTTGAAGCGAATAGTATCGATCGATGCATTTAAGGGGAGGCTGGACAAGCATATGAGGGAGAAGGGAATAGAGGGTTATGCTGAGAGTTAGATGAGGAAAGACGGGAGGAGGCTCGAGTGGAGCACAAACACCGGCATGGCCTGGTTGGGCCGAATGGCCTGTTTCTGTGCCGTACATCCTATGTCAGTTCGGGATATTCTACCGATTTGCTTTAATGGGTGGAAAATAGCGAATTGGTCAGTACAGAGGCAGAAAAGGCCGGTATTTTCTGTCGGGTGAAGTGCTGATGAGGACAGGTCTGTCGCTGGTGGTGGAAACATTTAAGGGGACGAATTAAAAGTGTCGCACAAGAAAAGTATGGCACGCCATGACAACGTATCGGGTTAAATGTGACCTTTTACTGTGTAGCTGGACCGTGCACTCAATAAAACTCAGTAACCGCTGTTCGGATTGTAAAGTTGAATTTGAAAAATAAAAATCGGTGAATTTGTCGAGAGGATTCTCAAGATGATGGAGGTGGCCTGACCGGAAAGAACAGTGTGAGAGCTTTAATTATTTTAATATTACACACAGCATCCTGATTTCTCGAGGCTGCGAAAGCGAGGGAAGGAAATTCGACTGGAGCTAAATGCTCTGTATCACCAGGAGAGCCAGCTGGATGAACACTTCTACCTGAAGGCCTTGAAACTTCCCAACTGGACTCACCCAAGTGTGGTAAAAATGATTTTTGGATCGTGTGCGTGTCTCTTTCCCTCTCTTTTCCCCCCCCCTCTCTCTTCCCCCCCCTCTCTCTTTCCCCCCCCTCTCTCTTTCCCCCCCCTCTCTCTTTCCCCCCCCTCTCTCTTCCCCCCCTCTCTCTTCCCCCCCCCTCTCTCTTCCCCCCCCTCTCTCTTCCCCCCCCCCTCTCTTCCCCCCCCCTCTCTCTTCCCCCCCTCTCTCTTCCCCCCCCCTCTCTCTTCCCCCCCCCTCTCTCTTCCCCCCCCTCTCTCTTCCCCCCCCTCTCTCTTCCCCCCCCTCTCTCTTCCCCCCCCCTCTCTCTTCCCCCCCCCCTCTCTCTTCCCCCCCCCTCTCTCTTCCCCCCCCCCTCTCTCTTCCCCCCCCCTCTCTCTTCCCCCCCCCTCTCTCTTCCCCCCCCTCTCTCTTCCCCCCCCTCTCTCTTCCCCCCCCTCTCTCTTCCCCCCCTCTCTCTTCCCCCCCCTCTCTCTTCCCCCCCTCTCTCTTCCCCCCCCTCTTCCCCCCCTCTCTCTTCCCCCCCTCTCTCTTCCCCCCCCTCTCTCTTCCCCCCCCTCTCTCTTCCCCCCCCTCTCTCTTCCCCCCCCTCTCTCTTCCCCCCTCTCTCTCTTCCCCCCCCCTCTCTCTTCCCCCCCCTCTCTCTTCCCCCCCCCCTCTCTCTTCCCCCCCCCTCTCTCTTCCCCCCCCTCTCTCTTCCCCCCCCTCTCTCTTCCCCCCCCTCTCTCTTCCCCCCCCTCTCTCTTCCCCCCCCTCTCTCTTCCCCCCCCTCTCTCTTCCCCCCCCTCTCTCTTCCCCCCCCTCTCTCTTCCCCCCCCCCTCTCTCTTCCCCCCCCCTCTCTCTTCCCCCCCCTCTCTCTTCCCCCCCTCTCTCTTCCCCCCCTCTCTCTTCCCCCCCCCTCTCTTCCCCCCCCCTCTCTTCCCCCCCCCCTCTCTTCCCCCCCTCTCTCTTCCCCCCCTCTCTCTTCCCCCCCTCTCTCTTCCCCCCCTCTCTCTTCCCCCCCCCCCTCTCTCTTCCCCCCCCCTCTCTCTTCCCCCCCCTCTCTCTTCCCCCCCCTCTCTCTTCCCCCCCCTCTCTCTTCCCCCCCCTCTCTCTTCCCCCCCCTCTCTCTTCCCCCCCTCTCCCTTCCCCCCCTCTCTCTTCCCCCCCTCTCTCTTCCCCCCCTCTCTCTTCCCCCCCTCTCTCTTCCCCCCCCTCTCTCTTCCCCCCCCTCTCTCTTCCCCCCCCTCTCTCTTCCCCCCCCTCTCTCTTCCCCCCTCTCTCTTCCCCCCTCTCTCTTCCCCCCTCTCTCTTCCCCCCCTCTCTCTTCCCCCCCTCTCTCTTCCCCCCCTCTCTCTTCCCCCCTCTCTCTTCCCCCCCTCTCTCTTCCCCCCCTCTCTCTTCCCCCCTCTCTCTTCCCCCCCTCTCTCTTCCCCCCCCTCTCTCTTCCCCCCCCTCTCTCTTCCCCCCCCTCTCTCTTCCCCCCCCTCTCTCTTCCCCCCCCTCTCTCTTCCCCCCCTCTCTCTTCCCCCCCCTCTCTCTTCCCCCCCCTCTCTCTTCCCCCCCCTCTCTCTTCCCCCCCCTCTCTCTTCCCCCCCCTCTCTCTTCCCCCCCCTCTCTCTTCCCCCCCCTCTCTCTTCCCCCCCCTCTCTCTTCCCCCCCCTCTCTCTTCCCCCCCTCTCTCTTCCCCCCCTCTCTCTTCCCCCCCTCTCTCTTCCCCCCCCCTCTCTTCCCCCCCCCTCTCTTCCCCCCCCTCTCTCTTCCCCCCCCCTCTCTCTTCCCCCCCCCTCTCTCTTCCCCCCCCCTCTCTCTTCCCCCCCCCTCTCTCTTCCCCTCCCCTCTCTCTTCCCCTCCCCTCTCTCTTCCCCCCCCTCTCTCTTCCCCCCCCTCTCTCTTCCCCCCCCTCTCTCTTCCCCCCCCTCTCTCTTCCCCCCCCTCTCTCTTCCCCCCCCTCTCTCTTCCCCCCCCTCTCTCTTCCCCCCCCCCCCTCTCTTCCCCCCCCCTCTCGCCTTTCCCCCCCCCCCTCGCCCTTGTTTCTATCTCTTGTCTGTCTCTGTTTTCTCTCCCATTTTCTTTCTCTCTCGCTCTCTTGCTCTAATTGGATCAATCAGCCTCCGTGGTGCCAGTGGTCTCTGCGTCCTCCTCGGGTCTGGCACTCTTGTATTTTTTGCCTCCTCCGGAGTTCTCGCCCTGTTTCCCTCTGCAGACCTGCAGTTATTGTTCTCCTTCAACCCCTTACATCCTGTTCTTCTGTCGGATCACCAGGGTTGGGACTTCAACCTAAAGCCACCCGCCGCCCTGCGTTCCCCCAACCAGCTGGGATGGTGGCTTATTCTGGGACGTAAATCCTACAAAGGACACTGTTGTCACTGTTTTAACACAACAGACACATGGGGTGTGACATGAATCTTGCCATTCATGTGGAAATGACTTATGAAATAATACTGGGAGGTCTGCTGGTGGCGCTGTCCAGGGAGAGTATAAATACTTGGGCACGGGCCCAGCTTGCTCAGGACATTCTTAACAGGAACTAGTGAAGGACACAACTAGACCTCCATGTTGTAAAACAGCTGATTAAAGCTTTGTTTAACGCTTAGACCAAGTGCCTAGTAGTTTTCTTAAGTCAGTGTGCGAGTGTCCTTGCCCCATTCCCCCCACCCCCCTCTCCTGCTGACCTTTCCGCAGGTGCCAAATGCTGCCTCGGACATATTACAGGAAACTCTCTTTTAACTGGCACCTAAATAACCAGAACTCTCTGTTAACCGGCAAAATTCAGGAGTAGGTTCAGGTAAGTTTTACTTCATATTAGTGGCAGCTCCTGGATCTGTGGCTGTGTAACCGGGGTTCGTGCACTTGTTGCTAAGCAACAGGGACGCTTGGTCTGCGGCTGGAGTTCCTGCACCTGTTGCTAAGCAACAGGGAAGCCTGGATTTGTTGCTGTGTACGGAGCTCTCATACCTTTTGAACCATATTTCTCTGTAATCCGGACATTTTGATAAACCGGCACCACGCCGGTCTCGTTGGTGCCGGATAATAGAGTTTCCTGTATCGGGAGACTGTAATTTCTCGGAGTTGACCTGAGTATCGGGACTTGATCCCTCTGATCCGGTTCCAGCACTCCACCGCCATACCACAGGAAGCCCGCACGTGAGTCTCTCCCTTCCTCCTCCGCCTTCCCTCTTTTTCTACTTATAGGAGACGCCCCAGTTATCACGTGTCTCCGGTCTGGTTCACACGGTTTTAAATCCGAGTTTTAACCATTCTCTCTTTCTTTGAAGCCCATCGGTGATGAAAGTCAGGCCCGTGTGCTTGAAACGATGGGCGAGAAGCCAGGTGAGAATCCTTGGGTTATCAATAGCCGCGGTACACAAAAAGTACGCAACTTGTATTTATACAGCGCTTTTAACCTAGCAAAACGCCCCAAGGAACGATTATCAGACAAAATTTGACACCTGAGATATTAGGACAGGTGACCAAAAGCTTGGTCAAAGAGGCAGGTTTTAAGGAGCATCTTAAAGGAGGAGAGAGGCGGAGAGGTTTAGGGAGGGAGTGCCAGAGCTTCGGGCCCAGGCGGCTGAAGGCACAGCCGCTAGTGGTGGAGCGATTAAAATCAGGGATGTTCAAGAGGCCAGAATTGGTGGAGCGCAGATATCTTGGAGGGTTGTAGTGCCGGAGGGGAGGTTACAGCGATAGGGAGGGAGCGAGGCTATGGAAGGATTTGAAAAGAGCAGGAGTGTTATATTTGGCAGCTAAAAATAACAATCCCTCACCACATCCCAGAGTACTTCACATCCAATGAACTACTTTTGAAGTTAAATAACTTTTTGTTTCTGTGCTCATTTTTATTGAGCGAGGAACGTTGACCAGGTCACCAGGAGATTTCTGCCTTCTGAATACTGCCGTGGGATCTTTAAACGCCCACGGGAACAGACCAGACAAGATCTCGGTTTAACGCCTCTTCCGAAAGACGACACCGCCGGCAGCGCAATGCTCCCTCAGCGCTGCACTTGGAGTGTCGGCCTACATTACGCGCTCAAGTCTCGGGACTGGGACTTGAACTCCCGGCTTTCTGACTCGAGGCAAGAGCGTTCCCTACCGAGCCAAGCTGACTATGCAATACATGAACATAGGAAACGAAAGGGGAGAATTGGCCAAAGCAGTGTTTTCGCCCAAAGCGGGTTGTAGTCAATGAGAGGCGAGAGTGCTGCCAACTGGGTATCCAGACCATCTGCGAGCAATACCAGGGGAGGTCCGCCAGTTCTATCAAAGCCTTGTTTTAATTTGTGACTGAGGGCTCGCAAGTCTGTTCTGACCATTTTCTTTCTTTTATCTTCTAGTGTTTGATTTTAAACCCAAGGGCCATTTGCAAATTGGTGAAGACTTGGATATTATTAGACAGCGGTAAGATGTGATGTGATCAAACCCTGGTCTCAGCCCAGTGGCAATGGTAGATGTGCAATGGAGTGACGCAGGCTTTTCACACATGACCCAAATGTTCATACTTTCTTTAGGTGAACTGTTCAGTGGATTGTCTGAGCATTAAAGACCGGAAACTAATAGATTCGGATCAGGAGTCATTTGGGATTTTACACAACGGGAGTGAATGGGAATGGGTTTATTCCATTGGGATTCTATGCATTGGGAGCGACTGGAAGAGATTCAATCCATTGGGATTCTGTGCATTGGGAGTGACTGGGAAGAGATTCAATCCATTGGGATTCTGTGCATTGGGAGTGACTGGAAGAGATTCAATCCATTGGGATTCTGTGCATTGGGAGTGACTGGGAAGAGATTCATTCCATTGGGATTCCGTGCATTGGGAGCGACTGGAAGAGATTCAATCCATTGGGATTCTGTGCATTGGGAGTGACTGGGAAGAGATTCAATCCATTGGGATTCTGTGCATTGGGAGTGACTGGGAAGAGATTCAATCCATTGGGATTCTGTGCATTGGGAGTGACTGGGAAGAGATTCATTCCATTGGGATTCCGTGCATTGGGAGCGACTGGAAGAGATTCAATCCATTGGGATTCTGTGCATTGGGAGTGACTGGGAAGAGATTCATTCCATTGGGATTCTATGTTAAATGTTGACATAAAAACGTGGCCAACAATCCCGATGACGGGGTGTGTTAAATACAAAAGGTTTTTGGTAACGGTTGCATTTCCTGACAAGGAAACGAAACTCGGACAGAGTTGCACGTGCTGCAAAGCGCGTTTCCGGTTCGTTGGCCGGGGGGGGGTGGGGGGTCACTCTCTTTAATCTAATCCCTTTAATGTACATCGCATTCCTTTAAGAGCGGTGTCCCGTGCAAATGCACTTCTCCTTTAAGTTGGGATCTTGCTGGAACCAGCTGCCTATTCCATTGGCTGACACAACAGGCACTGTGTTACAAAAGTGATTGATTGCTTCCAGATGTACTGACAAAAGTAACAAAGGGCTGCGGAAATGCAAAATCTGCTCTTGCTTTTTATGGTTGAACTGGCCTCGTTAAGTTCTGTCCCAGTTGTTGACCTAATACGCATCCATGGTTATCTCTCTTTAAATGAGTCCGACCCTCACAGAGGCTGCAGTCTTTGAAGGCGGGATACAATTTTTTTTAGAAGCCCCAGTCCCGCATCGCCAAGCAAATGAAGCAATTAGCCGCCAGCTGTTTAATGCATCCTAAATTCTTGTCATTTACCCATCGCCTCGCCTCCCTGGAGATTCAGTCAGTAATCACACACACAGCAACCTATGGATTTAATTAGACTTCAGTGCAAGTGTTTGAAGCGCCTCCAACTAATCGATTGCGGCGTTAGACGGCCACAGTAGAAAGCCGCTGGACTCGCTCGCAAATGAAAAACTTCCAGTGTTTATCCTCACATTTTCTCCCCACTTCTCCACCCCCGCCCCCTGGTGGGAGCTGACTCGCGCTGGGGCACAGTTTTTCGGGTGGCAGCCACATTGCCCATTTTCCATGTGCGAATGCAGACTGTAAGTTCCAAATGGCTAGTTGGCCATGAAGGGCATCACAGATGGGCCAGATTCTCTCCTCACCTGAAATCCCTTGGCTGGTGGTGAGGGGGGGGGGCGGCAAATAGAAAGAAAGACTTGCATTTCTATAGCGCCTTTCACGGCCTCAGGACGTCCCAAAGCACTTTAACAATACTGTGGAGGAGGAACTCCTGGAGTGTATACGGGATGGTTTCCTGGACCAATATGTCGAGGAACCAACTCGGGATCAGGCCATCTTAGACTGGGTATTATGCAATGAGAAAGGATTAATTAGCAATCTTGTTGTTCGAGGCCACTTGGGTCGGAGCGATCATAATATGATCGAATTCTTCATTAAGATGGAGAGTGAGGTAGTTGACTCAGAGACTAAGGTCCTGAATTTAAATAAAGGGAACTATGATGGTATGAGGCGTGAGTTGGGTAGGATTGATTGGGGAATGTTACTCAAAGGGTTGACGGTGGATAGGCAATGGCAAACATTCAAAGATCGCATGGATGAGCTACAGAATTTATTTATCCCAGTCTGGCATAAAAATAAAACAAAAAAGGTGACTCAACCGTGGCTAACAAGGGAAATTAGGGCTAACATAAGATCCAAAGAGAGGACATATAAATTGGCCAAAAAAAGCAGCAAACCTGAGGATTGGGAGCAATTTAGGATTCAGCAAAGGAGGACCAAGGGATTAATTAAGAAGGGGAAAATAGATTATGAAAGTAAGGTGGCAGGGAACATAAAAACTGACTGTAAAAGCTTTTATAGATATGTGAAGAGAAAAAGATTGGTCAAGTCAAGCGTGGGTCCCTTAGTCAGAATCAGGGGAATTTATAATGGGGAACAAAAAAATGGCTGACCAATTAAATACATACTTTGGTTCTGTCTTCACAAAGGAGGACACAAATAACCTCCCAGAGATGTCGGGGAACATAGAGACTAATGAGAGGGAGGAACTGAAAGAAATCAGTATTTGTAGGGAAATGGTGTTGGGGAAGTTGACTGGATTGAAGGCCGATAAATCCCCAGGGCCTGATAATCTACATCCTAGGGTACTTAAGGAAGTGGCCCTGGAGATAGTAGATGCATTGTGTGGTAAACCACTGTTGTTAGTATTGTTGTACTTGTCTGTGCATGCCTCAGCTGACTCCGCCCCTGGCTCCACCCTCATGGCTGGGTATAAAGGTCGCTGCTCAGAAGCCTCCGGCCCTTTTGGATACCAGGCAACCCCAAGAGGCATGCTCTGTTCTTTGGTAATAAAAGCCTGTTTATTACTTACTCAATCTCCAGTCTTTTGTAGCAATTGATAGTGCATCAATTTTATTACCAAAGTTAAATGTTGGCTGCGGATGCTGATCAACCGATGGCGCAAAACGCTGAGCAGCAGGCGCTGCTGCGAGCCCTCAGACCAACATGCCTGGACCTAGACCCCCAAGAAGCGGGTTCGTCGACTAAATTCGCACAATGGCTGCGTTGCTTTGAGGCGTATCTGGAAGCCTCGACCGTGACTCTTGATGAAAATAAACTGAAAATCCTGGCCTCGAAGGTGAGCCACCAAGTCTATACTTTAATCCAAGATGCGACGACCTACGCGGCGGCTATCGACCTACTGAAAGGGCAGTATGCACGCCCGGTTAACACGGTCTATGCCAGGCACCTTTTAAGATCTCGCAGACAGCAGCCCAGGGAATCGGTGGAAGCCTTCCTACGGGCACTGCGGGTACTCGGACGCGGCTGCGACTGCAAGGAAGTATCGGCCGCGGCACATGCGGAGGGACTGATACGAGACGCTTTCGTTGCGGGTCTAAGGTCCGACTACTCCCGGCAGAGGCTGCTGGAGAAGGGTGAAATAGACCTGACAAAGGCAGTGTCCCTCGCGCTCTCGCTCGACGCGGCCCACAGAAATATGGACGCTTTCTCCCCTCATCGCCCCGCGCCGTGGACGCCGCAATCTTGGGCCATGGGACCGCCACCTCCAACTGCTGCAGCGATGTCCAAGGCACAAAAATGCTATTTTTGTGGCCAAGCTAAACACCCTAGAGCACGCTGCCCCGCGAAGAATGCTACCTGCTCCGGCTGCGGGAAGAAAGGTCACTACGTTAGCGCCTGCAAAGGGAAGACCGCTAACGCCAGCAGCGCTGCGTGCGAACCGTGGGCGCAGCCATCTTGTCCGCCATCTTGGGCTCCCCCAGCCGCGTGGGGACCGTGGGCGCCGCCATTTTGTCCGCCATCTTGGACGCCTCCGACTTTGGTTACGGGGGACCCGGACTCCACCACCGCCTCATCGGACGACCGCATCGACACGCTTGAACATACGCTGGCTTCCGTGACGCTGGATCAATCTCTCCCGCATCAACTGTCCAGGTCCATGATGGACATTACGGTAAACGGCTGCGCCACTACCTGCCTTTTTGACAGCGGGAGCACGGAGAGTTTTATACACCCCGACACGGTGCGCAGTTACTCTCTCCCGGTCCTGCCGACGCGTCATCGCATCTCTATGGCTTCCAAAGCCCAGTCAGCGGACGTCGGTGGCTACTGTATGGTGACTCTTTCAGTGCGGGGTACTGAATACAAAAATTTTAAACTTCTGGTCCTGCCCCATCTCTGCGCTGCCGTCCTACTGGGGTTGGATTTTCAGTGCCACCTTAAGAGTGTCACTTTAGCGTATGGTGGACCCCTCCCCCCTCTCACAGTCTGCAGCCAGCAGTTTTTAAATCGCCCGCCGCGCGCCATTTGCAGCCTCTCCACCCTTAAAGTCTCCCCCCCCTCCTTGTTCGCTAACCTCACCCGCGACTGTAAGCCCATCGCTACCAAAAGTAGGCGTTACAGTGCCGGGGATAGGGGTTTCATTAAATCCGAGGTAGCGAGACTCCTGAAGGAAGGGATTATCGAGAGCAGCAATAGCCCATGGCGAGCACAAGTGGTGGTGGTGAAGGCTGGCGGCAAACAGCGCCTAGTTATTGACTACAGCCAGACGATCAACCGCTACACCCAGCTGGATGCATATCCACTCCCCCGCATATCTGACATGGTCAATCAGATAGCACAATACCGGGTGTTCTCGACGATTGATCTGAAGTCGGCATACCACCAGCTCCCCATCAGGGCTGAGGACCGCCAGTACACAGCTTTTGAAGCTGACGGTCGGCTCTATCACTTTCTCAGAGTTCCCTTCGGCGTCACCAACGGAGTTTCTGTCTTCCAACGGGAGATGGACCGGATGGTTGACCAGAACGCGCTCCAGGCCACTTTCCCATATCTAGACAACGTCACCATCTGCGGCCACGACCAGCAGGACCACGACGTTAATCTAGAGAAATTCCTCCGGACGGCCCAGCGGCTGAATCTCACATACAACAAAGACAAATGTATGTTTCGTACTACGCGCCTTGCTATTCTTGGCTGCGTAGTGGAGAACGGAGTCATCGGCCCAGACCCCGATAGAATGCGCCCCCTTATGGAGCTCCCCCTCCCCCACTGCCAGAAAGCACTGAAGAGATGCCTGGGGTTTTTCTCTTACTATGCGCAGTGGGTGCCCAACTATGCGGATAAAGCCCGACCCCTCATCAAGTCCGCCTCCTTCCCCCTGACAGCAGAGGCCTGTGCAGCCTTCACTCTCATAAAAGGAGACATTGCGAAGGCCACAATGCACGCTGTGGATGAGTCCCTTCCTTTTCAAGTGGAGAGCGACGCATCCGACTTTGCCCTAGCTGCAACCCTTAACCAGGCGGGGAGACCCGTGGCCTTTTTCTCAAGGACCCTCCAGGGCCCCGAGATTCGACACTCCTCTGTCGAAAAGGAGGCCCAGGCCATTGTGGAAGCCGTGCAACATTGGCGGCATTACCTGGCCGGAAAACGATTTACCCTGCTCACTGACCAGCGTTCAGTGGCTTTTATGTTTCATAATAAGCAGCGGGGCAAAATCAAGAATGAGAAGATCTTAAGGTGGAGAATCGAACTCTCCACCTACAATTACGATATCTTGTACCGGCCCGGGAAACTCAATGAGCCCCCAGATGCCCTATCACGTGGTACGTGCGCCAACGCGCAGGTTGATAGGCTACAGACCCTCCACAATGACCTCTGCCACCCGGGGGTCACCAGGTTCTTCCATTTTATCAAATCCCGTAACCTGCCCTACTCCATCGAGGAGGTCAGGACCATGACCAGGAACTGCCAGATCTGTGCCGAGTGCAAGCCGCATTTTTATAGGCCAGACAGAGCGAGCCTGATCAAAGCCACGCGCCCCTTCGAGCGGCTGAGCATCGATTTTAAAGGGCCCCTCCCCTCCTCTGACCGCAATGTGTACTTCCTCAATATAATTGATGAGTACTCCCGTTTCCCGTTTGCCATCCCTTGCTCGGACATGACCAGTACCACGGTCATTAAATGTCTGAATGACCTCTTCGCCTTGTTCGGTTTCCCTAGCTATATCCATAGCGACAGGGGCTCATCTTTTATGAGCGACGAACTTCGGCAGTACCTGCTCGCGAGAGGCATTGCTACAAGCAGGACCACCAGCTACAACCCCCGGGGTAACGGCCAGGTGGAAAGGGAGAATGCGACAGTCTGGAAGGCAGTCCTTTTAAACTTAAAATCTAAGGGCCTTCCGACCTCCCGCTGGCAGGAGGTCCTCCCTGCGGCGCTCCATTCCATTCGGTCGCTGCTCTGTACACCCACCAATGCCACTCCTCACGAGAGAATGTTCTCCTTCCCCAGGAAGTCCACGTCGGGGATTTCGCTACCAACATGGCTGACTTCTCCAGGTCCCGTCCTACTGCGGAAGCACGTGAGGACCCATAAGGCGGACCCCCTGGTCGAGAGGGTGAGCCTCCTCCACGCTAACCCGCAGTATGCTTACGTGGTGTACCCGGACGGGCGGGAGGACACAGTCTCCATTCGAGACCTCGCACCTGCAGGTGCTCCTGAAACACCCTCTTCGCCACCCACCGCTACTCCTGCCTACCCCCAGGACACAGTCCCCGCACGAGACCTCGCACCTTCGGGTGCCTCTGAGAGACCACCATCGCTACCTCCCATTACCCATGCTCTGACCCCTGTAGACGGCATGCAGCAGCCCCAGGGTCCGCCACCTGCTACACCTCCTCTGAACGAGACACCGGGTTCACCGTTGGATGCTGCACCATCACCGCCGCTGCTGCGACGCTCAGGACGGCTTACAAGGCCTCCTGATAGACTTCAGTACACGAATTTTTAGTGCACTTCACCCCGCCGGACTCAATTCTAAACAAGGGGTGAATGTGGTAAACCACTGTTGTTAGTATTGTTGTACTTGTCTGTGCATGCCTCAGCTGACTCCGCCCCTGGCTCCACCCTCATGGCTGGGTATAAAGGTCGCTGCTCAGAAGCCTCCGGCCCTTTTGGATACCAGGCAACCCCAAGAGGCATGCTCTGTTCTTTGGTAATAAAAGCCTGTTTATTACTTACTCAATCTCCAGTCTTTTGTAGCAATTGATAGTGCATCACATTGCTGGTCATCTTCCAGAACTCGATAGACTCTGGAACAGTACCCATGGATTGGAGGGTAGCTAATGTTACCCCACTATTCAAAAAAAGGTGGTAGAGAAAAAGCAGGGAATTATAGACCGGTAAGCCTGACATCGGTGGTGGGGAAAATTCTAGAGTCCATTATAAAAGATGTAATAGCAGAGCACTTGGAAAGCAGTGACAGGATCGGACAAAGTCAACATGGATTTACAAAAGGTAAATCGTGCCTGACTAATCTACTGGAATTTTTTTGAGGATGTAACTGGTAAAATAGATAAGGGAGAACCAGTGGATGTGGTGTATTTGGACTTTCAGAAGGCTTTCGATACGGTCCCGCATAAGAGATTAGCGTGTAAAGTTAAGGCACATGGGATACAGGAAACTCTTTTTTTATCCAGCAGCGACGGGACTGCCGTGGTGCTGGTTGATCAAAAAGTCCGGATTACAGGGAGGTATACTTACCAAGGTACGAGAGCCCTGGTTACACGGCCACAGGTGCAGGAGTCCCGGTTACACAGCCACAGATCCAGGAACCCCGGTTACATGGCCACTAATATATAGTAAAACTTACCTGAACCTACTCCTGAATTTTGCCGGTTAAGAGAGGTTTCCGGATATTTAAGTGCCGGTTAAAAAAGAGTTCCCTTAATAAAAACATTATCTGGGTCATTATCACATCGCTGTTTGTGGGAGCTTGCTGTGCACACATTGTCTGCCGCAGTTCCTACATTACAACAGTGACTACACTCCAGAAAGTACTTCATTGGCTGTAAAGCGCTTTGGGACGACCTGAAATCGTAAATGCAAGTCTTTTTAACAATTCGATCTTGCACCGGTCCTGTTCGCGTTCTGGACGTCACATTTTTAGGTCAAGTCAGGTCGCGTGTGGGCAACTTGTTCCTGTTCTAACACGTCCACGCCAGCCAGCGGCGCCTGCTAGTAAGTGCTTTCCTGGTAATGAATCTGTGTCTCGTAGGCATTGCCTGACTTCCTGTTGATGTCTTCCCATTGGTTGTCAAACGGCGGAGGGGAAAATGAGATGCAACCCCCGCGGCACTCGCTCTCTCTCTCTCTCTCTCTCTCTCTCTCTCTCTTTCTCTCTCTCTCTCTTGCATTCATTGCCGACGCTTCTACCAGCCTCACTGACAGCTCTGCCCCTCATTCCCACTCCTCGCCATCTGTCCCTGTAGCTGACAATGACACACAATTTAAAGTGCGATTACAGCAGCTCATTAAGAGATTGGGTCGCGGTTCTCCGCACGGGTCTCGCTGTTTGAGTGACGTTTCTTTACAAGAAGCTCTCGTTCTCCAGCCCAAACTGAAAACCTCGGGGCAGTTTCCTGTTACGGCAGCCATTACATTTGCTGCACTTGGTGTAAAGACTTCCCAGGTTTAACTGGAGGCAGTCACAAGGTGGCACTGTCTCTCCCTCTTACATTGTGCCTCATTTTTCCTGAAGGTGCTGACTCGCGCTGGAGACTGGCTCCATGGGCACCGGGTCTCTGCCGACGCTCCACCCCGCGTTGCCGCTCTTGACGTGCAAGGCTGGGCTCTGACTGTTGACGGGCTATTCGGCCATGGAGGCCATCGCAGCCGAGTCCAGTCGCTCATCGCCAGGCGTGCACAGAGCAGGGGATCGCTGGATATTGGGAGGTGGGAACCCTGGCTGTTTGTTTGTGTTGGGCCGCGACTAATGGTGTGCACCTCTCGTGGCTCAGCTCAGTGCTGCCCGAGATCAATCCAGGGATCACCTTGCATGTGGAAATATTTCTGCCATCTGCAGCTTTCTTGTCGGTATATCAGAACAGGAGGAGGCCATTCAGCCCCTCGAGCATGTTCCACCATTCAATGAGATCACGGCTGACCTGTATCTTAACTCCATCTACCCACCTTGGTTCCGTAACCCTTAATTCCCTTCCCCAACAAAAATCTATCGATCATAGTTTTGACATTTTTAATTGACCCCCAACCTCAACAGCTTTTTGGGGGAGAGAGTTCCAGATTTCCACTGCCCTTTGTGTGAAGAAGTGCTTCCTGACATCACCCCTGAACGGCCTGGCTCTAATTTGAAGATGATGCCCCCTTGTTCTGGACTCTTTCCCCCACCCCCCCCCCCCCGCCCCCCCACCGGAGGAAATAGTTTCTTTATATCTACCCTATCGAATCCTTGAATTATTTTAAACACCTCAATCAGATCACCCCTTTAAATGTTGGTTAAAAAGCGACTCGTTTTGATTTTAAACATTAAGCTAAAATCGTCTGCTTTTGCTTCTTGCTAGACGGCTCTCGCACATCTCTGGACATCGGTCCTACTATCTGCGAGGAGCAGGCAGCGAACTGCAACTCGCCTTAGTCCAGTTCACGATGAGCAAACTCCTCAAAAAGGTAAGCTATCTCAGTCCGAATCCTACCAAGTCTCTCTTTGTTTTGCTCTCTTTCCTGATTTCCCCTCCCCACCCCGACCGATAGAAAGAAAGACTTGCATTTATATAGCGCCTTTCACGACCTCAGGACACCCCAAAGCACTTTAAGTACTTTTGAAGTGTAGTCACTGTTGTAATGTAGGAAACGCGGCAGCCAATTTGCACAAAGCAAGCTCCCACAAACAGCAATGTGATAATGACCAGATCATCTGTTTGTTATGTTGGTTGAGGGATAAATATTGACCCCAGGACACCAGGGGAGGACTCCCCTTGCTCCTCTTCAAAATAGTGCCCTGGGATCTTTTACGTCCACTTTCGAATGTACTTAATGGCTGTAAAGCGCTATATAAATGCAAGTCTGTCTTTATTTTCCTTCTCTCAGTAATGCCCCAAAGCACTTTGCACGCAGTGAATTACTTTGGCAATGCGGTGTCCTGATGTGTAGGGAAAAGCAAAGCCATATTGCGCACAGAAAGATCCCACAAAATGCACTGAGGTAAATGACTGGAGTCATTGTGGCGGTTGTGGGAGGGCCATTAGCCAGGGCCAACGTTCCCCCCTAATTTTCTTCGGGGTGCGCGGTCACTTTAACGGGCTGTGCGGCCCATTCAAAATTCCGCGCAGGTGCGAAACCTCCCATTTGAAACATAGGAGAAATAGGAGCAGGAGTCGGCCATTCGGCCCCTCGAGCCTGCTCCGCCATTCAATAAGATCATGGCTGATCTTCTACCTCAACTCCACCTTCCTGCACTATCCCCATATCCCTTGATTCCCCTAGAGTCCAAAAATCTATCGATCTCTGTCTTGAATATACTCAACGACTGAGCCTCCACAGCCTTCTGGGATAAAGAATTCCAAAGATTCACCACCCTCTGAGTGAAGAAATTTCTCCTCATCT
Source organism: Somniosus microcephalus (assembly GCF_052327205.1). Lineage (NCBI taxonomy): Eukaryota > Metazoa > Chordata > Chondrichthyes > Squaliformes > Somniosidae > Somniosus > Somniosus microcephalus. The sequence continues at coordinate 7,152,858 of NC_141020.1, forward strand.
CAGTCCTTAAATGGCCGACCCCTTATTCTGAGACAGTGACCTCTGGTTTTCGACTCCCCAGCCAGGGGGAAACATCCTCCCTGCATCTACCCTGTCAAGCCCTGTAAGAATTTTGTATGTTTCAATGAGATCACCTCTCATTCTTCTAAACTCTAGAGAATATAGGCCTAGTCTACTCAATCTCTCCTCATAGGACAATCCCCCCATCCCAGGAACCAGTCTGGTGAACCTTCGCTGCACTCCCTCTATAGCAAGTATATCCTTCCTTAGGTTTATTAAAGACCGCCAGACAGCTGTGTGGCCGCAGCGTAACGGGAACATCTGTAAGATGTGCAATATGTACGAGATCCGAAATGTATATTTAAATTGTCCGTGACTATAACAGACCACTCCTGGTGCAGGTATATTGTGTATAAGTATAACAGATTTATTAAGCATTTTACACCCAGTACAACGAAGTAACACTTAACAAGATGATGGCCGCAATCCGTTCCTCGGAACCCCAGCAGCGTGTCCACCGGGTGACTGCAGCACCTTCTCTTTTCTCAGCCTCGCTGTGTTCTGTTGACTGAAGTTTTCTCTTCCTCTGGTTTTCGCGCTGCCTCCAGTGTTCAACAGCTGTTCATTTATACCTTTTTCTCCCCTCAAAATACTTGGCAACTTGCAGCTGCTCGGGCTATTTCGCCATTCTGACCTTCAGCCGTACGGTCTGCGGTTCCCTCCCCTCTCCCTGAATGAGCTTTTCTATGAGAACTTTTACACAAACAGGCTTTCCACGAATTACGACCGAGATCATCTGCCTTTCGCATAGCCCATTATCCAGCCTGGCCTGAAACTTCAGCGATAAGGGATGTTAGGTGTTGAAAACCCTCTATCTTACTTTGAGACTTAATTAATGCTTTGTCCTTCACTGGCTTCTTTTAAACATAACCGAGCTTCTATCTACAGTAAACTCTTTCTTACCCGGCACCTACGGGACCAGGATGAAAATTCTGGATAACCGAGAGGTGGACCTACTGACGTAAGAAAACTACTCGGAACTTGGTCTAAGCGTTAAACAAAGCTTTAATCAACTGTTTTACAACATGGATGTCTAGTTGTGTCCTTCACTAGTTCCTGTTAAAGAATGTCCTGCGCAAGCTGGGCCCGTGCCCGAGTATTTATACTCTCCCTGGACAGCGCCACCAGCAGGTCGCCCAGTATTATTTATTAAGTCATTTCTACATGAATGGCAAGATTCATGTCACACCCCACATGTGCCTGTTGTGTTAAAACAGCGACAACAATGTCCTTTGTAGGATTTATGTCCCAGAATAAGCCACCATCCCAGCTGGTTGGGGGGACGCAGGGCGGCGGGTGGCTTTAGGTTGAAGTCCCAACCCTGGTGATCCGACAGAAGAACAGGATGTAAGGGGTTGAAGGAGAACAATAACTGCAGGTCTGCAGAGGGAAACAGGGCGAGAACTCCGGAGGAGGCAAAAATACAAGAGTGCCAGACCCGAGGAGGATGCAGAGACCACTGGCACCACGGAGACTCATTGATCCAATTAGAGCGAGAGAGAAAGAAAAGGGGAAAGGAGGGAAATGGGAGAGAAAACAGAGAGATACAAGACAGCGCCACCCACAGGCCGCTCAGTTGATTCATGTCACCTACCACGGCAATTTTTAACAAACAAAAATAAAAACCACTGACTAACTCGGCCACCGCGGGAGACTCGGACTCGGCAAAACGAGTGCTGGATGGATTCGGCAAGATTACTGGTTATCTATTTTGCTGGTTATTAAAGAATTCCGGATGATTAAGTGCCGTTTAAACAAGAGTTTACTGCACTTTAGTGCAATTCTCGCAGTTAACATAATGTTGGCTTAATTTTACCATCATGCTTTGCTTCTCAGCCTTGTCTCTTTTTCACTAATGTTATCTGAGGAAGGATGTTCTTGCCATGGAGGGAGTGCAGCGAAGATTCACCAGGCTGATACCTGGGATGGCAGGAATGACGTATGAAGAGAGATTGGGTCGATTGGGCTTATATACGCTGGAATTTAGAAGAATGAGAGGGGATCTCATTGAAACTTATAAAATTCTAACAGGACTAGACAGACTAGATGCAGGAAGGATGTTCCCAATGGCGGGGGAGTCCAGAACCAGGGGTCACAGTCTAAGGATAAGGGGTAAGCCATTTAGGACAGAGATGAGGAGGAATTTCTTCACCCAGAGAGTGGTGAACCTGTGGAATTCTCTACCACACAAGGCAGTTGAGGCCAATTCATTAAATATATTCAAGCAGGAGTTGGATATATTTCTTAAAGCTAAAGGGATCAAGGGATATGGGGAGAAAGCAGGGGCAGGGTACTGAATGTGGATGATCAGCCATGATCTCGTTAAATGGCGGAACGGGCTCGAGGGGCCGAATGGCCTACTCCTGCTCCTATCTTCTATGTTTCTATGTTATACATATTGCAACAAAGGTTTTATGCTTCGAGCATACATTATTATGTATCATAGCAATTTTAAGAAAAGCGTTACATTTAATACATTATCAAATCCTACATATAAGCTCCACTCTACACGTCAGTCAGGACAGCGTTTCCCCTGCTCTTTATTGCATCGGGTCATGGGCTCTTGAACATCCAAAGGAAACAGGCTGACGCAGGACTGCCAACTGGGATTTCATGCTCAGGTCCTGGAGCGAGGTTTCGACCCACTACGCTGTGAGTCAGAGAGCACTGTGAACAATGGCAAATAGTAGGAGGGGATTTTGACAGATAATTACATTTTCCATTTCTAAGCCTGTATTTGAAACTTAACGTTTTAAAATCTGTGTGTAACGTAACACAGCCATTGTCATCAACAGCCCACGGATTAGAAAGAAATTGCCACGGCACAAAGCATGAATGGTTGCCACGGTAATTGTTGATGCGTGGAAAAAAATCTTTGCTGCGCATTTCGTCACGGAAGCCCTAACTTGGTAATCGCGCCGACAGGTGGAGTCAGTACGTTTTCATGCCCTGTGTTTTTCTCTCTCTTTCTCCCCCTTCCCCCCCCCCCCCCCCCCCCAACGCAGGGATTCATTCCGATAACTGTGCCGGATGTGTTGAAAGGAGCTGTGTTTGTAAGTATGGAAATTCGTGGAATTACATAGAATGTACAGCACCGAAACCGGCCGTTCGGCCCACCCGTCCGTGCCGGTGTTTTATGCTCCACACGAGCCTCCTCCCACCCTACTTCATCTCGGCCCCATCAACATATCCTTCGATTCCTTTCTGCCGCGTGTGTTTATCCAGCTTCCCCTTCAATGTATCTATGCTGTTCACCTCAACCACTCCGTGATAGTGAGTTCCGCATTCTCAACACTGGGTAAAAATACATGACAAGCAGGAGCAGGAATAGGCCACTTGGCCGCTCGAGCCTGCTCCGCCATTCAATAAGATCATGGCTGATCTTGGGCTCAAAGCCACTTCCCCGCCCGCTCCCCATAACCCTTCACTCCCTTATCTTGCAAAAATCTGTCTGTCTCCACCTTAAATGTATTTAATGACCCAGCCTCCACGGCTCTCTGGGGCAGAGAATTCCACAGATTTGTGACCCTCTGAGAGAAGAACCACAATTGCTCTGTCTAAAGTTGCCCGCCCACCACCACCTTTAGCCTGTTGCATTCGGTTTTTATTGGTGTATGAAAAGTTTGCCTCTCCTCTCCCGTCGTCTTCCTCCTCCTCTATCCTCCCACCCACCCCCCCCCCCTTTTGTTTCCAGTTCATTGCGTTTGATTCGTGAGGCGAATTTATGCTTTTTGAGGGGGGGGGGGAAATTCGGTTGCTTTGCCCCTCCCGAGAGGGCGCAAAGCAGCTAGTGCCCGGGCGCGGCGGAGCTGTCGCCTCCTGCGAAATTCAGCGGGAGGTTAGCGGTAGCCGGTAGCGCCCGGCGGCGCCGAGCCTCCGGCGGTGAAGCCATTGCCGTGTGCAGCGCCCCGTCTGCAAACTTGGCTCGCGCCCCCTGACCTGCCGCCGGACGCCATGCCCGACGGTCAGGGAGGCGTTTTCACGGCCGGGGCAGCGATAATTTAAGGGCAGGTGCCGGGCAGCCATTTTTTTGGGGGGGGGGGGCCGCCCGCCCGCCAGCACCTGCCCTCTCTGACCGCTTCCCATAAGAACATAAGACGTAGGAGCAGGAGTCGGTCATTTGGCCCCTCGAGCCTGCTCCGCCATTCAATAAGATCATGGCTGATCTGATCGTGGCCTCAACTCCACTTCCCTGCCCACTCCCCATAACCCTTGACTCCCTTATCGTTCAAAAGTCTGTCTATCTCCACCTTAAATATATTCAATGACCCAGCCTCCACAGCTCTCTGGGGAAGAGAATCCCAAAGATTCACGACCCTCAGAGAAGAAATTCCTCCTCATTTCCGTTTTAAATGGGTGCCCCCTTATTCTGAAATTATGCCCCCTCATTCTAGATTCCCCCACGAAGAGAAACATCCTCTCTGCATCTATTCTGTCAAGCCAGATTCAGAATCTTATATGTTTCAATAAGATCCCCTCTCATTCTTCTAAACTCCAATGAGTATAGGCCCAACCTGCTCAACCTTTCCTCATAAGACAACCCTTTCATCTCCGGAATCAACCTCGTGAACCTTCTCTGAACTGCCTCCAATGCAAGTATATCCCTCCTTAAATAAGGAGACCAAAACTGTACGCAGTACTCCAGGTGTGGTCTCACCAACACCCTGTACAGTTGTAACAGGACTTTCCTACTTTTATACTCCATTCCCTTTGCAATAAAGGCCAACATTCCATTTGCCTTCCTAATTACTTGCTGTACCTACATGCTAACTTTTTGTGATTCATGTACAAGGACCCCCAGATCCCTCTTTACCTCAGCATTTTGTAATCTCTCCCCATTTAAATAACAATTTGCTTTTTTATTTTTCCGACCAAAGTGGATAACCTCGCATTTTCCCACATGGTACTCCATCTGCCCGTGGGGTGCCGGCCGCGATCGGGCAGCCCGGCGCTCCTCTTGAATGCCGGGCTCTTTGGCCGGCAGCCCGCTCCTCGGCAGGGTCCCGTGTACGCATCAAGCGCTCGCAGGTCAACTGGAAAATGGGCTGATGTAGGTCAGAGGGCAACCCCCCCCCCCCCTTCCTTTCCTTCCACCCCACCCCACCATTCTTTGCCCCAAGCTTAGAACAGGGTCCACACCTACACCTCTATGACATTTTTCAGGAAAACAGAGCTGCAGGAAAAAAGACAGACTTGCATTTCTACAGCGCCTTTCACGACCTCAGGACGTTTTACAGCCAATGAAGTATTTTTGAAGTGTAGTCACTGTTGTAATGTAGGAAACGCAGCAGCCAATTGGTGCACAGCAAGATCCCATAAACAGCAATGTGATAATGACCAGATCATCTGTTTTTAGTGGTGTTTGAGGGATAAATATTGAGCAGGATACCGGGGAGAACTCACCCCCCCCCCGCTCTTCTTTCAATAGTGTCATGGGGTCTTTTACGCCCACCTGATCGGGCCTCGGTTTAACGTCTCATCCGAAAGACGGCACCTCCGACAGTGCGGCCCTCCGACAGTGCAGCACTCCCTCAGTACTGCCCCTCCGACAGTGCGGCGCTCCCTCAGTACTGCCCCTCCGACAGTGCAGCGCTCCCTCAGTACTGCCCCTCCGACAGTGCGGCGCTCCCTCAGTACTGCCCCTCCGACAGTGCAGCACTCCCTCAGTACTGCCCCTCCGACAGTGCAGCACTCCCTCAGCACTGCCCCACCGACAGTGCAGCACTCCCTCAGTACTGCCCCTCCGACAGTGCGGCGCTCCCTCAGTACTGCCCCTCCGACAGTGCAGCACTCCCTCAGCACTGCCCCTCCGACAGTGCAACACTCCCTCAGTACTGCCCCTCCGACAGTGCAGCACTCCCTCAGCACTGCCCTTCCGACAGTGCAGCACTCCCTCAGCACTGCCCCTCCGACAGTGCAACACTCCCTCAGTACTGCCCCTCCGACAGTGCAGCACTCCCTCAGCACTGCCCCTCCGACAGTGCAACACTCCCTCAGCACTGCCCCACCGACAGTGCAACACTCCCTCAGTACTGCCCCTCCGACAGTGCAGCACTCCCTCAGCACTGCCCTTCCGACAGTGCAGCACTCCCTCAGTACTGCCCCACCGACAGTGCGGCGCTCCCTCAGTACTGCCCCACCGACAGTGCGGCACTCCCTCAGCACTGCCCCACCGACAGTGCGGCACTCCCTCAGCACTGCCCTTCCGACAGTGCAGCACTCCCTCAGCACTGCCCCACCGACAGTGCAGCACTCCCTCAGTACTGCCCCACCGACAGTGCGGCACTCCCTCAGTACTGCCCCACCGACAGTGCAGCACTCCCTTGGCACTACACTGGGAGTCTCAGCCTAGATTTTTGTGCTCCAGTCTCTGGAGTTGGACTCGAACCCACAACTTTCTTACTCGGAGACGAGAGCGCTACCCACTGCGCCACAGCTGACTCCTGTACGCAGTATATCTGAATGTCACCACATTGGTGAACAGGCCCATTGCTGCTGCAAAAACAGACTTCGAATCCCAAAATCTTACAGCACAGAAGGAGGCCACTCGGCCCATTGCGCCTGTGCCGGCTGATTGGAAGTAGCTGTCCAATTTGTTCACACACGCTAACTTTTTCCCCATAACCTTGCAAATTAGTTGTCTTGAAGTCCATGTCCAATTGCCCTTTGAAAGATCCTGTAGAATCTGATTCCACCACCCTTTCAGGTAGTGCGTTCCAGATCGTGACAGCCCTGTGTGTGAAATAATTTCTCCTCATCTCCACCCGCGTTCTTTTTTGCCAATAATTTTAAAATCCATGACCTCCAGTTACTTAACATAGACGACGCGGGGCCTGTAATATTTTAAATTCCTATTTTTTTTTTAACAGGAGGGCTGCGGGATGAGACCCAACGCTAAATCCTCCCAGGTTTACCAGCTGGACCCGACCCGCTTTGAAGATCTCTATCTAGCGGGAACATCGGAAGTTGGAATCGCAGGTAAAGCTGACGCACGGGATAGAAGCGTAGAAAAATAGGAGCAGTGACATTAATCAGTCATTCATGAAAGAAGGCTGTGGAGGCCAAGTCACTGAATATATTTAAGAAGGAGATAGATAGATTTCTAGATGCAAAAGGCATCAAGGGGGTATGGGGAGAGAGCGGGAATGTGGTATTGAGATAGAGGATCAGCCATGGTCATATTGAACGGCGGAGCAGGCTCGAAGGGCTGAATGGCCGACTCCTGCTTGATGTAAGAAAACTACTAGGCACTTGGTCTAAGCGTTAAACAAAGCTTTAATCAACTGTTTTACAACATGGAGGTCTAGTTGTGTTCTTCACTAGTTCCTGTTAAGAATGTCCTGCGCAAGCTGGGCCCGTGCCCGAGTATTTATACTCTCCCTGGACAGCGCCACCCCCCAGGCCGCTCAGTATTATTTCATAAGTCTTTCTTTCATGAATGACTGATTCATGTCAAGAGGTAGGTATTGAGGCTTTTGAACGGTGTGGGGGGGGGAAAGAGAGAAACGAGATGAAAACGTTTTGGAAGGCAATTCTTGAGTTGAGGGATGTGATTGGAGAAGGCTCCGAGGGCAGAGCAGATGGAAGTGGGTGGGATCGGGTGGGTGGGTGGCGATACAAAGCAGGCCAGAGAGCGGAGGGTGCAAGCTGGGGGACCCAGTTGCCTCCGTTGGTCGCAACCCCACAGCAAGGGGGACAGCATTGTGCGGAGGGCCCCGGAACTTGGCCATTTGTACCCGAGCTTGGTGTAACTTGAGGCCAGAACTAGGGGCCAGAAATATAAGAGAGTCACTAATAAATCCAACAGGGAATTCAGGAGAAACTTCTTTACTCAGAGTGGTGAGTCATAACGGCACAGAAAGAGGCCATTTGGCCCATCCAGTCCGTGCCAGCTCTCTGTAGAGCAATCCAGTCAGTCCCATTCCCCCGCTCTATCCCCGTAGCCCTGCAAGTTTATTTCCCTCAAGTGCCTATCCAGTCTCCCCTTGAAAACATCGAGTGTCTCCGGTTCCACCACTTCCGTCGGCAGCGAGTTCCAGGTCCTCACCACTCGCTGCGTAAAGACATTTTTCCTCACATCCCCCCCGTATCTCTTGCCCAAAACCTCAAATTTGTATCCGCTAGTCCTTGCACCATCAACTAGTGGGAACAGTGTGGAACTCGCTACCACAGGGAGTGGTTGAGGTGAATAGCAGAGATGCATTTAAGGGGAAGCTAGATAAACACAGGAGGGAGAAAGGAATAGAAGGAGATATTGATAGGGTTAGAGGAAAGGTGGGAGGAGGCTCGAGTGGAGCAGAAACACCGGCACGGACCAGTGGGGCCGAATGGCCTGTTTCTGGGCTGCTCATCCTTTGTAATAATTTATCAGCGGCTGTTTCCCTGTTGAAAGATGTTCTTGTTTTCTAGGATACTTCATGGATCATGCTGTTAACCTGCAGGACCTGCCAGTAAGGTAACCTCGATGAATTATTGAGGAGCGCTGGGCGAGAGTGGAAAGCTGTGCGTCAGCCTTCTGCTCTCTGTTGACGTCTGGATCTGCCGTCCGTGCTGAGTGGCGTTGAAGCATTTCAAAGTTCTCTACCCCACCTTTTTTCTCCCCCCCCCAATTGCTCCCCTCGTCTCTCTGCGCTGTGGTTTAGCTCCAGGGTGGGGGGCCTTCACCCAGCTCACTCAAGTGACCAATCATCAGGCGTAAGAAAGAGCGCACATTCCTAATCCATCTCTGCACATCCCAAAGTGCTTTACGGCCAATGGGTTACTTTAGTTTAGACAGACTTGTTGGCGGTTTTAGTCAGTAGCACTCTCTCTCGCCTCTGAGTCAGAGGTCGTGGGTTCGAGTCCCACTCCAGGGACTTGAGCACAAAAATCTAGGCTGACACTCCCAGTGCAGTGCTGAGGGAATGCCGCACTGTCTGAGGTGCCATCTTTCGGATGAGACGTTAAACCGAGGCCCCGTCTGCCCCCTCGGGTGGATGTAAAAGATCGCACGGCCACTATTTTGAAGAAGAGCAGGGGGGAGTTCTCCCCGGTGTCCTGGGCCCAATATTTAGCCCTCAATCGACATCACTAAAAAAACATGATCTGGTCATTATCACATTGCTGTTTGTGGGAGCTTGCTGTGCACAAATTGGCGACCGCATTTCCTACATTACAACAGTGACTACACTTCAAAAAGTACTTCATTAGCTGTAAAGCGCTTTGGGACGTCCTGAGGTCGTGAAAGGCGCTATAGAAATGCCAGTTCTTTTTACATCGGTAAACACTGCAGCCCATTTGCCCGCACAGAGCAAGTGCAATGCATGGCCAATCAATTTTTTTTTGGGGTGGTGGTGTAGGGATGAAATTTAGCTCGGACCCTGGGAGAACTCCCAGCTCCTCTTCCAGTCGCGCACTGGGATCTTCCACAGGCAGACGGGGCCTCAAGTATAATGCCTAATCCAAAAGACGGCACCTCGGGCCGCGCGGCACTCCCTCAGCACTGCAGCCGACATTATGCGCCGGAGTGAAACTCAAACCCAGACCCTCCGACCCGTAGGTGCCAATGGCACCAAGCCGACACTCCGAGCCCAGTGAGTGAGTGTTCGCTGGCTGTTTGACTGTGGAAGGCATCAGCCGATACCCGCACGCATGTTTTCCAGCAGATGGCCCCGAGTCGCGATTGGACAGGAACTCGCAGGATAAGGGGTCGGCCATTTAGGACTGAGATGAGGAGGAATTTCTTCACTCAGAGGGTGGTGAATCTTTGGAATTCTCTGCCCCAGAGGGCTGTGGAGGCTCAGTCGTTGAGTATATTCAAGGCTGAGATCGATAGATTTTTGGATATTAAGGGAATCGAGGGATATGGGGATAGGGCGGGAAAGTGAAGATGAGGTAGAAGATCAGCCATGATCTTATTGAATGGCTGAGCAGGCTCGAGGGGCCGAATGGCTGACTCCTGCTCCTATCTCTTTATGTTGTTTTGATTCCCCTTTTTCCTTAGCCCAGGGATGCTGAAACCAATTGTAATGCTCACGTTGTTTACACCCAACCTCCCCCCTCCAGCTGAGATCAGATACCCAGCCGCACACTGGGGAAGAAACCTTTCCGACCCACATGGCTGAGTTTGACGGTGATGGTGCTTTAACCAACTGAGTCACCGGGGGCAGCTGTCTCCAACATATCTCTTGGTGGGTGGGGGGTGTCACTGGAAGGCAGAGCCTCGTAGTCCCAGGGAATTCCTCCCACTTCACTTTGCCTCAGTTCTTCAGGCTGAATATATCCAAATTTGCACCAAGTCCCGTTCACCCCATCACCCCTGTCCTTACTGATCTACACTGGCTCCCGGGCCAGCAACGCCTCAGATTTAAGGTTCTCATCCTTCAGATCCCTCCCTATCTCTGTAACCTCCTCCAGCCCTACAACCCTCCCAGATCGCTGTGCTCCTCCAATTCTGGCCTCTTCAGTATCCACGATTTTAATTGCTCCGCCATTGGTGGTTGTGACTGGGCCCTAAGCTCTGGAATTCCCTCCCTAAACCCCTCCGCCTCTCTCTAAGACGCTCCTTAAAAAAGTCCCTCTTTCTGTCCTGATCTCTCCTTATGTGACTCGGTGTCAAATTTATGCCTGATAATCGCTCCTGTGAAGCGCCACGGGGGCGTTTTCCTACGTTAAAGGCGCTATGTAAATGCAGGTTGTGGTTGTTGAGTGTTACTGGGGTGAATGGCGATCAGGCGATGGGGTCACAATGCTGGTCTCTTCTCTTTCAGAATGGTGTGTTGCAGCACGTGCTACAGAGCTGAGACGGACACAGGGAGGGAGGCCTGGGGACTCTACAGAGTTCACCATTTCACCAAGGTACCTTTAGAGTCATACAGCACAGAAAGAGGCCCTTCGGCCCATCATGTCCGCGCCGGCCATCAAGCCCTGTCTATTCTAATCCCATTTTCCAGCTCTTGGTCCATAGCCTTGTATGCTATGGCGTTTCAAGTGCTCATCTAAATGCTTCTTGAATGTTGAGGGTTCCTGCCTCTACCACCCTTTCAGGCAGTGAGTTCCAGATTCCAACCACTCTCTGGGTGAAAAAGTTTTTCCTCAAATCCCCTCTAAACCTCCTGCCCCTTACCTTGAAACTATGCCCCCTGGTTATTGACCCCTCTACTAAGGGGAAAAGTTCCTTTCTATCTACCCTATCTATGCCCCTCATAATTTTGTACACCTCAATCAGGTCCCCCCTCAGCCCTCTCCGCTCTAAGGAAAACAACCCCAGCCTGTCCAGTCTCTCGTCATAGCTGAAGCGCTCCAGCCCAGGTAACATCCTGGTGAATCTCCTCTGCACCCTCTCCAATGCAATCACATCCTTCCTATAGTGTGGCGACCAGAATTGCACACAGTATTCCAGCTGTGGCCTAACTAGCGTTTTGTACAGCTCCATCATAACCTCCCTGCGCTTATATTCTTTAGCCTGCTGCATATTTTGATTTGTTCCTGGGATGTGGGCGAGGGGGTGGAAAGGCCCCTTTTATTGCCCATCCCTAGTTGCCCTTGAGAAGGTGGTGGTGAGCCGCCTTCTTGAACCGCTGCAGTCCGTGTGGTGAAGGGGCTCCCACAGTGCTGTTAGGGAGGGAGTTCCAGGATTCCGACCCAGCGACGATGAAGGAACGGCCGATATATTTCCAAGTCGGGATGACGTGTGGCTTGGAGATGATGGCGTTCCCATGATGTTGCTGTTCTTGTTGATGGAGGTCACGCGGAGGAAAGTGCTGTTTAAGTAACCCTGGTGAGCAGTAGAAACGTCTACTACCACAAACTTTAACTGAGTCAGCCGTGGCTAAATGGGTAGCATGCTCGCTTCTGGGGCAGAAGGTTGTGGGTTCAAGTCTCACTCCAGAGACTCGAGCACATAAAGCTAGGCTGACACTCCTAGCGCAGTGCTGAGGGAGTGCCGCACTGCCGGAGGTGCAGTCTTTCGGATGAGGCGTTAAACCGAGGCCCCGTCTGCCCTCTTGGGTGGACGTAAAAGATCCCACGGCCACTATTTCGAAGAAGAGCAGGGGGGAGTTCTCCCCGGTGTCCTGGGGCCAATATTTATCCCTCAATCAACATCACTAAAACAGATGATCTGGTCATTATCACATTGCTGTTTATGGGAGCTTGCTGTGCACAAATTGGCTGCTGCGTTTCCCACATTACAACAGTGACCACACTTCAAAAGTACTTCATTGGCTGTAAAGCGCTTTGGGACGTCCTGAGGTGGTGAAAGGCGTGATATAAATACAAGTTTTTTTTTCCTCATTCCTCCCTCCGCGATCACCATCAAACCAGGAGACTTAGCGCTGGTTCCGTGCGGAGTGTGTGTCAAGAGCAGCACTGGGCCCAACAGCAAGGTCCCACAGTAAATAGGATGAATAAGGAGTTAGTCTATTTTTTTTTATTGGTGGTTCGGGGGAAGGAATATCAGCCAGGACACCAGGAGGACTCCCTTGCTCCTCTTCAAATAGTGGCATGGAATCTTCACTGTCCACCTGAGCAGACAGATGAGGGCCTCGATTTTAAAGCCTCGTCTGAAGGTTGGCACCTCTGACAATGCAGCACTCCCTCAGCACGGCATTGGAGTGTCAGCTCAGATAAGTCAGCTTAAGTCCTGGAGTGGGGCTTGAACCTGCAATCTTTTGACTCGGAGTTGTGAGTGCTACCCACTGCTGCGAGTTGAGAGGAACAGCAAAGTTACTCACGATAGCAAAATACTGCAGATGGTGGAAATCCGAAATAACAACAGAAAATGCAGCACCTCATCTTCCGATTAGGCACTTTACAGCCTTCCGGACTCAATATCGAGATCCACAATTTCAGATCATAACCTCGGCCCCTATTACGTTTTTACTTATTTTTTATCCGCACCTTTATTTTGGCCTTCCCCCCCCCCCCCCCCCCTTTTTTTTCTCTCCCACATGGCAGCTGTCTCCCATTCTGCCAGCGCATTTCACACCTAATCTAGAGCCGTCTTTTGTCTCCACTCGTCCTATCACCATCTCGTCTCGCTTTGTATACCTCTTAATGTCTCTTCACTTCTCTTTTGGCCTCTCCCAGCCTGGCCTTTTAATCTGTTTCATTTCCTGTGCTTTTTCAGTCTTGACAAAGGGTTTGCCCCGAAACATTGACTCTATTTTCTCTCCACGGATGTTGCCTGGCCTGCTGAGTTTTTCCAGCATTTTCTGTTGTTATTTAGCAAAGTTACTCACTTCAGTGGTGCAAGATGGTGGCCACAGCCTGGGAACCAAGGAAGGGTAGGAATTTAAAACGGAATCTAATAAACTACAGGAAACTTTGTGCTATCTGGCACCGACGGGACCGAGCTGTTGCCGTCCCATCAAAACTGCCGGACAAACCAGTGTTAATGTTAAAACATACGGAGCTTTTGAGCTCCGTATCTAGCAACAAACCCTGTTGCTTAGCAACAGCTTCTAAACAGTCGGCCGTAGCTTGCAAGCGTCTCTGTAGCTAAGCAACAGCTTTAGCTAGACCTTGCAGAGCCTGACTGGTGAAAAAAAAGCAACGAAAAGAAAAAAAACTTACTGAACCGACTCCTTATTTTTGCCGGTGGCTCGAGCATTCCGGACAGTTAACCTCCGGATAAGCCAAAGTTTCCTGTACTGTACTGTGAATTACAGTAACTAATTTAAGCTGGGTAACTAGAGTGTGATTTTATATCTCGCTGGAGAAACTGTAACAGGAGCAGGCCATTCGACCCCTTGAGCCCCTGTTCCGCCATTCAATCAGATCACGGCTGATCTGTATCTTAACTCCATTTACCTGCCTTTGTTCCGTATCCCTTAACACCTTTACTCAACAAAAATCTATCAATCTCAGTTTGACATTTTCAATTGAGCCCCCCCCAGCCTCAACAGCTTTTTGGGGGGGAGAGTTCCAGATTTCCACCACCCTTTGTGTGAAGGAGTCCAGAGCCAGGGGTCACAGTCTTAGGATAAGGGGTAAACCATTTAGGACAGAGATGAGGAGGAATTTCTTCACCCAGAGAGTGGTGAACCTGTGGAATTCTCTACCACAGAAGGCAGTTGAGGCCAATTCATTAAATATATTCAAGAAGGAGTTAGATATATTTCTTAAGGCTAAAGGGATCAAGGGATATGGGGAGAAAGCAGGGACAGGGTACTGAATTTGGATGATTAGCCATGATTTCATTAAATGGCGGAGCAGGCTCGAGGGGCCGAATGGCCTACTCCTGCCCCTATCTTCTGTTTCCTGACATCACCCCTGAACGGCCTGGCTGATGCGCTATCAATTACTCATAAAAGACTGAGAGTTAAGAGAGTAACTAAAGGCTTTTATTAACAAAAGAATGAAGGTCTGCCTCGAGTGGTCGACCGGTCCAGAAATACAAAGGGCTGGGGAGCAGTCACCTTTATACTTGGACTTGTGGGAGGAGTCAGCCGAGGCATGTCCAGGCATGTACACAGTGGAATACAAACAGTGGTTTACCACACTGGCTCTAATTTTAAGGTTATGCCCCCCCCCCCCCCCCCCAACCAGAGGAAATAGTTTCTCCCTCTACCCTATCAAATCCTTCGATCATCGTAAACACCTCAATTAGATCGCCCCTTAATCTTCTATACTCGAGGGAATACACGCCCAGTCTATGCAACCTGCCCTCATAATTTAACAAGAAATACTCATTGAGGCCTTCCTCTTCTCGAGAGGCCTTGCACCATGGTCGGCTCAGTCAGCTTGTTTATGTTCCGTTGAAGGTGGAGATGTTTGGGGTAACGGCTGCAGAGAGCGGGACCGAGAGCCAAGAGCTACTGGACGAGTTTGTCTCGCTACAGAAGGAGATCTTCTCTGACCTGGGACTCCATTACAAGTGAGAATGCCGCAGTGTTGCTGTCTATTCCTGGGGGGGAGGGGGTTTGGGTTGCGAGAGATGTCTCATCGCCAGGGCATTTTAAGGAGCGCGATCTGTTCCTGTAATTTCTCTGCTGGTAATGACTCTTTCTTTCCGGTTTCCTCCCCCCTCATGCTGCGGCGAAGATGTTGACTTCCTCACTCCGGGAACAGTCTTGCCAGCATGACCACCTGTCTTCCCCCCCCCCCCCCCCCACCAAATCGGTTGTGGTCGTCCCCAGACCTGCTCCTCCTTGTGTCTCTGGACCCTAGCCTGCAGCCTACCAGCTGTTCCTGGGATGAGCCGGGATTCCTGCTTCCGATTGCCATTTACCCGCCCCCGCCGAAAAAGTCATAGAATCCTAGAAAGTTACAGCACGGAAGGAGGCCATTTCGGCCCATTGTGTCCGCGCCGGCCAACAAAGAGCTATCCAGCCTAATCCCACTTCCCCGCTCTTGGTCCGTAGCCCTGCAGGTTAGAGCATCCCAAGTGCACATCCAAGTACTTTTTAAATGTGGTTAGGGTTCCTGCCTCTTCCACCCTTACAGGCAGTGAGTTCCAGACCCCCACAACCCTCTGGGTGAAGACATTTCCCCTCAAATCCCCTCTAAACCTTCCACCAATTACTTGAAATCTGTGCCCCCTGGTTTTTGACCCCTCTGCTAAGGGAAATAGGTCCTTTCTATCCACTTTATCCAGGCCCCTCACAATTTTATACACTTCAATAAGGTCTCGCCCTCAGCCTCCTCTGTTCCAAGGAAAACAGACCCAGCCTATCCAATCTTTCCTCACAGCTAAGATTCTCTACTCCCAGCAACATCCTTGTAAATCTTCCTCTGTACCCTCCCTAGTGCAATCACATCTTTCCTGTAATGTGGTGACCAGAACTGCACGCAGTACTCTAGCTGAGGCCTAACTAGTGTTTTATACAGTTGAAGCATAACCCCCCTGCTCTTGTATTCTATGCCACGGCTAATAAAGGCAAGTATTCCGTATGCCTTCTTAACCACCTTATCTACCTGGCCTGCTACCTTCAGGGATCTGTGGACAGGCACTCTTAACCCTCGACACCCGCGCATGGATGGCAGTTACCGGATAAGGAGAGCATTGGGCTTGTTTGAGTAGCCAAGTAGAAGAGACTATTGCGCAAGGTAGTGCCCCAACAAGGAGCCAACATCCTCAGTAGAGGAGTGAAGAAAATTAACAGAAAAAACATAGGAACAGGAGGAGGCCATTCAGCCGGTCAGTGAGATCACGGCTGATCTGTATCTCAACTCCATCGACCTGCATTGGTTCCGTAACCCTTAACACCCTTGCCTAACAAAAATCTGGGGGATGAGGAGTAAGTAGCATTACCCCCAGAGGGTTCACTGAGGGGAGAGATGACCGCTTTGCAGTAGAGCCTTTACAGGGACTGAAGAAGACGACAGACAGTAGAGCTAATAATAGTTCATTTTTCACTGCTTTATTTGGAAGTAGCCTCGCAGCTTGGCCGATCTTTAAACTTGAACGATGGTGATCTTTTTATTCTGGATCTTTAATGCAAGAATTGCTCGTGCACTTCAAACAGTAATTTAGTAGGAACAGGGGGGAGAGGCCATTCAGCCCCTGGAGCCTGTTCCGCCATTTGATTCGATCATGGCTGATCTGTGCCAAACAAAAAAATCCAACGATCTCGGCCTTGAAAGCTCCAATTGATCCGCGGCCTTTTGGGGGGAGAGTGTTCCTGATTTTCTTTGTGTGAAGAAGTGCTTCCTGATCACTCTTGAATGGCCTGACTCTTATTTTTAGAATGTGACCCCCCCCCTTGTTCTGGACTCCCCCCACCCACCAGAGGAAATATTCTCTCTATCTGCTCGGTCAAATCCTTTTATCATTTTGAGACACCGTGACTCGATCGCTCCTCAACCTTCTAAACTCGAGGGACTCCTCGCAAGGAATGTTGATGTACAGAGGGACCTGGGTGTCCTTGTACACCAGTCACTGAAAGCAAACATGCAGGTGCAGCAAGCAGTTAGGAAGGTAAATGGTATGTTGGCCTTCATTGCAAGAGGATTTGAGTACAGGAGCAAGGATGCCTTACTAGAGTTATACAGGACCTTGGTGAGACCACACCTGGAGTAGTGTGTGCAGTTTTTGGTCTCCTTCCCTAAGAAAGGATATACTTGCCATGGAGGAAGTGCAGCGAAGGTTCACCAGACTGATTCCTGGGATGGCAGGACTGTCGTATGAGGAGAGATTGGGTCGACTAGGCCTGTATTCACTAGAGTTTAGAAGAATGAGAGGGGATCTCATTGACAGGGCTAGACAGACTGGATGCAGGGAGGATGTTCCCCCTGGCTGGGGGGGGTCTAGAACGAGGGGTCACAGTCTCAGGATACGGAGTAGGACATTTAGGACTGAGATGAGGAGAAATTTCTTCACTCAGAGGGTGGTGAACCTGTGGAATTCTCTACCACAGAAGGCTGTGGAGGCCAAGTCACTGAATATATTTAAGAAGGCGATAGATAGATTTCTAGACACAAGGCACCAAGGGGTATGGGGAGAGAGCGGGAATATGGTACAGGAAACTCTTTATTATCCGGCACCGACGGGCCCGGCGTGGTGCCGGTTTATCAAAAAGTCCGGATTACAGAGAGATATAGTAAAAGGTACGAGAGCCCCGTACACGGCCACAGATTCAGGCGTCCCTGTTGCATAGCAGCAGGTGCAGGAACCCCGGTTACATGGCCACAGATCCAGGAACGGCCATTAATATGAAGTAAAACTTACCTGAACCTACTCCTGAATTTTGCCGGTTAACAGAGATTTCCGGTTATTTAGGTGCCGGTAAATCGAGAGTTTCCTGTATTGAGATCGAGGATCAGCCATGATCATATTGAATGGCGGAGCTTGCTCGAATGGCCGACTCCTGCTCCTATTTTTCTGTTTCTATCTGTTCAGATGAAGAGGCCCTTCAGGCGTCCTGGGCTCGACCCTCGCTTCCTGGTGACCGCGTTCCCGTGGCCGGGCATTCTATATATACAGCTGTACTTCCCTGCCATCTGCCCCTGCGCTTGACCTTTGCACCCTCGCCGTCCAGCCCAGCGGCCTTGTCATGTCTCGCCGCCATTAATCCCCTGGGTCGCGGTATAGCTGACATCTGGCTGGTTTTTTTTTTTGTCAGGATGCTGGATATGCCGACCCAGGAACTCGGGTTGCCGGCTTATCGCAAGTTTGACATTGAAGCCTGGATGCCTGGAAGGGGGAATTATGGAGAGGTAGGTTGATAGATGCACAGTTGGCTGTATTGACTTTGCAAATAAGCCCAGACCTTTTGATAGAGGAGGTCGAGTGAAACAGAAGGATGGAATACAGATTAAGCCTCACATGGACAACTCTGTATAGCGTCCAGATCCAGATTGTTCGCTTGTGAAGACTAATGAAGAGTCTTCAGGGTATGAACGTGCTGCGCTATGCAGTGTGTTTTTTTTATATTTGTTTATGGGATGTGGGCGTCGCTGGCAAGGCCAGCATTTATTGCCCATCCCTAATTGCCCTTGAGAAGTTGGTGGTGAGCCGCCTTCATGAACCGCTGCAGTCCGTGTGGTGAAGGTGCTCCCACAGTGCTGTTAGGGAGGGAGTTCCAGGATTTTGACCCAGCGACGATGAAAGATCGGCCGATATATTTCTAAGTTAGGATGGTGTGTGACTTGGAGGGGAACTTGGAGGTGGTGGTGTTCCCATGCGCCTGCTGCCCTTGTCCTTCTAGGTGGTAGAGGTCGCGGGTTTGGGAGGTGCTGCCGAAGAAGCCTTGGCGAGTTGCTGCAGTGCATCTTGTAGATGGTACACACTGCAGCCACGGTACGCCGGTGGTGGAGGGAGTGAATGTTTAAGGTGGTGGATGGGGTGCCAATCAAGCGGGCTGCTTTGTCCTGGATGGTGTCGAGCTTCTTGTGTTGTTGGAGCTGCACTCATCCAGGCAAGTGGAGAGTGTTCCATCACACTCCTGACTTGTGCCTTGTAGATGGTGGAAAGGCTTTGTGGAGTCAGGAGGTGAGACACTCGCCCCAGAATAACAAGACCTGCTCTTGTTGCCACAGTATTTATGTGGCTGGTCCAGTTAAGTTTCTGGTCAATGGTGACCCCCCAGGATGTTGATGGTGGGGGATTCGGCGACGCTAATGCCGTTGAATGTCATGGGGAGGTGGTTAGACTCTCGCTTGTTGGAGATAGTCATTGGCGCGAATGTTACCTTCCACTTATCAGCCCAAGTCTGAACGTCGTCCAGGTCTTGTTGCATGTGGGCATGGACTGCTTCATTATCTGAGGAGTTGTGAATGGCGCTGAACATTGTGCAGTCATCAGCGGACATCCCCATTTCTGACCTTATGTTGGAGGGAAGGTCATTGATGAATGTGTGATGAAGGCACAGCATGACAGTTCCTCACCGTGTGAATTTAGAACTAGTGTGCAGACCTGGAACGTGCTGCCTGAAAGGGCGGTGGAAGCGGATTCAATCGTAACTTTCAAAAGGGAATTGGATAAATACTTGAAGGGGAAAAATTTGCAGGGCTGTGGGGAAAGAGCAGGGGGCAGTGGGGCTAATTGGAGAGCTCTTTCAAAGAGCCGGCACTGGCACGATGGGCCGAATGGCCTCCCTCTGTGCTGTATCACTCTATGAACAGGAGCAACTTAAGCGATTAAAAAGGAAATTTTAAGGTAAAATACGCCCTCTTGAGATACGAGGAGGAACTGAAAGGGGTGATGATCTAGAACGTAAATCAGCAGACATGGTTCGTGACGTAATAAAACTCACTACGCACTTGGTTCAAATATAAAGCAAGGCTTTAATCAACTTGTTTCAAAACATGGAGGTCTAGTTGTACTTCACTAGTTCCTGTCTTACAAAATGTCCCAGGGCAAGGTGGGCCCACGCCCGAGTATTTATACTCCTTGGATGGCGCCACCAGCTGGCCGTCCAGCGTTATTTCATGAGTCGTTTCTTCATGCTGATGAGATTTAGAACAGTTCGGATGTTCAAGATGGAGCTGGGTGGGGTGGTGGGGACACGAGCTGACTGGGCCAGCGGACTTCTCCCATCCCTGTGTCTACAGGAACAAACTAGTCATTGCACCCACATGCCTTGCTAAATGCACCAGAGGCAGACCGCAAACTGCGAGGGTTTGGGAGCGTGGGGAAGGACTGCAGGGTGTACAAGGATATGGAGCCAAGGCAGGTGGATGGAGTTAAGATACAGAGCGGCCACGTAGTCTTCATTTCCCCTCCTGTGTTTTTAATTCCCTTTTTTTGTTTCGTGGGGCAGTAATTTTCTTCTTTTTTGCAAGCTTTCCAGCGCATCCAACTGCACGGACTACCAGAGCAGGAGGCTGAATATCATGTACTATGATGAAGCTGCTCGTTTAAAGTACGCTCACACTGTAAGTAGGAGGCCTGGCACTACCCGTGCTCTCGAATCCTTGTTAGCGTTTCGAAACGCCTCCATTCAATCGACCCTCGACCCTCAAAGCTCAAGGGAATAATCACAAGGTCGGTTCAGACAACGACCTATTCGATTTCATCCCACCACAATACCCACCCTAGAGTGAAAGATTGGCATTTCTATAGCGCCTGTCTCCACCTCAGGTCGTCCCAAAGCGCTTTACAGCCAATGAAGTACTTTTTGAAGTGTAGTCGCTGTTGTAATGTGGGAAACGCGGCAGCCAATTTGCGCACAGCAAGCTCCCACAAACAGCACTGTGATAATGACCAGATCATCTGTTTTTCGTGATGTTGGTTGAGGGATAAATATTGGCCCCAGGACACCGGGGAGAACTCCCCCTGCTCTTCGAAATAGTGGCCGTGGGATCTTTTACGTCCACCTGAAGCTACGCTTGGGTTTTTAAAGCCTGGAGGACGAAACAAATGAGGGAGACGAGACATTCTAGACGTCCTGGAAAGGTAGAACCTAGAGTAGGAAACAACAACAACAATTTGCATTTATATGGCACCTTTGATGTAAGAAAAGACAGAGAAACCGTGCCGTCACCACAGTGAGGATATAGGGAGAGGAAGAGCGTGTCGGGTGGAATTTTTAAAAAATTCGTTTATGGGATCTGGGCGTCGCTGGCAAGGCCAGCGTTTATTGCCCATCCCTAGTTGCCCCTTGAGTCGGTGATGGTGAGTCGCCTTCTTGAACCGCTGCAGTCCGTGTGGTGAAGGGGCTCCCACAGTGCTGTTAGGGAGGGAGTTCCAGGATTTTGACCCAGCGACGATGAAGGATCGGCCGATATATTTCCAAGTCAGGATGGTGTGTGTCTTGGAGGGGAACTTGGAGAAGCTGGTGTTCCCATGCGCCTGCTGCCCTTTGTCCTTCTAGGTGGAAGAGGTCGCGGGTTTGGGAGGTGCTGCCGTAGAAGCCTTGGCGAGTTGCTGCAGTGCATCGTGTAGATGGTTCCCCTCCAGGGAGCAGCCGGCTTGCCGGCTTTTCAATGCGCTGTATTTAGAATGGGCAGCGCTGCCCGTAAAAAATTAGTGAATATTGGTCAGCTGGTGTATTTGGAACACGAGAGGAGTGAAAGGTTAGGAGGAGCACTGATCATATTAGTATTGATGAAAGAAAGTGAGAGAGGCAGGACAGATTGGGAGAGAGCAAGATTGGAGGTTAAAGGTAAGGGAGGGTTGTCCGATGAGAGATTGAGGAGACTAGGTCTGTATTCCCTAGAGTTTAGAAGAATGAGGTGTGATTTCATTGAAACATATAAAATTCTTACAGGGCTTGACAGGGTAGATGCAGGGAGGATGTTTCCCCTGGCTGGGGAGTCTAGAACCAGGGGCCACAGTCTCCAAATAAGGAGTTGGCCATTTAGGACTGAGATGAGGAGGAATTTCTTCACTCAGAGGGTGGTGAATCTTTGGAATTCTCTCCCCCAGAGGGCTGTGGAGGCTCAGTCGTTGAGTATATTCAAGACTGAGATCGATAGATTTTGGATACTAAGGGAATCAAGGGATATGGGGATAGCGCAGGAAAGTGCAGATGAGGTTGAAGATCAGTCATGATCTTATTGAATGGCGGAGCAGGCTCGAGGAACCGAATGGCCTCCTCCTGCTCATAGTTCTTGAGTTCTATTGGACAACAAGCTGTTCTTGTTTCCTGTGCAGGGTGTGAGGGAGCTCCTGTCCAACGTCCCTCCGTAACCCCGGTGCGCGACCCATTCAAGTATTTGCGCGCGCACGTGCGTTACCTACACTGTCGGAGCCGGTGAGCGGCCCGCGCAGGACCTTGTAGATGACTGCGCAGCTTAGCGGGAACATTGCCCCCGTGACTGCCTCACTCATTTTGCGAATTAGGATAAAAGGACCTAATTTTTAGACTTTTTGCTTTGTCAGCGCCCTTTGAAAAGAAATCATGGACTCAGCTAATTCTCTCTCTCTCTGCTTGGACACAGATCAATGGGACTGCGTGTGCCGTACCACGCACCCTGATCGCTATCTTGGAATGTAACCAGTTAAAGGTAAATGCCGTGGTTCTCAGCCCCTCAATTTCAGTAAGGTCGATAATCAGCGACTGGTTCTGCATTTGAATCATTTTCCTGGCTGTTCACAGAACGATGCAGCACAGAGGAGGCCGTTCGGCCCATCCTGCCTGTGCCGGCCCTTTGAAAGAGCGATTCAATTAGCTCCACTCTCCCCCTGCAATTTTTTTTTTCTTTTTCAAAGTATTTATCCAATTCCCATTATTTTTGGAAAAATTCCGGCGAATAGTTTTTGTTTATTAGTCCGTACGGGACAAAACCTCCGTACTCCGAGTTCATTTTATTCCCTCGTTCTTATAAGTTGCTGACTCTTGGTGAGGCAAAGTGAGTTGTGCCAGGCTGTTTGACAGTGGTGTGCCTCACAGCCGAACCAGGAGCTTGTTGCGGCCAATTATGGCGTCTCTGGTAGCCTCCTGGTCCAGCGAACGAACCAGGAAAGCATTTTGGTCCGTGCCACATTGAGCATTGGGACGGGCTGCTGGGCGAGGGTGACGTAAAGTCTCTTTGTTTTTAAGTTCTGCTTTTATTGGAAGTTGCTGTTAAGTGGTCACGCTCTTTGCTCTTCAGGATGGCAGTGTCCGGGTCCCAACAGTCCTCCAGCCCTACCTCGGCAGAGAAGTGATCGAGCACCCCTCGCACAGTCCTTTACTGTATATCGGACCGAACCAGCACCAGAGGAACCTGAACAAGACAGAGTGCGAGGGACAACCGCTTTCAAGTGACCAAGGACCTCTGGGATCTCCCAGCAGGGATTTGTCGAGACCGTGAGGAGACTGTTGCCGCAGAGACTTGACTTAAGAGCGGTCACCTCACAAAGTGACCCTTTAGGCGCTCTCGTTCTGATCGGCTCGGGTTGGAAGCCCCAGCACCCTCTGCGGACTTTGCTTTTTCTCCCCTCATCTTGCTGACGGCTCTGACCCATCCTTGGAGGAGAGTTTTCTCTGGGCTGCTTACCCACTCCTGTACCCGGCCTAAAGTTGAGCCTAAAGCAACAGCGATTGTGAGGGGAGGCGGGTGGTGGGGTAGAGGTGGGGAGGCAAGATCATCACACCAGAGCCTAATCATTCCTTGAATAATGTTCAGATATAAACTTTCCATTAGGGATCAGTGGAGAAGCAATCTGGAGCGAGTACCCTTCCCTTCCGTAGTGTAGGGGGTGCTGAGGTTAGTTGTAGCTTTTTATTATTCATTCTTGGGATATGGGCATCGCTGGCAAGGCCAGCATTTATTGCCCATCCCTAACAGCCCTCGAGAAGGTGGTGGTGAGCCGCCTTCTTGAACCGCTGCAGTCCGTGTGGTGTAGGGGCTCCCACAGTGCTGTTAGGGAGGGAGTTCCAGGATTTTATCCCAGCGACGGAGGGACGGCCGATATATTTCTAAGTCAGGATGGTGTGTGACTTGGAGGTGGTGGTGTTCCCATGCTGCCCTTGTCCTTCGAAGTGGTGGTGGCGGGTTTGGCAGCTGTCTCTTTTTTGTTGTTTCGGGAAGGAGGGCTTCGCAACCCTCCTCGCGGACCCCTAAGAGTGGCCGGGACATCGCGAAACAATGAGTTCGGAGACTGTTTGCTGTAGTTTATTTGCAAGTTGGCTGCTGTGTGATGGGCTGAAAGATTCTTGGGAGTGCCACCAACTAATCGAGCTGGTAGTAAATCATGAAACAATGAGAACTGAGCGTACGAACAATGACGGACAGGTTAAGACCCTCTGGTCCATCCAGCCTGTCCCCCACAATTACGACACCTTGTGTATCACAATATATACACGCCCCACCCCACCCCAAACCATGTGATCTCCTGGGAGAGGCAACATTATTTTTAAAAACCCACAGTCCAATTTGGCAGAAAAAAATCTGGGAAATTCCTCTCCGACCTATCTCGGCGATCGAAACTAGTCCGGGAGATCGCTCTGGCCCTGAATTCCCTGCAGTGCCTCCCTTCTGTAAGAGGTGACCTCCGCCCCGGCCAGAATCAAGTCCCAGCTCTCGCTGGAAGGAATTCAGCGAGTTCACATCCACCGCACGAGCCGGCAGCCTGTTCCGGAGGTCCACTATTCTCTGGGAGAAGAACCACCTCCTGACATCGAACCGAGATCTCACCTTGTACAACTTAGAATTGTGACCCCTGGTCCTCCCCAACCTGTTTAATTGAAATAAACTGTTAACTGGAACACAATTGATTCCCTTCGTCATCTTATAAACCTCGATCAGATCTGATCACCCCCAAGTCTACACTTCTCTAAAGTGTAGAGTCCCAACTCTCTCGGCCTATCTTGATAATGTTGCTTTAGACTGGGAATTAGTCCAGTGGCTCCTCTGCACCCTCTCCAAAGCCTCAACATCACCCACGGCGTGAGTTTATAATCATTTTGTTACCGTGCACCGTTCTAGAAACCGCATCTTAACGGCAGGAGAGTTTAGATGCAGAGAAAAATAATTTTAACATGAAAGAGCGACTTGTAGCCTGGGTGTGCTTTTCAGCCTGTGGTCTGCATAACAATGTTGTCCTTCCTCATTCGCTGCGCTATAGTGCGGTCTATCGCGTTGACTCGACCATGCTGTCTGCATTCAGATGCCGAGCCTATCTCTGTATCCCTTCCGACCTTGACGGTAGAAATAAGACTGTCTGCATTTTCAAAGAGTCTGGAACGATTGTGTCTTCTGCAACAGCAGCCAACAGTTGACAGTCAATCACTCCTCCCCGTGTCATTGTAAAACCCAAATTATTATTTTAACCTTTCACAAAAGGGGTTTCTGTTTTAATTTTTATTTCCCCTGGTTTCCACTGTTTTCTTCTCCCGAGATGCTGGCTCCTGTTGGCTGTGTGGATCCACAAGCAGCCGAATAGTTCTGTGTCTTAATGCGCAACAACAACTTGCATTTATATGGCGCCTAAAAACGCAGTATAACGACCCAAGGCGCAGCACAGGAGCGATTATCAGACAAATACTGACACCGAGCCATATAAAGAGATATTGGGCCAGAACTTCGGGTCCCCACGGGTGAGTACGCGCTGGGTACTCACGCGTAGGCCCAACGAAAGTGCCGGTTTCGTGCATGCACTGCGCATGCGCGGGAAACCGGAACTTCCGTTCCCTTGAAGGAAGGGGTTCACAGGTCGAACGCGTGCGCCGGAGAGGCAGCGCGTACACCTGGAACTTCCGTTTTTTTTTCCAGGTTTCTCCGGGAGGGTAAGTCTCCCGGAGCTACGCTTGTAAAAAGCAGTCGCAAGGCCTGCTTTTAACAAGGTAAGTGGTGAATTAAGTAAAATAACATTTTTTCCACAGGTTTATTATTTTTAAATACTTTAAAGAAAGGTAAGTTTATTTTTAGCCCACAGTGTTAGAAACTGTAATTAATTTTTTTCAAAAATTTAAATTATTGTTTAAAATAGTTATTTTATGTAATTTATAGTTATTTTAAAAATGTGATGTTTTTAAAAAAAAAATTATTTGAAGTTTTAGTTATGTTTTGGGGCTGAATTGTATTCATAGATTTGACAGGTCTTCCTGTCAAATCTATGAATAGAGATTCCCTGCTACCATTGGCTCTCCATGGCCCACGTGATCCCAGGGGACGCTTCGAACTAACTGCGCCCCTGGGATACGCAAGCACTGCGCGCCGGCAGTTGGAGCAGGCCCAGGATCGGAATCCCACGCGGGTCCACAGCTCAACGGCCGGCACGCTAGGCAAGTGCAGGTCGGAGGCTTGCACCCGCGGGGAGCCTCCGACCCGAATTTCTGGGCCATTAGGGACAGGTGACCAAAGACTTGGTCAAAGAGTTTTAAGGAGCGCCTTAAATGAGGCGAGAGAGAGGTTTAGGGAGGGAATTCCAGAGCCGAGGGCCTGGGCAGCTGAAGACGCGGCTGCCAGTGGTGGAGCGATGGAAATCGATGCAATGTACAGCCAGGAATGGGTAACTATGGTTTGAGGAGAG
This sequence comes from Somniosus microcephalus, assembly GCF_052327205.1. NCBI lineage: Eukaryota > Metazoa > Chordata > Chondrichthyes > Squaliformes > Somniosidae > Somniosus > Somniosus microcephalus. The sequence goes on from NC_141020.1 coordinate 7,179,241, forward strand.
ACTTGAGATACTGGAAATATTTCCAATGAAGCAGGGAAGGATAAGCGATTCCATAGATATTTTTTAATATGCACATCTTCCCCTCGAGTTCTTCTATTGTAAATCTGAGATCTCTGGTTACCGACCCACTTGCCAGAGGAGACAGTTTCTCCCAACTTGCGCTCTCTCAAAACCCCTCGTAATGTTGATGCTGGTGTGGAGCAGTTGGGTCAAATGGCCAGTTCCTGTGCTCTGCGCTCTATGTAATTCTATGCAAATAAAGAAAGACTTGCATTTATATAGCACCTTTCACCACCTCAGGACGTCCCAAAGCGCTTTACAGCCAATGAAGTACTTTTTGAAGTGTAGTCACTGTTGTAATGTAGGAAACACGGCAACCAATTTGTGCACAGCAAGCTCCCACAAACAGCAATGTGATAATAACTGGATCATTGTTTTTTTTTTTAGTGATGTTGATTGAGGGATAAATATTGGTCCCAGGACACCGGGTGGGGGGGGGGGGGGGGGAGTGCTCTCCTCCTCTTCAAAATAGTGGCCGTGGGATCTTCTACATCCACCTGATAGCAAACGGGGCCTCGGTTTAGCGTCTCATCCGAAAGAAGGCACCTCCGACAGTGCGGCGCTCCCTCAGCACTGCACTGGGAGTGTCACAGCCTAGATTTTTGTGCTCAAGTCTCTCGATTGGGACTTGAACCCACAACCTTCTGACTCAGAGGCGAGAGAGTGTGCTACCCACTGATCCACAGCTGACGCTATGAAATCTAGGAAATAAAATGGGATAATAACCGGGGAGAGATAGCTTACACCTTATTTAAAGCATGCACGCAGGTTGGCACTTTGTCTGATTGCAAGAGGAAATGTGAGGGCTATAGATGTTCAGCTATTGTTCCCAGTCATAATCCTTTCACTCGCGACACAAAGCAACGACATTGTACCAGAGCAGGAGGGGCTGTGTGTTCAATAATTCAGGCCGGGCCTCGGGAGACAATCTCATTCAGCCGAGACAGCAGGTGTCCCGAGAGATTACAGCATCTGCGTATGTGAGGACCGCCCCACCCAGCCCCACGCCCAACCCCTCAGACTAATCACCTGCGCTCCACACTTTCCTCCGCTACCAGGCGTGAAATATTAATGTCCCCGTTGAATTGTAATGGAAGATGCCGCTGAATGTAAAGTGGGCTTTGCACAGTTAGGTAGAATGTACGGCACAGAAACAGACCATTTTTTGCCCAACTGGTCCGTGGCGGTGTTTATGCTCCACACGAGCCTCCTCCCACCCCTCTTCATCTCACCCCATCAGCATAACCTTCTATTCCTTTCTCCCTCATGTGTTTATCTAGCTTCCCCTTAAATGCATCTATACTATTCGCTTCAACCACTCCCTGTGGTAGCGAGTTCCACATTCTCACCACTCTCTGCGGTAAAGAAGTTTCTCCTGAATTCCCTATTGGATTTATTAGTGACTGTCTTATATTGATGGCCCCTAGTTCTGGACTCCCCCCACAAGGGGAAACATCTCTACATCTACCCTATCGAATCCCTTCATAGTTTTAAAGGCCTCTATCAGGTCATCCCTCCGCCTTCTCTTTTCTAGACACAAGAGCCCCAGCCTGTTCGGTCTTTCCTGATAGTTAGAACCTCTCAGTTCTGGTATCATTCTTGTAAATGAGGAGATTGTCCTATGAGGAGAGAGTGAGTAGACTGGGCCTATATTCCGTAGAGTTTCGAAGAATGGGAGGTGATCTCATTGAAACATATAAAATTCTTAAGGGGCTTGACAGGGTAGAAGTTTTTGGTCGCCTGTCCTAATATCTCCTCATGTGTCTCGATATTTGATAACGTTCCTGTGACGCGCCTTGGGACGTTTTACTACGTTAAAGGCGCTATATAAATGCAAGTTGTCGTCATTTCCTGCCGTTTGTTGTATATTCACATGGTCGAATAGCCTGCTGATACCGACCGGCCTACCGGAGAATGGGTAAGGTGCTAGGGGAGGAGGGGTCTACAGAACCGGACCCCCAGCCCAAGGGGAAGGGAGGAAAGAAAGTATTGGAAGGAAATTTTGAGAAGCATTTATTTTCTTCCTGTTGTCTGAAGCTTTCCGCAACTAGGTATAAAATTCAATAAAAGTCTAATAAAATAAATAAAATTTCGTGTCAGCTGGTGGCACATTCGCCTGTGAGTCAGAAGGTCGTGGGTTCATAGTCCAATCCAGGGACTTGAGCACATAAATCTAGGCCGACACTCCCAGTGCAGTGCCGAGGGCGTGCCGCACTGTTGGAGGTGCCATCTTTCGGATGAGACATTAAACCGAGGCCCCGTCTGCTCGCTCAGGTGGATGTAAATGATCCCGCGGCCACTATTTCAAAGAAGAGCAGGGGGAGTTCTCCCCGGTGTCCTGACCAATATTTATCCCTCAACCAAACATAACAAAAAGAGATGATCTGGTCATTATCACATTGCTGTTTGTGGGAGCTTGCTGTGCGCAAATTGGCTGCCGCGTTTCCCACATTTCAACAGCGACTACACTTCAAAAAGTACTTCATTGGCTGTAAAGCGCTTTGAGACGTCCGGTGGTCGTGAAAGGCGCTATAGAAATGCAAGTCTTTTAACATTCTGCATTTCCCGCTTTGTATTTATGTCTAGTGCCTGGACTCGGGGTCAGTCTGTGTTCATTGAGATGCCACAGTTGATGAATTGGACAGAGATAATGTAACAGTGACTGATGGATTGCACAAGGTGGTGAGAGTCTGAAATTGAAAAACTCTTGCCGCTGTGTGACCTGGCTTTGGGTAACCTATTCACTCAAACACAGGAGATGCAATTGGACATTAATCATAGCACTTCATGAGCTATCCCTGCTCGTGGGTGTTGCTTAGCTGCATATTGGGAAGGTTCAAAAGACTTGTCACATTAGAGGTCAAATAAACATGTTATGCTTTTAGGCTATACCCAAATATTAACTCCATGGTTGCGTCATATATCACTTGCTCCCTACAAGCCAGAGTGTGACTTTACATGCACACTATCTGAAAGAAAGGACTTACATTTCTCCAGCGTCTTTCACGACCTCCGGACATCCCAAAGCGCTTTACAGCCAATGAAGAACTTTTTGAAGTGTGGTCACTGTTGTAATGTAGGAAACTCGGCAGCCAATTTGCGCACAGCAAGCTCCCACAAACAGCAATGTGATAACGACCGGATAATCTGTTTTTTTTTAAGTGATGTTGGTTGAGGGATAAATATTGGTCCCCAGGACACCGGGGAGAACTCCCCCTGCTCTTCTTTGAAATAGTGGCCGTCGGATGCTTAACGTCCACCTGAGAGAGCAGACTGAACATTTCAAAATATTGAATACCATACAAAGACAGTGTAAACCAATTGAATTGAATCCAGCCTAAAACTCTAGGTATTCAGTAGCTTTCAAGCCATTTATAGAACCTGCTCGACTTATATTCTATTGATAGCAATGGAATGAAATTCAGAAGGGTTCCAAGTAGGGTTCCCAACTGTGGTTGGACCTTATCCTGGAGGTCACCTCACAGGGCCTCCCACCTCCAACCGCCCTGCCCAGTCAAACAGCTTTTTATTTCCAACTCCAATATTTTCACAACTAATAAACAAGAATGTGCAAAACAAATGAATAAAAAAATGATTGTTCTTGACGCCCCCTGTGATTTTTCTCCCCGGGATCTGCTCGCGGCCGTGTCTGGGAGATTAATCTTCACTTCCTGAAGACTCCAGGCCAACCCTAGGGGGTTGGCAACCCCGAGTTGCAGAACATGTGGGTGATCTGCTCCACCAATCACAGCCCAGGCAGTCAAGACCACCCCATTGAGGTAGAGCCAGTGAAGAGCGTTGGCACAGATTGCCAAATTCCAGTGGGAGGTGTCACGGAGCCCAGGATCCCGCTCAGTTCTAGCTGTGGGGTCAATGATTTAAGTTAAGGTTCTGGCTGAGGGATAAAGAATCAGCAAGTTACTGTATCACCTGCTGCGTCACTGTTCTGAGACAGACGTGATCTTGCAGGAGGAATGGTTTGTCTTCAACTGTGCATAAACACAGGTCCCAACACAGACACAGACAGATACACACCTACACACCCACTCACAGACATACCTACAGACACACCCACACACTCCAACAGACACACACCTACAGACACACGTTCACACACACACAAATGCACACTGACACGCACACACACGGAGGTTGCGAGCTGGGATGGGACCTGCAGGGAACGGGTGATGCCAGGCGTGATGTGAGGTGGGAGTGGTTGATGCTGACCCTGGTAACAGCAGCAAAAGATAAAGTGAAAGGGTCACAACAAGCGTGGCCTCACCACCAGGGCAATAAACTGGCCCTCCGAAGAAATTCGTCTGGCGGGGGAGGGTGGTTGAGGGGGGCAATTGGGATTGTTGACTTGAACAAAGTCAACTCAATAAAGGTGGAAAATAATGAGCAGCTAATTGTACAAAGAATAATATGGACAGTGAGTGAAAACGAGCCCCAGCTGTCAGTTACAGAAGGATATTTCTAACCCATGGGGAGTAGTTTAAATAATAGATAACTTATCTTTTGTCAACTGTTGAGGTGTTGTCAATCTCCTTCATTAAAGTTTATGAGGATTACTAGATTGATTCCTGGGATGAGAGGGCTGTCCTATGAGGAGAGATTGAGTAGAATGGGCCGATACTCTCTGGAGTTTAGAAGAATGAGAGGTGATCTTACTGAAACATATAAAATTCTGAGGGGGATTGACAGGGTAGATGCTGAGCGATTGTTTGACCTGATTGGAGAGTCCAGAACTACACAGGATATACGGCACAGAAACAGGCCATTCGGCCCAACCAGTCCATGCCGGCGTTTATGCTCCACTCGAGCCTCCTCCCGTCTTTCCTCGTCTAAATCCACCAGCGTAACCCTCTGCTTGAGGGAGCGCTGCACTGTCGGAGGTGCTGTCTTTCGGATGAGACGTTAAACCGAGGCCCCGTCTGCTCTCTCAGGTGACCTCACGGCACTATTTCGAAGAACAGCAGAGGGAGTTCTCCCCCGGTGCCCTGGACAATACTTATCCCTCAAGAATCATCGTTAAATAAAACAGATGATCCGGTCATTATCACATTGCTGTGTGTGGGAGCTTGCTGTGCGCAAATTGACTGCTGCGTTTCCTACATTACAACAGTGACTACACTTCAAAAAGTACTTCATTGGCTGTAAAGCACTTTGGGACGTCCTGAGTTCGTGAAAGGCGCTGTAGAAATGCAAGTCTTTCTTTTCCAGTTTGGGGAAAGGTTTATTATTTTCAGTCATTTTTTATTAAGCTTTACTCAAGATTTCTTTTAAAAATGCACTTGTTTGCCTAGCATAGCGGATAAATCGGCTAATGAAACCGGTCCTCACTTCAATGGGGCCTGGTCTTCAAGGCAGGCAAGAGGCAGCGATGACTTGGGAAAGTGGTTCAACATCCTACTTGGCATCTTTGTGTAGGTCCGCACTGGTGCTGGGTGAAAGAAAGAAAGACTTGCATTTCTATAGCGCCTTTCACGACCACCAGACGTCCCAAAGCGCTTTACAGCCAATGAAGTACTTTTTGAAGTGTGGTCACTGTTGTAATGTAGGAAACGTGGCAGCCAATTTGCACACAGCAAGCTCTCACAAACAGCAATGTGATAACGACCAGATCATCTGTTTTTAATGATGTTGGTTGAGGGAGAAATATTGGCCCCAGGACACCAGGGAGAACTCCCCCTGTTCTTCTTCGAAATAGTGGCCGTGGGATCTTTTACGTCCACCTGAGAGAGCAGACGGGGCCTCGGTTTAACATCTCATCCGAAAGACAGCACCTCTGACAGTGCGGCACTCCCTCAGCACTGCACTGGGAGTGTCAGCCTAGATTTTTGTGCTCAAGTCTCTGGAGTGGGAGTTCTACAACAGGCATCGAAGAATGAGAGGGGATCGCATTGAAGCGTATAAAATTCTGACTGGGCTAGACAGACTGGATGCAGGGAGGATGTTTCCCCTGGCTGGGGGGGTCTAGAACGAGGGGTCACAGTCTCAGGATACGGGGTAGGACATTTAGGACTGAGATGAGGAGAAATTTCTTCACTGAGGGTGGTGAACCTGTGGAATTCTCTACCACAGAAGGCTGTGGAGGCCAAGTCACTGAATATATTTAAGGAGATAGATAGATTTCTAGACACAAAAGGCATCAAGGGGTATTGGGGAGAGAGCAGGAATATGGTATTGAGATGGAGGATCAGCCATGATCATATTGAATGGCGGAGCAGGCTCGAAGGGCTGAATGGCCGACTCCTGCTCCTATTTTCTATGTATCGAGGGGTTAATTGTAGATCACTTGTGGTGTGGAAAACAATGAGGTGCGTCATGTTATTATTGCGCTGTCAATAAGTGATCTTGCCCTTTAGAAAGCACACTGTGTTCTTTGTAATGTTGCTCATTAATATTGCACCATGTTCTCTTTGACTCTTTGGTCTTTTTTACAGACACGTTTTGAAATCTATTAGAGGAATCAAACTTTACAGCGCCTTCCATGCAGCAAATCGTCCCACAGGAGCGTAATCAGATTAAAAAATTGACAGCCCGAATCACACGAGGAGATGCTAGGACAGGTGACCAAGAGCTTGGTCAAAGAGGTCGGTTTTAAGGAGCGTCTTAAAGGAGGAGAGAGAGGCGGAGAGGTTTAGGGAGGGAATTCCAGAGCTCCGGGCCCAGGCGGCTGAAGGCACAGCCGCCAACGGTGGAGCGATGGAAATCGAGGGTACACAAAAGGCCAGAATTGGAGGAGCGCAGAGATCTCGGAGTGTTGTGGGGCTGCATTAGGCATTGTAGCTCCCACGGTTATTCTATCCCTCAGAATTCTTTCTCCAGTTTTCTCTCCGTCTTTCCCGTGCTGGTTGCCGCTGCGGGCACCCGTCTCATTTTGGTTCCGCACGAGAGTGGCCATTCTTCGGTGGGCTGTTCGACCAACCAGGGCCTTGCAGTCGCGCCTGGGCGCCAAGGTAAATATCAACGGCCGGAGTTCCCCTCTCTGGCCAGTTTTCTGGCGGGATGAGAATTCCACCCATCCTCTTGACGGTTTCCTGGATCGTGGGAATCACCTCGTCTGCAGGTCAGGCTTCCGGTGGGGTTCCCGCCAGTGCGAGGGCACAGAATCCCGGCAGTGCTGCAGTGGGACTGCTGCACCTATATCTGGCATGGCAATGTACAAGGTCCTACATCTGGTAGGAAGTCTTATATGCGGCAATGTTGTGCAGGAGGTCCTTTATGTGGCAAGGCAATGTAGGAGGCCCCACATGTGGAATAATTCTTCAAGTGAACTCTTGTACCCCTGGATGTTACAGGAGAAAACTGGTCATCTAAGAGGCCTACTTCTGTTACATATCTCTCTATGGCAACTTTCTCTTGTCTGTCACTATTTTAGAACATAAGAACATAAGAAACAGGAGCAGGAGTAGGCCATTCGGCCCCTCGAGCCTACTCCGTCATTCAATAAGATCATGGCTGATCCAATCTTGGCCTCAACTCCACTTTCCCGCTCTCTCCCCACACCCCTTGACTCCCTTGTAGTTCAAATGTCTGTCAATCTCCGCCTTGAATATATTCAATGACTCCGCCTCCACAGCTCTCTGGGGTAGAGAATTCCAAAGATTCACGACCCTCAGAGAGAAGAAATTCCTCCTCATCTCCGTCTTAAATGGGCGACCCCATATTCTGAAACTATGCCCCCTAATTCTAGATTCCCCCACGAGGGGAAACATCCTCTCAGCATCCACCCTGTCAATCCCCCTCAGAATCTTATACGTTTCAATAAGATCACCTCTCATTCTTCTAAACTCCAATGAGTATAGGCCCAACCTGCCCAACCTTTCGTCATACGTCAACCTCTTCATCCCAGGAATCAACCCCGTGAACCTTCTCTACACTGCCTCCAATGCAAGTATATCCTTCCTTAAATAAGGAGACCAAAACTGTACGCAGTACTCCAGGTGTGGTCTCACCAGCGCCCTGTACAGTTGTAGCAGGACTTCCCTACTTTTATACTCCATCCCCCTTGCGATAAAGGCCAACATTCAATTAGCCTTCCTAGTTAATTTTATTGACACTGACCTCAATCGTTGGCGAAGCTTATGGCCTACCCTAAACCCCATCCTCGCAAACTGTGCCAGATCAGCTGTGGCTCAGTGGGTAGCACCCTCGCCTCTGAGTCAGAAGGTTGGGGGTTCGAGTCCCCACTCCAGATACCAGAGCACAAAAATCCAGACTGACTCTCCAGTGCAGCACTGAGGGAGTGCTGCACTGTCGGAGGTGCCGTCTTTCAGAGGAGACGTTAAACCGAGGCCCCGTCTGCTCTCTCAGGTGGATGCAAAAGATCCCACGGCCACTATTTCGAAGAAGAGCAGGGGGAGTTCTCCCCGGTGTCCTGGGGCCAATATTTATCCCTCAACCAACATCACTAAAAGACTGGATGATCTGGTCAATATCACATTGCTGTTTGTGGGAGCTTGCTGTGCGCAAATTGGCTGCCGCGTTTCCCACATTACAACAGTGACTACACTTCAAAAAGTACTTCATTGGCTGTAAAGCGCTTATAGAACATCTGGTGGTCGTGAAAGGCGCTATAGAAATGTCTTACTTGATGCACGAACGGGGAATTAAAAGCTCGCCAGTGTGCGACTGTGGTCACGCAGAACAGACCACGGAACAGAAAACGACTCACTGCCCGATTCACAAGTACGGAAGGAGGCATCACAGCGACACACTCCGCTACTCCAGATGCAACTATCTGGCTTAACCCCCTCAATGTAAAATAACAGTTGTTGCTCTACATCCGCCCCAGCCCCATGAAGTCGTGTTAAGAGTGCGTTGTGGTAGGGGAAAAGATGATTGTAGTAGTCTGTGAATTGATTGAGATGTTGCTGGATCTCAAACGCGTTTTGCCGCTGTCAGATCGTGAGCCTTTAGTCGCTGTGTTGGGTGAGGTTCTCCTCTCCAGACAGAACCTGACATGAATCAGTCATTCATGAAAGAAAGACTGATGAAATAATACTGAGCAGCCTGCAGGTGGCACTGTCCAGGGAGAGTATAAATACTCGGGCACGGGCCCAGCTTGCGCAGGACATTCTTAACAGGAACTAGTGAAGGACGCAACTAGACCTCCATGTTGTAAAACAGTTGATTAAAGCTTTGTTTAACGCTTAGACCAAGTGCCTAGTAGTTTTCTTACATCAGAGCGTACCAGTGGAATTTGCATCTAATTATTTAAATTCAGACCCTCTGTTAGCTCAATGCCTGCCCTGGATTAATCGCGCTCTGGTACCGGGAGACTGAATAAATCTAAAATCTAATGCCACACTTGTTTTTTTTTTCATTTTCCCCGCTTTCAATTCTCTCAACCCGCCCTGCACCTGCTAAGAAACTGACCCCAACACTGGGGTGTGATTGCATGGTCGTCGGTCAGCCTCAGTATCTGGACCAAGAGACCATTCTGCATAAAGTGTCAGCCGTGGCTCAGTGGGCAGCGCTCTCTCTCGCCTCTGCGTCAGAACGTCGTGGGTTCAAGTCCCACTCCAGAGACTTGAGCACAAAAATCTAGGCTGACACTCCAGGGGCATGCTGCACTGTTGAAGGTGCTGCACTGTTGAAGGTGTTGTATCTTGCTTGGATGAGATGTTAAAGTCTGAGGCCCTGTCTGGATATAAAAGAGGTTACAGATTGTGGTGGAATACAATTCTGCTGCTGCTGATGGCCCACAGCGCCTCATGGATGCCCAGTTTTGAGCTGCTAGATCTGTTCTGAATCTATCCCATTTAGCACGGTGGTAGTGCCACACAACACGATGGAGGGTGTCCTCAGTGTGAAGACGGGACTTCGTCTCCACAATGGCTGTGCGGTGGTCACTGCTACCAATACTGTCATGGACAGTTGCATCTGCGACAGGTAGATTGGTGAGGATGAGGTCAAGTAGGTTTTTCCCTCATGTTGGTTCTCTCACCACCTGTCGCAGGCCCAGACTGGCAGTTATGTCCTTCAAGACTCGGCCAGCTCAGTCAGTAGTGGTGCTACTGAGTCACTCTTGGTGATGGACATTGAAGTCCCCCACCCAGAGTACATTCTGTGCCCTTGTTACTCTTAGTGCTTCTTCCAAGTGGTGATCAACATGGCGGAGTACTGATTCATCAGCTGAGGGAGGGCGGTAGGTGGTAATCAGCAGGAGGTACTTAGAAGAAGAGCAGGGGAGTCTCTCCCCAGTGTCCTAGCCAACATTTTTCCTTCCTCTCTAACACCTAAAACAAATGATCTGGTCATTATCTCATTGCTGTTTGTGGGACCTTGCTGTGCACAATCTCCAACAGTGACTACACTTCCAAAAGTACTTCATTGGCTGTAAAGCGTCCTGAGGTCGTGAAAGGTGCTATATAAATGCAAGTTCTTTCATTTTATATTGCTAGCGATGTCCTACTGCCATTCTGCACACATCAGATTATCTAGTAACCTGTCAACTACATTTTGGTAAATCACTCAATCTTCAGACTTCTGGTGCAAAAACTCCTCAGCAACATTTAATTAAATCGATGGCGAGCCTTGTGACTGGAAACTTAGTTGCCAACCTGCTGAATGATTGGACCTTGATTGGCTCAAATTAAAATTTCTTGTTGAAGCAACGGTAGCATAGTGGTAAAGTTACTGGACTAGAAATCCAGAGGCCTGGACTAATGATCCAGGTAGACATGAGTTCAAATCCCACCACGGCAGCTGGGGAATTTAAATTCAGTTAATTAAATAAATCTGGAATAAAAAGCTAGTATCAGTAGCTATGGTAACTGGATTGTTGTGAAAACCCAACTGGTTCACTAATGCCCTTTAGGGAAGGAAATCTGTCGTCCTTACCCGGTCTGGCCGATATGTGACTCCAGACCCACAACAATGTGGTTGACTCTAAACTGCCCTCTGAAATGGCCCAGCAAGACACTCAGTTGTAACAAACTACTACGAAACACAATAATAAGAATAAAACTGGATGGACCACCTTGGCACCGGCTACGGACACGACAACTGCAAAGTCCTCCTTACCAACATCTGGGGACTTGTGCCAAAATTGGGAGAGCTGTCCCACAGACTAGTCAAGGAACAGCCTGACATAGTCATACTCACAGAATCATACCTTTCAGCTAATGTCCCAAACTCCTCCATTACCGTCCCTGAGTATGTCCTGACCCACCGGCAGGACAGACCCACCAGGGATGGCGGCACAGTGGTATACAGTTGGGAAGGAGTAGCCGTGGGAGTCCTCAAAATTGACTCCAGACCCCACGATGGCTTCAGGTCAAACACGGGCAAGTGAAACCTCCTGCTGATTACCACCTACCGCCCTCCCTCAACTGATGAATCAGTACTCCTCCATGTTGAACACCACTTGGAAGAAGCACTGAGAGTAGCAAGAGCACAGAATGTACTCTGGGTGGGGGACTTCAGTGTCCATTACCAAGAGTGACTCGGTAGCACCGAGCTGGCCGAGTCCTGAACGACATAACTGCCAGTCTGGGCCTGCGACAGGTGGTGAGAGAACCAACACGAGGGGAAAAACCTACTTGACCTCATCCTCACCAATCTACCTGTCGCAGATGCCTCTGTCCATGATAGTATTGGTAGCAGTGACCACCGCACAGCCCTTGTGGAGACGAAGTCTGGTCTTCACGCTGAGAACACCCTCCATCGTGTTGTGTGGCACTACCACCGTGCTAAATGGGATAGATTCAGAACAGATCTAGCAGCTTAAAACTGGGCATCCATGAGGCACTATGAGCCATCAGCAGCAGCAGAATTGTATTCCACCACAATCTGTAACCTCCTGGCCCGGCATATCCCTCACTCTACCATTACCACGAAGCCAGGGGACCAACCCTGGTTCAATAAGGAGTATAGAAGAGCATGCCAGGAACAGCACCAGGCATACCTAAAAATGAGGTGCCAACCTGGGGAAGCTGCAACACAGGACTACATGCATGCTAAAAACCGGGAGCAGCATTCTATAGACAGGGCTAAGCGATCCCACTATCAACGGGTCAGATCAAAGCTCTGCAGTCCTGCCACATCCAGTCGTGAATCGTGGTGGACCATTAAACAACTAATGAGAGGAGGAGGCTCCATGAATGTCCCCATCCTCAATGATGGTGGAGCCCAGCACGTGAGTGCAGAAGACAAGGCTGAAGCGTTTGCAACCATCTTCAGCCAGAAGTGCCGTGTGGATGATCCATATCAGCCTCCATTTATATATTCAGTCTTTGGGGAGGCTTCCTGATCCTTTCTGGATAGTGCCTTTCCCGAGTGTCTTGCTCTTGGTGCGGAGACGATTCTGGCCCCCTGTCGTCAGTTGGGTCATCAGCTTCCGATGCTACTGTTTCTGGGGTAGATGCGACCTGTACGTCGGGTTCCTCACCAGGTACGTATGGGCGAGGCATGGGGTTGACTTGTTCCTGTGACTCTAGGATCTGGTCAGCATGGCATCTCACAATGTTCTCCCCAACATCCACTGTGTACATTAGTGGGCCCTGCCGTGTGCATATTGTTCCTGGCTGCCATTTTTCTGTTCGGTAGTCGCGGGCCAAGACTGGTTGCCCTACATTGAAGCTCCTTGTTGGCTTCTCATGGATGTGCTGGAATTGCTTACTCTCAACATCTCTTCGTACGTTTGGTCTGAGCAAATCCAGGCGAGATCTTAACCTTCAGTTAAAGAACATCATGGCCGGGGCCTGGTTGGTGACTGCATGTGTCGCATTCCGGTAGGCGAACAGGAAATTGTCCACCTTCTGCTGCAGCGGAATGTTGTCATTGTACATAGCCTTTATTGCCTTCTTAAAGGTTTGCACGAACCTCTCAGCCAATCCATTTGTGGCTGGATGATACGGGGCGGATGTGTAATGCCGTACCCCATTCTTATTCATAAACCTCCGGAACTCTTCGGACACAAACTGTGGTCCGTTATCGGAGCAAATCTGTTCTGGCAAGCCGTTCCTGGCAAAAATGGTCCGTAGGACTGCAATAGTTTTCTCCGTGGTGGTGGAGGACATTTTGATGACCTCAGGCCATTTCGAGTGCGCATCCACGGCTATTAAAAACAATGAGTCCATGAATGGACCAGCAAAATCAATATGCACCCATTGCCATGGAGATGAGGGCCACTCCCATGGGTGTAGAGGGGCATGTGGTGGTGCATTTTGGACTTTCTGGCATCCTGAGCAGCTCTTGGTCAGGTCCTCGATTTGTTTATCGATTCCCGGCCACCACACATAAGCCCTGGCAAGGCTTTTCATTTTTACCCCTCCCAGATGACCCTCATGAAGCTCATTGAGCACTCTATCCCTTAACTTGGGTGGAATTACAACTCAGGATCCACACATCAAGGTCCCCCGGCATACTGACAGCTGTTCTCTTCTTGTCGAGAATGCTGGCAACAGTGAGTCGCCATGTGCTGGCCATCCCTTCACCGTCAAATCATATACCCGAGACAGTGTCGGGTCATTTCGGGTCTCCTTTTCTATACGAGTGTTAGTTACCGGTAGGTATTCAACCAAAGTCGAATGAAATATTTCGACAGGATCCACTGCTGGTGCTTCCTCCGCAGTAGGCAGTGGCAGGCGTGATAGCCCATCAGCATTTCCATGCTGTTTCGTGCCCTTATATTCAATCTCATAGTGGTGCGCCCCTAGAAAGAGTGACCATCTTTGTAGTCATTGCGCAGTCATCACCGGAACGCCCTTCTTCAGATTAAAAATGGAGACAAGAGGCTGGTGGTCAGTCAGCAAGGTGAATTTCTGCCCGTGCAGATAGTGATTGAACTTTTTCACTCCCCACACTAGGCTGAGGGCCTCCCTGTCAATCTGGGTATAGTTACGCTCGGCTGAGGTTAGTGATCGTGACGCAAGGGCTATTGGCCTCTCTGAGCTGTCCGAGAATTTGTGCGACAGCACCGCTCCAATGCCGTAGGGTGACGCATCACATGCCAACCGAATTGGTAGTGCTGGGTTGAAATGGGCCAATACCTCTTTCGATGTGATTAGTGTTTTGCTCTTCTGGAAAGCTCGTTTACATTCGTCACTCCACTTCCATGGCACTCCAGTTTGCAGTAGGGTGTTCAGTGGGTGTAGTATTGTAGACAAATTTGGCAAGAACTTATGGTAGTAGTTTACCAGCCCGAGGAACGACCTCAGTTGTGACACGTTTTCTGGTGCTGGAGCCTTGACTACTGCCTCAATCTTTTCTGGGGATTTATGTAACCCCTCTTTATCGATAACGTGGCCACAATACGAGATCTGTTTTTTTAAAAACTCGCATTTGGGGCAGTTAGCTCGGAGCCCATATTCCTTCAATCTAGTGAGCACCTGCTCCAGGTTGGCGAGGTGATCACTGTCATTTTCGCCTGTAACCAGGATGTCGTCCAAATAACACTGGGTCCCTGGGATCCCTTGCAGGACTTGTTCCATTGCCCTTTGCCAAATAGCTGGAGCTGATGCTACCCCGAATACCAGCCGGTTGTATTGGTAGAGACCTTTATGGGTGTTGATTGTGAGGTATTTTTTTGATGCTTCTTCTACCTCCATTTGCAGATACGCCTGGGCCAGATCAATCTTAGTGAAGCATTTCCCTCCAGATAGCGAGGCGAAAATATCTTCAATCCGCGGAAGTGGATATTGCACGGTGTGAAGGACTGGGTTCACTGTTACCTTAAAGTCCCCACAGATGCGAACCTTCCTTGGTTCCCCAAGCATGCTGCTCAACGACTTTTTCATCACAGGGACGATGGGTGTAGCCCACTCGCTCCAGTCTGCCTTAGACAGTACTCCTGAATGTTCCAAACTCTCCAGCTCTGCTTCGACGGCTGGGCGGATCGCATAAGGTACCGGTCTGGCCTTAAAAAATTTTGGGCTTGCGTTTTCTTCGATTTTAATTGTTGCTGTCATGCCTTTTAGTGCTCCGAGTCCTTGCTGGAACACTTCTTGCGTGTTGGTTAGGATCTTTGACAGTCGCCCAGGTGTGACGTCGTCATCCTTTTTGGCAGCCACAGTCAGTGCTTGTATGGAATGCCAATCCAGCTGTATTTTCCAGATCCATTCACGTCCCGGTAATGGTGGTCCTCCATCTTGCAATACATACAGGTCTAGTTTTGGTGTTTCCTTACTGTTATATATAACGGTCACCCTTATTTTTCCTTTGGGGTAGACTTTTTGCCCCGCGTACGTCTTCAAAATAATTTTTGTGTCTCTCAAGGGTATGTGTGAGAATAGTCGCTCGTAGTCCCGTCAGTTTATGACTGTTAGGGCTGATCCTGTGTCCAATTCCATTTTTACCTGGACTCCTGCTATCTTGAGAGTGACCCAAATGGTTCAGTGATCCTCCGTTTTGATCACATTATGTAGTTTCAGACAACTCAGCTCCCTGCTTTCGGAGTCGGTATCACTCTTTTGTTCGTCTGAACTGTTCTCCGTCACCTTATGTACCTTCTTGTACTTTTCTTTTGGAGATTTCTTATTGCTGGTTTTCTTTCCCGACCTGCAGACTCGTGCTATGTGTCCTACTTTTCCACACTGTCTGCACACTTTGTCTTTGAACCAGCAATCATTGTGGTCGTGTGTTGTTCTGCCGCAGTGATAGCACTTCTCTGTTCTGTATGACATTTCGTTTGTGCCATATTCTTGCGGTCTCTGTTGTATCTCTGCAGCGCCCCATGCTGCTGCTTCATATGATACCGCAATGCTGAAAACCTTTTCCAGCGTAAGGTCCTTTTCAGATAAAAGCCGTTTCTGGGTTCCTTCACTTTGAAGCCCACACACAAACTTGTCCCTTAAGGTATCTGCCAGTCCCGTTCCAAACTGGCAGTGTTTCGATAGTTTGCGCAGTTCTGTTAAATAATCTGCATTGCTTTCATCCTTATGCTGGTTCTGTTTGTGAAACTTGAATCTTTCTGCTATCAGCAGCGGTGTGGGGTTTAAATGTTCCTGTAGTATCGTCACTATGTCTCCAAAACTCTTTTCCACTGGCTTCGCTGGGGTTACTAGATTTTGTAATAAGCCATACGTCTTTGCACCCATTAAATTTAACAATACCGGCGCTTTCTTGTCATCTGACACCTCATTTGCCTTGCAGTATACCTCTATTCGTTCGACATATGTAGTCCAATCTTCGACTTCATTGTCAAATGCGGTGATACTGCCACTCTTCGGCATTTTGGGTGTGGTTTAATATGGCTTAAAATGGCATCTCCCGCGCTTTCCTTCCTCCCCCGCTGCTGCCAACGCCACTTTCAGCGGTCCTCGTGGCAATGGCGGCGCCCTGTAGGTTTCGCGCGCTTCTCCTGCGCTGCTGCCAACGCCGCTCTCGGCGGTCCTCGTGGCAATGGCGGCGCCTCACGGGTTTCTGCGCGTCTCTCTCCCTCTCCTCGACGCTGCTCAGCCCCTGAACACTGGCTGTGCCCTGTGCGCTCTGCCCTCTCTCTCTCTCTCTCCCGTCGACGCTGCTCAGCCCTTTGCTGTGCCGCTCGGTCGGGCTCTAGCCCGCCGCTGTCCGGGAAGGGTCTGCTCACTACCTGTTGCCAGCCCGTTTCGCTGGACCACCGCGACTGGAAAGCCAAACCTGGCTCTCAACAGCCTCCCCCGCAATTCTCAAGCCTCTGCTGGATGACTGGGCGGTTGCCCGTGGTTGACGCCCGTGTCTCTGGCCTTGACCTCCAATCTACTGGTCTCCAGGAACGAATCCCTGGGAGGTGATGCAGAGTTGCAGGTAGGATCGAATTTGCCTCGTCGCCAATGTTGTGTCCGTCGGTAGTAAGACACAAGACTGCAGGAGAACGGTACAACAGGTGTTTACTCAACGTGGCTCACTCTGGAACTGAACTGTACAGATTACTACTCAGTGCTATATACAGGTGTGGTCACTGCCGGTACTACAGTATACATGAGCTGTAAAAAATAGTTCCCCCCTTAAAGGTATATACATTACAGACTGCTATCAAGCGGTACTTACTCACCAATAACCTGCTCACTGATGCCCAGTTTGAGTTCCACCAAGAACACTTGGCTCCCGACCTCATTACAGCCTTGATCCAAACATGGACAAAAGAGCTGAATTCCAGAGGTGAGGTGAGGGTGACTGCCCTTGACATCAAGGCAGCATTTGACCGAGTGTGGCATGAAGGAGCCCTAGTAAAACTGAAGTCAATGGGAATCAGGGGGAAAACTCTCCACTGGCTGGAGTCATACCTAGCACAAAGGAAGATGGTTGTGGTGATTGAAGGTCAATCATCACAGCCCCAGGACATCGCTACAGGAGTTCCTCAGGGTAGTGTCCTAGGCCCAACCATCTTCAGCTGCTTCATCAATGATCTTCCCTCCAACATAAGGTCAGAAATGGGGATGTTCACTGATGACTGCACAGTGTTCAGCACCATTCACAACTCCTCAGATAATGAAGCAGTCCATGCCCGCATGCAACAAGACCTGGACGACGTTCAGGCTTGGGCTGGTAAGTGTCAGGTAACATTCGCACCACAGATGTGCCAGGCAATGACTATCTCCAACAACCGAGAGTCTAACCACTGCCCCTTGACATTCAACGGCATTACCCTCACTGAATCCCCCACCATCAACATCCTGGGGGTCACCATTGACCAGAAACTTAACTGGACCAGCCACATAAATACCGTGGCTACAAGGCCAGGTCAGATGCTAGGTATTCTGCGGCGAGTGTCTCACCTCCTGACTCCCCAAAGCCTTTCTACCATCTACAAGGCACAAGTAGGGAATGTGATGGAATACTCTCCACTTGCCTGGATGAGTGCAGCTCCAACAACACTCAAGAAGCTCGACACCATCCAGGACAAAGCAGCCCGCTTGATTGGCACCCCATCTACCACCTTAAACATTCACTCCCTCCACCACCGGTGCACCGTGGCTGCAGTGTGTACCATCTACAAGATGCACTGCAGCAACTCACCAAGGCTTCTTCGGCAGCACCTCCCAAACCCGCGACCTCTTCCACCTAGAAGGACAAGGGCAGCAGGCGCTTGGGAACACCACCACCTCCATGTTCCCCTCCAAGTCACACACCATCCCGACTTGGAAATATATCGGCCGTTCCTTCATCGTTGCTGGGTCAAAATCCTGGAACTCCCTCCCTAACAGCACTGTGGGAGCACCTTCACCACACAGACTGCAGCGGTTCAAGAAGGCGGCTCACCACCACCTTCTCAAGGGGCAATTAGGGATGGGCAATAAATGCTGGCCTTGCCAGCGACGCCCACATCCCATAAACGAATTTAAAAAAAACAATCCAGGACTTTATCTTTGACACTTCTTTCAGGAAAGATTGTTCCCAAAACTTAATTTTAGGTCTCCTCCAGCCTGGCCACCCTCCGAGAACTCTGGCCTCTTGTGCATCCCCCACTTCTTTTAGCCCCACCATTGGCGGCTGTGCCTTCAGCCTGGGCCCTGAGCTCTGGAATTCCCTCCCTAAACCTCTGTGCCTCTCTCTCTGCCTTTAAGACGTTCCAAAAAAACCTAGTTAGGCCACAGCTGGAATACTGTGTGCAGTTCTGGTCGCCACACTATAGGAAGGATGCGATTGCATTGGAGAGGGTGCAGAGGAGATTCACCAGGATGTTACCTGGGCTGGAGCGCTTCAGCTATGAAGAGAGACTGGACAGGCTGGGGTTGTTTTCCTTAGAGCAGAGAAGGCTGAGGAGGGGACCTGATTGAGGTGTACAAAATTATGAGGGGCATAGATAGGGTAGATAGAAAGGAACTTTTCCCCTTAGTAGAGGGGTCAATAACCAGGGGGCATAGTTTCAAAGTAAGGGGCAGGAGGCTTAGAGGGGATTTGAGGAAAAACTTTTTCACCCAGAGGGTGGTTGGAATCTGGAACTCACTGCCTGAAAGGGTGGTAGAGGCAGGAACCCTCACAACATTCAAGAAGCATTTAGCTGAGCACTTGAAACGCCATAGCATACAAGGCTATGGACCAAGTGCTGGAAAATGGGATTAGAACAGACAGGGCTTGATGGCCGGCGCGGACACGATGGGCCGAAGGGCCTCTTTCTGTACTGTATAACTCTATGACCCTATGACTCTACCTCTTTGACTAAGCTTTTGGTCACCTGTCCTAATATCTCCTCGGTGTCAATTTTTGTCTGATAATCGCTCCTGTGAAGTGCCTCGGGACGTTTTACTACGTTAAGGGCGCTATATAAATGCATGTTGTCGTTGTTGTATCAGCGTTAAAGTTCATCTACATTGTGCGGTACAGGAAGCTTTCGATTTACTGGCACCTAAATAACTGGAAATCTCGGTTAACCGGCAAAATTCAGGAGTAGGTTCAGGTAACTTTTATTACTTGCCTCCCTCCATTTGTTGCTGTGCAAGGGTGTGGCTGCAGCTGTTGCTAAGTTACAGAGACGCTTGCAACTTGTGGCCATTGTTCTGAACCTGTTGCTAAGCAGCAGGGTTTGTTGCTTTATACGGAGCTCTCAGCTCCGTATCTTTTACTATAGCGTTCAGTTATCCGGAATTGTTGATGAACCGGTACCACGTCGGTCCCGTCCGTGCCGGATAAAAAAAAGTTTTCTGTATCTTCTCAAAGATCTCCTAATTACAATTGGAACGTTTCCCCCCCTTCAGTGGCGTAGTCTGCTTGGTCATACAGACTGGAAGGTTCCAGGTCTGATACCAATCTTGGGCTAGGGCAGCAGCTGACTTCAGTGTTGTATGAAAGAAATAATCCTAATGAATGCCCCTGACCTTGAGCAATTTAATCATTAGAAAGCTAATGAGCAATTACTATGGATTTCAGCTTTGAAGGCTGGATGTAAAAAATAATTTGTAATAGGTTAGTGGGGCCCTCATTAAGGAATTTAAAACATTAAATAATCTAGATAATCAAGAATATTGCTTCAAATTAGGGCAGGATAATAGGATCAGCAAACATGAATTTAAATTAGAAGTAAATTTAAAGCAGGTATCTATGTTATATTATAAAAAAAGCCTTGCTTAAGGCGTTCTGTTATTGTGATTTTCTGTCAATATTTACCATTTGCTATGTTAACATTTCTCATTGAATCTTGCCCTGTCAACAATCATATAACACACACTGTGGTATCAATAGATGATTAAGCACCATGCATAGGGCAAGGTTATCGTGAGTTTGATTATGCTTTTCTATCAACATCTCCCATTGTAAATTGCTACGTCAAATGTCACGGTGCTGTCGCCGGCTCTGGCCACCAGGTGTCTCTGGGGGTGAATAGGAAGGGGTTGAGTCCATTGGGATTCTGTACAATGGGAGTGAATGGGAAGGGGTTGAGTCCACTGGGGTTCTGTACAATAGGAGTGAATGGGAAAGGATTTGGTCCAATGGGATTCTGTACAATAGGAGTGAATGGGAAGGGGTTTGGTCCTTTGGTATTCTGTACAATAGGAGTGAATGGGAAGGGGTTTGGTCCTTTGGTATTCTGTACAGTGGGAGTGAATGGGAAGGGGTTTGGGCCATTGGGACTCTATACAGTGGGAGTGAATGGGAAGGGGTTTGGTCCATTGGGACTCTATACAGTGGGAGTGAATGGGAAGGGGTTTGGTCCATTGGGATTCTGTACAGTGGGAGTGAATGGGAAGGGGTTTGGTCCATTGGGATTCTGTACAGTGGGAGTGAATGGGAAGGGGTTTGGTCCTTTGGGATTCTGTACAGTGGGAGTGAATGGGAAGGGGTTTGGGCCATTGGGATTCTGTACAATGGGAGTGAATGGGAAGGCGATTATCAAACAAAATCTGACACTGAGCCACATAAGGAGATATTAGGACAGGTGACCAAAAGCTTGGTCAAAGAGGTCGGTTTTAAGGAGCATCTTAAAGGAGGAGAGAGGCAGAGAGAGGCAGGGAATTCCAGAGCTTAGGGCCCAGGCAACAGAAGGCACGGCCACCAATGGTGGAGTGATTATAATCAGTGATGCTCAAGAGGGCAGAATTAGAGGAGCGCAGATATCTCGGGGGGTTGTGGGGCTGGAGGAGATTACAGAGATAGGGAGGGGCGAGGCCATGGAGGGATTTGAAAACAAGGATGAGAATTTTGAAATCCAGGCGCTGCTTAACCGGGAGCCAATGTAGGTCAGCGAGCACAGGGGGTGATGGGTGAACGGGACTTGGTGCGAGTTAGGACACGGGCAGCCAAGTTTTGGATGACCTCAAGTTTACGTAGGGTGGAATGTGGGAGGCCAGCCAGGAGTGCGTTGGAACAGTCAAGTCTAGAGGTAACAAAGGCATGGATGAGGGTTTCAGCAGCGGATGAGCTGAGGCAAGGGGCGGAGACGGGCGATGTTACAAAGGTGGAAGTAGGCGGTCTTAGTTATGCTGTGGATATGTGGTCGGAAGCTCATTTCAGGGTCAAATATGACACCAAGGTTGTGAACAGTGTGGTTCAGCCTCAGACAGATGTTAGGGAGAGGGATGGAGTCAGTGGCTGGGGAACGGAGTTTGTGGTGGGGACCAAAAACAATGGCTTCGATCTTCCCAATATTTAATTGGAGAAAATGTTTGCTCATCCAGAACTGGATGTCGGACAAGCAGTCTGACAATTTAGAAACCGTGGAGGGGTCGAGAGAGGTGGTGGCGAGGTAGAGCTGGGTGTCGTCAGCGTACGTGTGGAAACTGACGCTGTGGTTTCGGATGATGTCGCCGAGGGGCAGCATGTAGATGAGAAATAGGAGGGGGCCAAGGATAGATCCTTGGGGGACACCAGAGGTAACGATGTGGGAGCGGGAAGAGAAGCCGTTGCAGGTGATTCTCTGGCTACGATTAGATAGATAAGAATGGAACCAGGCGAGTGCAGTCCCACCCAGCTGGACGACGGTGGAGAGGCGTTGGGGAAGGATGGAGTGGTCAACCGTGTCAAAGGCTGCAGACAGGTCAAGAAGGATGAGGAGGGATAGTTTACCTTTGTCACAGTCACAAAGGATAATCGCTCCTGTGAAGGGCCTCGGGATGTTTTACTACATTAAAGGCGCTATATAAATACAAGTCATTAGGAATTGGTCCATTTGTTCCCCTGTATCACAAAACCAGTCTTCTAGCACGGGTGGAAGATTCCAGAACCCTGGAATGAACTGGTCAGCTAAGGAACATACTTCAGCTCCAAGCAACAATGCAAGAGGTTTTGAAATAATATAAAGTCCATTTTTTTTACTCATTCACGGGATGTGGGCATCGCTAGCAAGGCCAGCAT
>NC_141020.1:7202021-7249521 GCF_052327205.1 Somniosus microcephalus
TATACAATATATATTTATATAAAATTAAGGCAAGGCAGAGAGACTTTGGTTCTGATTAACAGATTAATATCAGATGGGAGGTTCTTTCTCCCTGGCTGGGGGGTCAAGAACCAGGGGTCACAGTCTCAGGATAAGGGGTCGGCCATTTAAGACTGAGATGAGGAGGAATTTCTTCACTCAGAGGGTTGTGAATCTTTGGAATTCTCTGCCCCAGAGGGCTGTGGAGGCTCAGTCTTTGAGTATATTCAAGGCTGAGATCAATAGATTTTTGGACTCTAGGGGAATCGAGGGATATGGAGATCGGACGGGAAACTGGAGGTGAGGTCGATGATCAGCCATGATCTTATTGAATGGCGGAGCAGGCTCGAGGGGCTGAACGACCGACTCCTGCTCCTAATTCTTATGGTCTTATGCAAGTTCTCAGCTTGGTCTGTTAAATCAAAGTTGACTCGTAGAGATCTGTTTGGATGGTTCAATACAGTGGAGGTGGTGAGGAAGAGGTAAGTAAGTGTTATTAAAGCAGATACCGGGCACATGGAGGTGAGGAGATTGGCAACCAGCACAGTGACAGTAGCAATGAGAATGATGCTGTTTAATTCTGCTGATTATATTAATATTTACACTGAGGGGTGACCTGATGAAGGTCTTTAAGATTACAATTACAATTCAATTTTATTTGTCATATATGCAGCAGACGTGTGTACTGCACAATGAAATGTTGATTTTTACGAGTCCTCCCAACATTGGAATAAATATGGCATAACAATGATAAAATACTAATAGAAATAGTAATAATAAATAAAACAGTAATAAATAATAATAAATTATACGTTCATGAGTCTTATGGCCTGGAGGTAGAAGCTGTTTCGAAACCTGCTGGTACGAGACCGTATGCTTCGGTATCTCTTACCGGACGGGAGCAGGGCGAAGAGGTTGTGGCTGGGGTGGCTCGCATCTTTGACGATTCTCAGGGCCTTCCCCCGGCACACCTCGGGGTAGATATCCTGGACAGCAGGTAGTTTAATTCCTGATTATGATAGGGTAGACGTGGAGAAGATGTTTCCACTTGTAGGGGGGAGTCCAGAACTAGGGGCCATCAATATAAGATAGTCACTAATAAATCCAATCGGGAATTCAGGGGAAACTTCTTTACCCAGAGAGTGGTGAGAATGTGGAACTCGCTACCACAGGGAGTGGTTGAGGTGAATAGCAGAGATACATTTAAGGGGAAGCTGGATAAACACAGGAGGGAGAAAGGAATAGAAGGATATGGTGATGGGGTGAGATGAAGAGGGGTGGGAGGAGGCTCGTGTGGAGCATAAACACCGGCACGGACCAGTTGGGCCGAATGGCCTGTTCCTGTGCTGTGAATTCGATGTTAATATTAATTAATCGTTAGCAATCCTGCGAAAGGGGGATTTCATTTATGTTATCTAACCAGACTTGTATTATGCCACTTTAGTGGAATATATATATATATCCCAGACTATTTTTAAATCATCTTATTAAACAGCCTTTTAAGAAGAGACACTGTGCAGAGACATTTTCTTAACCCAGTTGCAACATTTTGCAATCAATCCAACGTAGTGCAGTCCTTCAACTAAACACAGAAAATCATCGAATGACACAGGTGATCCCTTGGCACCCAAAAAGTGAAAAGAAAAGTTAATGGATAATGTGGGTCCATCGCAGACACTGCCCGCCCATCACGGACACTCTTCCGAAAGACGGCACCTGCAACAGTGCAGTTCTCCCTCAGCACTGCACTGGGAGAGTCAGCCTGGATATTTATGTGTTAGTCTCTGGAGTGGGACTCGAACCCGCGACCTTCTGACTGAGGGGTCAGTTCTCACTGAGCCACGGCCGAGACAATCAGATGTCCGGGGGCGTGGGGGGAGGGGGTGGGGCGTGGTGGTGGGGGGAGGGGGTTGGGGGTGGCGGTGGGGGGGCTGTGGTAATATTTCTGGGGCCCAGCGCTACTGTCATCATTGACTGCCCTGCCGTCAGTATCGGCGCAGCATTCCACAAATATAGAGTCCATTTATTTATTGTGTTTTTGTTTCCTGTTCCAGTGAACTGCCGACCATTGTCATCCGAGCTGGTGAAGGAAGATGAGAAGGTCAGCATCGTCTTCTCTTGGCTTGGCTGCGACCTTGCTGTTTAAAATGTCTTCCCTCTCCTCCTGCCCTTTTCAGCCTTTTGAAACCCCAAGCTTGACGTCTAGTCACTGTAACAACAACTTGTATTTATATAGCACCTTTAACATAGTAAAACCGCGTCACAGGAGCATAAATCAGCCAAGGCTTGGCACCGAGCCACATAAGGAGATATTAGGACAGGTGCTCGGTCAAAGAGGTCGGTTTTAAGGAGCGTCTTAAAGGAGGAGAGAGAGGCGGAGAGGATTAGGGAGGGAATTCCAGAGCTCGGGGCCCAGGCAGCTGAAGGCACGGCCACCAATAGTGGTCAAATTTATTTTGTTTTAAGCAGCATCATTTTTGTAATTATTTCAGTGTTTTAATGAGGTAATTTATGGTTTTACTCCTTAGAGATGGTTGTGGAGTGGTGGGAGGGGAGGGGAGGGGAGTGGAGGGATGGAGAGGGGAGTGGAGGGACAGAGAGTGGAGGGACAGAGAGGGGAGTGGCGGAGAGTGGAGGGATGGGGAGAGGAGGGGGAGAGTGGAGGGGAGGGACAGAGGGGAGTGGCGGAAGTGGAGGGACGGGGAGGGGGAGAGTGGAGGGATGGGGAGGGGAGTGGAGGAGAGCGATGGGGAGGGACAGAGGGGAGTGGAGGAGAGTGCAGGAATGGGGAGGGGAGTGGAGGGAAGAGGGGAGGAGTGGAGGGGAGTGGGGAGATTGGAGGGACGGGGGAGGGACAGGGGGAGGAGGGGGAGGGGAGTGGAGAGACGGAGAGTGGAGGAGGGGAGGGGAGGGGACAAGGGAGAACAGTAAAGTTGTCTCTGTGTTACGCGATGCTGAGCCACAGTTAGGAAGGTCCTAGTTTCAACCTCTGGTCTCTGCTGAACCGTCTGATCCGAGCTCCAGGTGCACTCAGGGCCAGACAGGGAGGGGCAAACATCAGCCAGGATTCCTGCTCCTTGTCTCGATCCTGCACTTAATACGGTTGTTTAGCCGTTTTCTTTACTCGGACTCTTTTCTCTCTCCGTCTTCCCCCCCCCCGCCACCTTCCCCCCTCACCCTGAAGGTGCAGAGCCTCTGATACCTTGTCCAAGTATCCATTCGTCAAGGTGTTCGACCTTGGGGGGGCATCACAGTTTCGCCCAATCCTCTCCTCTTCCCACTGCTGAGGCCTATCTCTCAGGCCCTTAGCAATGGCGGACAACAGGGATGCCCGGCGTTGCTAGGGTGCAAATGGCAGGAAACCTGCCACATGATGTATGGGCCTCATTTGCATGTCATTATAATATTCCCACGCATGTGCAGGCAGGCGGGTTATATCCCGGACCCCCCCCCCCTCCCGCCCGCCCTGTAGGAACTGGTTAGAAAATTCATGGGCTAGGTCACGGACTCCTCCCCACAATTGCTGGGAACGTATCTGTGGAATACAGAAGGTTAAGGGGTGATTTGATTGAGTTTTTTTTAGGATTTTGAAAGGAATGGATCGAGAGAAGTCACTGAAGGTAAGCATGCAGGTGCAGCAGGCGGTTAAGAAGGCAAATGGTATGTTGGCCTTCATAGCGAGAGGGTTCGAGTACAGGAACAAGGATGTCTTGCTGCAGTTGTACAGGGCCTTGGTGAGACCGCACCTTGAGTATTGTGTGCAGTTTTGGTCACCTTACCTGAGGAAGGATGTTCTTGCCATGGAGGGAGTGCAGCGAAGATTCACCAGACTGATACCTGGGATGGCAGGAATGATGTATGAGGAGAGATTGGGTCGATTGGGCTTCTATTCGTTAGAGTTTAGAAGAATGAGAGGGGATCTCATTGAAACATACAAGACTCTGAGGGGGATTGACAGGGTAGATGCTGAGAGGATGTTTCCCCTGGCTGGAGAGTCTAGAACCAGGGGGCACAGTCTCAGGATAAGGGGTCGGCCATTTAAGACCGAGATGAGGAGGAATTTCTTCACTCAGAGGGTTGCGAATCTTTGGAATTCTCTACCCCAGAGGGCTGTGGAGGCTCAGTCGTTGAGTATATTCAAGGCTGAGATCGATAGATTTTTGGACTCTAGGGGAATCAAGGGATATGGAGATCGGGCGGGAAAGTGGAGTTGAGGTCGAAGATCAGCCATGATCTTATTGAATGGTGGAGCAGGCTCGAGGGGCCGACTCCTGCTCCTATTTCTTATGTCCTTATGTTCCCTGTGTATCTTTGTCTCCCTCTGCAGGTCACCAGGTGTATTGTCGAAGTGATCTCAGATACACTTTCCAAACCCAAGCCGATTCCAGTCAGCAGTGAATGCAGCAAGATCCTCAAAGAAGGTTGGACCGTTGCTCAAATACATCCTTCCCACGTTTCTTTGCCTCTAATTGTCGCTCCCCTTTTTTTTACTGAATGTGCTGGCTTGTTTCTTGTAGGATGCAGATTCATGGTCACTGGTCCCTCTCTCTGACGGCATTCTGATCTGCGTCTGTCTCTCTCCTTGTGTACTCTGTCTCTATATCTTTATTAAATCCCTCTGACTCTCATTTTCTCTCGATCTGTATTCTATCTCTCTGACTCTCTCTGTATTTTTTATTCATTTATGGGATGTGGGCATCGCTGGCAAGGCCGGCATTTATTGCCCATCCCTAGTTGCCCTCGAAGGTGGTGGTGAGCCGCCGCCTTGAACCGCTGCAGTCCGTGTGGTGAAGGGGCTCCCACAGTGCTGTTAGGGAGGGAGTTCCAGGATTTTGACCCGGTGATGATGAAGGAACGGCCGATTATATTTCCAAGTCAGGATGGTGTGTGTGACTTGGAGGGGAACTTGGAGGTGGTGGTGTTCCCATGCGCCTGCTGCCCTTGTCCTTCTAGGTGGAAGAGGTCGTGGGTTTGGGAGGTGCTGCCAAAGAAGCCTTGGTGAGTTGCTGCGGTGCATCTTGTAGATGGTACACACTGCAGCCACGGTGCGCCGGTGGTGGAGGGAGTGAATGTTTAAGGTGGTGAATGGGGTGCCAATCAAGCGGGCTGCTTTGTCCTGGATGATGTCGAGTTTCTTAAGTGTTGTTGGAGCTGCACTCATCCAGGCAAATGGAGAGTATTCCGTCTCTGCGTCTCTTCCTGTGTTGGTCTCCACAGTTTTGGTCTCCTTATTTAAGGAGGGATATACTTGCATTGGAGGCGGTTCAGAGGAGGTTCACGAGGTTGATTCCTGGGATGAAGGGGTTGTCTTATGAGGAAAGGTTGAGCAGGATGGGTCTACACTCATTGATGAGTTTAGAAGAATGAGAGGTGATCTTATTGAAACATATAAGATACTGAGGGGGCTCGACAGGGTAGATGCAGAGAGGATGTTTCCCCTCGTGGGGAAATCTAGAACTCGGGGGCACAGTCTCAGAATAAGAGGTCGCCCATTTAGAACTGAGATGAGGAGGAATTTCCTCTCTCGGAGGGTCGTGAATCTGTGGAATTCTCTTCCCCAGAGAGCTGTGGAGGCGGAGTCACTGAATATATTCAAGGCAGAGATGGACAGATTTTTGAACGGTAAGGGAGTCGCGGGTTATGGGGAGCGGGCAGGGAAGTGGGGTTGAGGCCATGATCAGATCAGCCATGATCTCATTGAATGGCGGAGCAGGCTCGAGGGGCCGAATTACCTCCTCCTGCTCCTATTTATTATGTTCCTCATTATGTTCTCATTTACTTTCCTTTTGACGATATTTTTTATGATCTGCCTGACCATTCTCAGCCTTGTTTGCTTGTGTCCCTTAGATATGAAACCACTTCTCCAACTAACCCTGCTCTTTATATTCCTCGGTAGATGAAAGGATTCTGGCCATGGTGCGTCATCAGAATCTTCTGAAGGAGCTGGAAGAGCTCACACATCACGGTACAGTAACCGCAAGGATTTGTTCCATTTAGGGATCAAAAAAGCAATGTTGGGGTGTAAATTTCTGTCTGGCAATTTTAATTCGAAACTCATTATTTAATCATTGCTGGCAGATCACACAGAAGACAGAGGAGGGGGAAAATGTGATAGGTGTAAACGTGAAGTAAGTGTGACACTCATCAGCTGTGGCTCAGATGGTGTCTCTCTCTCGCCTCTGAGACAGAAGGTTGTGGGTTCGAGTCCCCACTCCAGAGACTTGAGCACAGAAATCTAAGCTGACATTCCCAGTGCCAGGGCTGAGGGAATGCCGCACTGTCGGAGGGGCCGTCTTTCGGATGAGACGAAAAACCGAGGCCCCCGTCTGCTCTCTCGGGTGGATGTAAAAGATCCCACGGCCACTATTTCAAAGAAGAGCAGGGGGAGTTCTCCCCAGTGTCCTGGGGCCAATATTTATCCCTCAACCAACATCACTAAAACAGATGATCTGGTCAATATCACATTGCTGTTTGTGGGAGCTTGCTGTGCGCAAATTGGCTGCCACGTTTCCTACATTACAACAGTGACTACACTTCAAAAAGTACTTCATTGGCTGTGAAGCGCTTTGGGACGTCCTGAGGTCGTGAAAGGCGCTATAGAAATGCAAGTCTTTCTTGCTTTTCTTTTACCCAACAGACATGAGCGAACCAGTTGGGTTTTTAGGACAGTCCAGCAGCTTTCATGGTGCCGGCCCACACATTACCGATTTATTGAATTGAACCATAACTTGCCATGGCGGGAGTTGAACCCACAACCTCTAGGTTGCTGGTCCAGAACCAGAACTATTAGACTATCAAACCTGTTTCAATCGTTTTAAAGTAGCATATCCTCAAACTTACCATTAGCAACTCCGCTGTAGATCTGTTCTGTATTTTTTTTTTTAAGATTCGTTCCTGGGATGTGGGCGTCGCTGGCAAGGCCAGCATTTATTGCCTATCCCTAATTGCCCTTGAGAAGATGGTGGTGAGCCGCCACCTTGAACCACTGCAGTCCGTGTGGTGAAGGTGCTCCCACAGTGCTGTTAGGGGGGGAGTTCCAGGATTTTGACCCCGCGACGATGAAGGATCGGCCGATATATTTCCAAGTCAGGATGGTGTGTGACTTGGAGGTGGAACTTGGAGGTGGTGGTGTTCCCGTGCGCCTGCTGCCCTTGTCCTTCTAGGTGGCAGAGGTCATGGATTTGGGAGGTGCTGCCGAAGAAGCCTTGGCGAGTTGCTGCAGTGCATCTTGTAGATGGTACACACTGCAGCCACGGTGTGCCGGTGGTGGAGGGAGTGAATGTTTAAGGTGGTGGATGGGGTGCCAATCAAGCGGGCTGCTTTGTCCTGGATGGTGTCGAGCTGCACTCATCCAGGCAAGTGGAGAGTATTCCATCGCACTCCTGACTTGTGCCTTGTAGATGGTGGAATCAGGAGGTGAGACACTCACCGCAGAATACCCAGCCTCTGACCTGCTCTTATTGCCACAGTATTTATGTGGCTGGTCCAGATAAGTTTCTGGTCAATGGTGACCCCCCAGGATGTTGATGGTGGGGATTCGGCGATGGTAATGCTGTTGAATGTCGAGGGGCGGTGGTTAAACTCTCGCTTGTTGGAGATAGTCACTGCCTGGCACATGTGTGGCGCGAATGTTACCTGCTACTTCTCAGCCCAAGCCTGAACGTATATTAGATGTACTTAACTCTCATTTTCTCCATCCACAGAGGAGACGCGAGACAGCTCAGCCAAGAAAAAGTCTCTGGAAAGCGACAAAAAATGGAACTACCCGGAGGAAGAAAGTGTAGAATGGAATGAAGAGGACAATATGGAGAAGCGTCACATGTTAGACAAGAAGGAAGGAAGAGCTGAGCAGAGGGACGATGTTGTTAGTCGAGGAGGGGCCAACAACAAGAAGGATATCCCTTCAAAGAGGGAGGAAGACATGAAAGAATATGAGGAAAGTAAAGAAGCAAACGTCGAGGAGCAACATGAAGATAAAGAAGTTATTAACGGTGAAGATGTCACCAAGGTAGTTATGCACGAAAGCGAAGAAGAGGTCAACGACGAAGACAACAGAGGTTCTGAGAAGAGACACAGAGAAGCATCTGAGGAAGAGGATCGAAGAGCCAAAGAACTTGAGCAGGAAGAACATGATGTCCTCAAACTAGACGAACTGATTGAGAAGATCACCAAGGAGGAACTGGAAGATGAAGAAGACAAGAGAGCCGACGAGAAGAAGCATCACAGCAAAGAGTACAGCTCAGAAGAAGACAACTTTTATAAGAGAAACGAGAAAGACCAGAGAAATGTTAAGAAACGAGTTGAAGAAAATGCCAGTGATGAAGAAACCGATCAGTTTGAAGCGGAGGAAAAGGGGATCAAGATCTTGGATTCCAAAACCCATCTAAAAGAGACTGATGGCAAGCATTCTCTTGAGAAGAAGTGGCAGGATGATAAGAGACACCATCATCTGGAAGAAGATATGGACTTGAAGAAGAGACTCGACGAGGACCTTGAGTACCTACGGAAGAGGCACCATGATTTCAAAAACAGTGAAGAACAGGAAGAAGAGGAGGAGGAAGAGGACGAGGAGGAAGAGAGAGAGAAGGAGGAGGAAGAGTGGAAACTGAAGCATGAGGTCAGTAGACATTTTTTCTTGTGTTTCCCCCCTGAATCTCAAGGTGAGTGAGATAGTAAAGGTCCTCTTCAACGCTTTGCGATATCCCTCACACGGAAGGTAGGTTCCTTCAATTCAACGTGACTCCCCATTCCTACCACAACAGCACTACTTAATTCCTGCTCCAGCATTTGACGACATACTTAAGGCTGACACTGCAGCGCAGCGAGGAACAGGAGGAGGCCATTCGGCCCCTCGAGCCTGTTCCGCCATACAATTCGATCACGGCTGATCTGTATCTCAACTCCATCCACCCACCTTGGTTCTGTAACCCTTAATACCCCATACCCAACAAAAATCTATCAACAGTGACTCCACTTCAAAAAGTACTTCATTGGCTGTTAAGCGCTTTGGGACGTCCGGTGGTCGTGAAAGGCGCTCTAGAAATGCGTGTCTTTCTTTAATATTGTCACCGTTCTCGGCCGCACCTTTCGATGGCACGATGCTCCTGATTAAAATGGCACAATTTGGAAAGAACAAGCTTGCATTTATATATCACCTTTCACGTCCTCCCAAAGCACATCACAGCCAATGAAGTACAGTACTTTTTTTTTGAAGTTAGTCACTGTTGTGATGTAGCAGCCAATTTCCCATAAACAGCAATGTGATAAATGACCAGATCATCCATTTGTTTGTAGTGATGTTGATTGAGGGATAAATATTGGCCCCAGGACACCGGGGAGAACTGCCCCCCCCCACCCCCCCGCTCTTCTTTGAAATAGTGGCCGTGGGATCTTTTACATCCACCTGAGAGCAGATGGGGGCCTCGGTTTAACGTCTCATTCGAAAGACGGCACCTCCGACAGTGCAGCACTCCCTCAGATTTATTGTGCTCAAGTCTCTGGAGTGGGACTTGGAATCCACAACCTTCACATGACTCAGGCGAGAGAGTGCTATCAACTGAGCCATGGGAAATTCACCTTTCCCTTGAACTTTTGATGAGCTGTTAACTTAAGAATCGTGGCATTCGGCCAAAAACACGAGTTTAAAATTCAACCATCTCCAGCTGGACTACGATCCCCGGCTCGCTTCCAACCGCCACTGCCGAGCTGCCGACTGTATTGGCTGATTTATTGGGCCATTCAATTATTATTGCACTTGCAGTGATGTTCCTTGGGATTGCAGTCACGTTGAGTTTACAGCCAGTCCCCTCACAGCTCACGTGTGTTTATCCACTTGCCGACGAGCTACTGCGACGTGTGTTTGCCGGAGGGGAGTGTTTGATGGGCCTTTGCTCAGCGAGGATTCAGCTTAAGTGGAAATGAATGAAGAAACAGTAAATGCATAGCAGAGCCATCAGGGTCTGAGAGAAGACAAGTGGACGTTTCGGGCGGTGCAGGCTCGATGGGCCGAAATGGCCTCTATCTGCACTGTGAGGTTTCTGTGATATAGCGCCTTTCACGACTACCGGACGGCCCAAAGCACTTTACAGCCAATGAAATCCTTTTTTGAAGTGTAGTCCCTGTTGTAATGTAGGAAACGCGGCAGCCAATTTGCGCACAGCAAGCTCCCACAAAACAACAATGTGATAATCTGTTTTTTTAGTGATGTTGGTTGAGGGATAAATATTGGCCCCAGGACACCGGGGAGAACTCCCCTCCCCCTGCTCTTCTTTGAATAATGCCGTGGGATCTTTTAGGTCGACCTGAGAAGCCAGACAATAGACACGGTACTTGCGTCGTAATAGAATCATAGAATGGTTACAGCACGGAAGAAGGCCATTCGGCCCGTCGAGCCCGTGCCAGCTCTCGGCTAGTCCCACTCCCCCGCCCTTTCCCTGCAAATGTTTTTCCTTCAGGTACTTATCCAATTCCCTTTTGAAAGCCGTGATTGAATCTGCCTCCACCACCCTTTCAGGCAGTGCATTCCAGATCCTAACCACTCGCTGCGTAAAAATGTTTTTCCTCATGTCGCTTTTGGTTCTTCTGCCAATCACCTTAAATCTGTGTCCTCTGGTTCTCGACCCTTCCACCAATGGGAACAGTTTCTCTCTCTCTACTCTGTCCAGACCCCTTATGATTTTTGAACACCTCGATCAAATCTCCTCTCAACCTTCTCTGCTCTAAGGAGAACAATCCCAGCTTCTCCAGTCTATCCACGTAACTGGAGTCCCTCATCCCTGGAATCATTCTCGTCAATCTTTTCTGCACCCTCTCTAAGGCCTTCACATCCTTCCTAAAGTGCGGTGCCCAGAATTGAACACAATACTCCAGTTGGGGTCAAACCAGTGTTTTATAAAGGTTCATCATAATTTCCACACTTTTGTACTCTATGCCTCTATTTATGAAGCCCAGGATCCTGTAAGCCTTTTTAACTGCTTTCTCAACCTGCCCTGCCACCTTTAACGATGTGTGCACACAGACCCCCAGGTCAGTCGTGGCTCAGTGGGGCAGCACTCTTGCCTCTGAGTCAGAAGGTCGTGGGTTCAAGTCCCACTCCAGAGATTTGAGCACAAAAATCTAGGCTGACGCTCCCAGTGCAGTGCTGAGGGAGAGCTGCACTGTCAGAGGTGCTGTCTTTCGGATGAGATGTTAAACCGAGGCCCCGTCTGCTCTCTCAGGTGGGCGTAAAAGATCCCGCGGCCACTATTTTGAAGAAGAGCAGGGGGGGGTTCTCCCCGATGTCCTGGGGCCAATATTTATCCCTCAACCAGGTTCGTGGATAACACGTTTAGTGAGTTGGTCACACCGCAGGGAAGGGCTGCACAGGAAGATAGGAAATGGGTGACCACCAGGCGGAGCAATAGAAGCAGGCAGGTAGTGCAGGAGACCCCTGTGACCATTCCCCTCTCAAACAGGTATACCGCTTTGGATACTGTTGAGGGGGATGACTCACCAGGGGAAGGCAGCAGCAGCCAACTTCCTGGCACTGGGGGTGCTCCTGCTGCCCAGGAAGGGGGGAAAAAGAGTGGGAGAGCAATAGTGGTAGGGGATTCTATAGTAAGGGGAACAGATAGGCGTTTCTGTGGCCGTAGATGTGAATCCAGGATGGTTTGTTGCCTCCCTGGTGCCAGGGTCAAGGATATCACTGAGCGGCTGCAGGGCATTCTGGAGGGGGGGGGGGTGAACAGCCAGAGGTCGTGGTCCACATTGGTACCAACGACATAGGTAAAAAGAGGGATGAGGTCCTGCAGCAAGAATTTAGGGAGCTAGGTGAAGGATTAAAGAGCAGGACCTCAAAGGTTGTAATCTCTGGATTACTCCCGGTGCCACGTGCTAGTGGGTATAGGAATAGGAAGATAGAACAGATGAATGCGTGGCTAAAGGGATGGTGCAGGGGGGAGGGCTTTAGTTTCCTGGATCACTGGGTCTGCTTCTGGGAAAGGTGGGACTTGTACAAGTCGGACGGTTTACACCTGAACCAGAGGGGAACCAATATCCTTGTGGGGAGGTTTGCTAGCACTGCTGGGGGGGGTTTAAACTAACTTGGCAGGGGGATGGGGTACAGAGTGGAGCTATAGTAGGGGGTAATTTACAGCCAAATACAGAGGAAAAAACAAGTCAGCTGGGAAGGCAGAGCAAATATGTGAAGGCAAAAGGGAATATGGCAGGGCTGG
Organism: Somniosus microcephalus; assembly: GCF_052327205.1. Classification (NCBI taxonomy): domain Eukaryota; kingdom Metazoa; phylum Chordata; class Chondrichthyes; order Squaliformes; family Somniosidae; genus Somniosus; species Somniosus microcephalus. Next base: position 7,214,252 of record NC_141020.1, read on the forward strand.
AAGGCATTTATTTTAATGCAAGGAGTCTTGCAAATAAGGTGGATGAACTGAAAGTGTTGTTGAACACATGGGAGTACGATATTGTTGCTATCACGGAGACATGGTTGAGGGAGGGTCAGGACTGGCAGCTCAATATTCCGGGGTATAGAATCTTCAGGCGAGACAGAGGGGGGTGTAAAAGGGGAGGGGGTGTTGCAATATTAATTAAGGAGTCAATTACTGCTGTAAGGAGGGATGATATATTAGCGGGTTCCTCTAATGAGGCCATATGGGTAGAACTTAAAAACAAAAAGGGGGCAAGCACTTTGCTGGGAGTGTACTATAGGCCCCCAAACAGTCAGGGGGAGATAGAGGAACAGATATGTAGGCAAATCTCAGAAAAGTGCGAAAATAATAGTGGGGGATTTCAACTTCCCCAATATTAATTGGGATAGTCAGAGTGTGAAAGGCTTAGAGGGTGCAGAATTCTTAAAGTGCATCCAGGAGAGCTTTTTGAGCCAACATGTAGAAAGTCCTACAAGAGAGGGGGTGGTACTGGACCTAATTCTGGGGAATGTAGCCGGGCAAGTGGTGGAAGTGTCAGTAGGAGAGCATTTTGGCGACAGTGACCATAATTCGGTGAGATTTAAGGTGGTCATGGAAAAAGACAAAGACGGCCCGGAAATAAGGGTTCTAAATTGGGGGAAGGCCGATTTTAATATGATAAGGCAGGATCTGGCCAAAGTGGACTGGGAGCAGCTACTTATAGGAAAATCCACATCAAAACAGTGGGAGACTTTCAGAAGGGAAATAGAGAGAGTACAACGCCAACATGTTCCTGTAAAGGTCAAGGGTGGGTCCAACAAGCAAAGGGAACCTTGGATGACAAGGGATATACAAAAATGCATTAGAAATAAAAGGGGGGCTTTTGGCAGTTACAAAAGACTAAAGACGGAAGAAGCCCTAGAGGAGTATAAAAAGTGCAGGGGCATACTTAAAAAAGAAATTAGGAGGGCGAGGAGGGGCCATGAAATAACACTGGCGAGCAAAATAAAGGAAAATCCTAAGATGTTTTATAAGTATATTAAGGGCAAGAGGATAACCAGGGAAAGGGTAGGGCCCATTAGGGACCAAAGTGGCAATCTGTGTAGAGCCAGAGGATGTAGGCGGGGTTTTAAATGAATTTTTTGCATCTGTGTTCACTATGGAGAAAGACGATGCAGACATAGAAATCGGGCAAGGGGACTGTGACATACTTGAACATATTAGCATCGAGAGGGAGGAGGTGCTAGCGGTTTTAGCAGGCCAAAAAGTGGATAAATCCCCAGGCCCGGACGAGATGTATCCCAGGCTGCTGTGGGAGGCAAAGGAGGAGATTGCAGGGGCTCTGACACAAATTTTCAGAACCTCTCTGGCCACAGGGGATGTACCAGAAGACTGGAGAACAGCTAATGTAGTACCATTATTCAAGAAGGGTAGCAGGGATAAACCAGGGAATTACAGGCCAGTGAGCCTAACATCTGTGGTAGGGAAATTATTGGAAAAAATTCTGAGGGACAAAATTAGTCTCCACTTGGAGAGGCAAGGATTAATCGGGGATAGTCAGCATAGCTTTGTCAAGGGTAAATCATGTCTGACAAATCTGATTGAATTTTTCGAGGGGGTGACTAGGGGGGTGGATGAGGGAAATGCTGTGGATGTGGTTTACATGGACTTCAGTAAAGCTTTTGACAAAGTCCCGCATAGGAGACTGGTCAAGAAGGTAAGAGCCCATGGGATCCAGGGTGCCTTGGCGCGTTGGATCCTAAACTGGCTGAGTGGCAGGAGGCAGAGGGTGATGGTCGAAGGTTGCTTTTGTGACTGGAAGCCTGTGTTCAGTGGGGTACCTCAGGGATCGGTGCTGGGTCCCTTGTTGTTTGTGATCTACATAAATGATTTGGATGAGAATGTAAAAGGTATGATCAGTAAGTTTGCAGATGACACGAAAATTGGTGGGGTGGTAAATTGCGAGGAGGAAAGCCTCAGGCTACAGGACGATATAAACGGGTTGGTCAGATGGGCAGAAAAGTGGCAAATGGAATTTAACCCTGAAAAGTGCGAGGTGATGCATTTTGGACGGACAAATAAGGCAAGGGAATACACAATGAGTGGTAGGACCCTAGGAAGTACAGAGGGTCAGAGGAACCTTGGTGTACATGTACATAGATCCCTGAAGGCAGCGGAACAGGTAGATAAGGTGGTTAAAAAGGCATATGGGATACTTGCCTTCATTAGCCGAGGCATAGAATATAAGAGCAGGGAGGTTATGATGGAGCTGTACAAAACGCTGGTGAGGCCACAGCTGGAGTACTGTGTGCAGTTCTGGTCGCCTCACTATAGGAAGGATGTGATTGCTTTGGAGAGGGTGCAGAGAAGATTCACCAGGATGTTACCTGGGATGGAGCGCCTCAGCTATGAAGAAAGACTAAACAGGCTGGGGTTGTTTTCCTTGGAGCAAAGAAGGCTGAGGGGGGACCTGATTGAGGTGTACAAAATGATGAGGGGCATAGATAGGGTAGATAAAGAGGAACTTTTCCCCTTAGTAGGGGGGGTCAATAACAAGGGGGCATAGATTCAGGGTAAGGGGCAGGAGATTTAGAGGGGATTTGAGGAGGAACTTTTTCACCCAGAGGGTGGTTGGAATGTGGAACTCAATGCCTAAAAGGGTGGTAGAGGCAGGAACCCTCACAACATTCAAGAAGCATTTGGATGAGCACTTGAAATGCCATTGCATACAAGGCTATGGACCAAATGCTGGAAAATGGGATTAGACTGGACAGGGATGGATGGGCGGCGCAGACACGATGGGCCGAAGGGCCTCTTTCTGTGCTGTAAAACTCTATGACTCTAAACCCAGATGATCCGATCATTATTACATTGCTGTTTGTGGGAGCTTGCTGTGCGTGAATTGGCTGCCGCGTTTCCCACATTACAACAGTGACTACACTGCAAAGAAAAAAGTACTTCATTGGCTGTAAAGCGCTTTGGGACGTCCTGAGGTTGTGAAAGGCGCTGTGGAAATGCAAGTTCTTTCTTTTGACACACTTGCTTGCCGTGATTTTTTTTTAAATGTTTTAAATTCCCCTTTTCCTAGGAACACAAGCTGAAGAACCTGGCCGAGATTGAGCAGGAGCTGCAGGAGGTTGCCGAGAAGCTGAGGGACATTCGACGGGGCTGAAGGCGCCTTGGCGCGAACTCGCATCCCTTACATTGTTTATCGTGCGTTTAACTCTCCGCTTTCCCTTCACCTCCTTTGCCGGCTATGTACTGTTATAGTCCAAGGCTTGAAGTTGCATGGACAGGGTGCAGTGGTGCATGGTAATATAATTCAGCCTCTTTTTTTCGTTGTTTCTACTTGGCAATGTCACCCGTTTATGAAAAGATTGGATTGGGGAGAGGGGGAAAAAAAACCCCTAAAACTTAAAAGCCATCAATATTTCCGTTCTTAAAAATAAGATTGGCGGCTCTCCCAAGCGGTGCTCCCTGCAATTTCTTTTGGCGCCGCACGGCCCCTTTAAGGGACTGCGCGCGGGTGCCATTCAAAATACCCCCCCCCCCCCCCCCCCAGCACGCGGTTTCTCTCATTGAGAAGCAGCCGTGCAGCCCGCAGGGAACATTGCTCCCATGGTGTTGCTCCTGGGCATTCAGGGCAAAGCTCCAGGTAGAAACGTGCAGCTGCAGGTGTTCCCTGCGCCTCCCAGAACGGTGACTGATGTAATAAAACTCACTACGCACTTGGTTCGAGTATAAAGCAAGGCTTTAATCAACTTGTTTCAAAACATGGAGGTCTAGTTATCTTTCACCAGTTCCTGTTTACAAAATGTCCCTGGGCAAGCTGGGCCCACGCCCGAGTATTTATACTCCTTGGACGGCGCCACCAGCTGGCCGTCCAGTGTTATTTCATGAGCCTTTCTTCATGGAACATAAGATTCATAACAGTGATGCCCAAATAAGGTGTGTGTGTGACACACGGCGGCAACTTATAGATTTAGCGAATGTGAAATTGTTCCCTCCCCCTTGCCAACTCCCCTTCTGGTGCTTTTTTTTACTCATTCTGTGGCGTCGCTGGCAAGGCCGGCATTTATTGCCCATCCCTAGTTGCCCTTGAGAAGGAGGTGGTGAGCCACCTTCTTGAACCACTGCAGTCCCGTGTGGTGAAGGTGCTCCCACAGTGCTGTTAGGGAGGGAATTCCAGGATTTTTGACCCAGCGACGATGAAGGAACGGCCGATTATATTTCCAAGTCGGGATGGTGTGTGTGACTTGGAGGGGGGCTGGGAGGTGACGGCGTTCCTGTGCTAATTTCTTCAACGCTGGATCTCTTGAGGGTATATTTCTATAAAAAAAAATAGCCTCTCAATTTCTGCAATACCCTTTGGAGGGGCATTACCACCTCTTGGGGAGGGAGCGCACTCTGTTTTGGGGGCAAACTAGGGGTAAAATTTCCCCCAAACATCTGCCGTAGAGGGAGTGCACTTGCCATAGAGGGAGTGCAATGGAAGGTTCACGAGATTGATTCCAGGGATGGCGGGACTGTCGTATGAGAAGAGATTGAGTAAACTAGGCCTGTATTCTCTTGAATTCAGAAGAATGAGAGGGAATCTCATTGAAGCATACAAAATTATTACAGGGCTTGATAGGGTGGATGCTGGGAGAATATTTCCCTTGGCTGGGGAGTCTAGAGCCAGGGGCCACAGCCTCAGGATAAAGGGTAGGTCATTCAGGACTGAGATGAGGAGAAATTTCTTCACTCAGAGGGTGGTGAATCTTTGGAATTCTCTACCCCAGAGGGCTGTGGAGGCTCAGTCATTGGGTATATTCAAAACAGAAGTCGATAGATTTCTGACTAGTAAGGGCATCAAGGGATATGGCGATAGGGCCGGTGAATGGAGTTGAGGCAGAAGATCAGCCATGATCTCATTGAATGGCAGAGTAGGCTCGAGGGGCCGAATGGCCGACTCCTGCTCCTATTTCTTATGTTCTTATGTTGCGTTCACTTGCTGTGGCTGGTCACACTGCCCCTTGGTGCGAAGTCTTTTCAGTTCTTTCAGGACTGCACTGACACTCAGTACCATAGAGCAGGGATGGGCACAGGCTCCAGGGTAGTCGAGGTGGGAGTGGGGTAGCGGGGGGGTGAGATGGGTTGACACTGCCATCTTGAGGTGTCCAGCTCCAAGGGGGCATTGGTAGGCACCTGGGAGAAGAGTCTGCAGCCACCTCTCAGCTGGGGACATCAGGCCAGAGGGATGAATGGTAGAATGATACAACACAGAAGGAGGCCATTCGGCCCATCGTGCTTGTGCTGGCTCTTTGAATGAGCTCTCCAATTAGTCCCACTCCCCCCTCTCTTTCCTCACAGCCCTGCAAATTTCTCCTTTCCAAGTATTTATCCAATTCCCTTTTGAAAGTTACTATTGAATCTGCTTCCACCGCCCTTTCAGGCAGCACATTCCAGATCACCACAGCTTGCTGTGTAAAAAAAACTCATCTCATCTCTGGTCCTTTTGCCAATTATCCTTCATCCTGCGTCCTCTGGTTACCGACCCTCCTGCCACTGGAAACAGTTTCTCCCTGTTTACTGAAGGGATCGAACAGAAATGGGGGAAACTTGCCCCAATAACCCTCCCCCTTTAAAGACAATCACTCAGTGTCGAGCAGTTAATGGAATGAGGAAAACGGCGGAGTAAAATTGTCAGAACTGCCTCATCCCTGTTAGCGTCTTGCAAAGGACGTTACCCCGGTAACAAAATAATGAGCATCTAAACAAGAAAGACCAAAAATAACCCTTGGTAAAATAATAAAGCGTGGTTTAGGGATTGATTAGTCGTGTTTGATGAGGTCAAGCGAGGCAAAAGCCCAGTTCAGCTGAAGCAGCGAGTGTGGTGGGAAAGTGTTCGAGGACAGGAAGTCCTAATGAGTTTAACTTTCATCTTTCAACTCAGGAAGTATTTGAGCTCCGCAGAACAACAGCAACTTGTATTTATATAAAATATAAACAGGACGTGCTGGAAATGCTCAGCCGGTCAGGGCAGCATTGAGTGGAGAGAGAAACAAGAGCCAGCGTTTCAGGTCGATGACCCTTCGTCAGAACTGGAAAAAATTGGAGATGGAACAGGTTTTAAGCAAGTGCAGGGAGAGGGGGGGGAGGAGAGGAAAGAACAAAAGGGAAGGTCTGTGATAGGGTGGAAGGCGGGAGAGATTAAGAGACAAAAGGGATGATGGTGAGAGGCGAGAGGTGATGGTAATGGGACAAGGTAAGAAACAAAAGATGGGTCCAGATGAGGTGTAAATGGCGCTGGCTGAATGATCAACAGCTGCCATGTGAGAGAGAAAAAAAAAATTGGGGCAGAGACCGTGATCTGAAATTGTTGAACTCGATGTTGAGTCCTGAAGACTGTAAAGTGCCTAATCGAAAGATGAGGTGCTGCTCCTCGAGCTTACATTGAGCTTCGTTGGAACAGTGCAAGAGGCCGAGGATGGAGAGGTCGGAGTGGAGCGGAGAATTAAAGTGACAGGCGAGCGGATTTGTATTTGTTTTTATATAGCCCCTTTAATGCAGTAAAACATCCCAAGGTGCTTCACAGGAGTGTTACAAGGCAAAAACTGTGGCCACCGAGCCACGTAAGGAGATATTAGGGCAGGTGACCAAAAGCTCGGTCAAAGAGGTCGGTTTTAAGGAGTGTCTTAAAGGAGAGAGAGGTAGCGAGGCGGAGAGGTTTAGGGAGGGAATTCCAGAGCTTAGGACCCAGGTAGCTGAAGGCACGGCCGCCAATGGTGGAGCGATTATAATCAGGGATGCTCAAGAGGGCAGAATTAGAGGAGCGCAGATATCTCGGGGGGGTTGTGGGGGTGGAGGAGATTACAGAGATAGGGAGGGGTGAGGGCCATGAGGGATTTGAAAACCAGGATGAGAATTTTTTGAAATCGAGGCGCGGCTTAACCGGGACGAGTATCGATGCTTTAGACAGGGTTCAACCCAGGTTTACTTCTATAAGGAACTAGAAATACGAATGGGAAATTGTGGCTTTACTCATCCCAACAACACAGATTGTGTACAAAAAAAAAATCAAATCAGAAAACACAGTCGCGTATTTGGAAGGGTAAATGAGAGGATGTTTCCCCTCGATGGGAGAAACATAATTTCAGAATCAGGGGAAACCCTTTTAAATCGGAAATGAGGAGGAATTTCTTCTCTGAGGGTCGTGAATCTTTGGCATTCTCTTCCCCACAGAGGCCGGGTCATTGAATATATTTAAGGTGGAGATAGACAGATTTTTGAATGATAAGGGAGTCGCGGGTTGTGGGGAGCGGCAGGGAAGTGGAGTTGAGGCCAAGATCAGATCAGCCATGATCTTATTGAAAAGCGGAGCAGGCTCGAGGGGCTGAATGACCTCCTCCTGCTCCTACGTCTTATGTTCTTATGAATGATACAGCACAGAAGGAGGCCATTCGGCCCATCGTGCCTGTGCCGGCTCTTTGAAAGAGCTCTCCGATTAGTCCCCACTCCCCCCTGCTCTTTCCCCACTGCCCTGCAAGTTTTTCCTTTTTAAGTATGTATCCAATTCCCTTTTGAAATTGTTACTGAATCGGCTTCCACCGCCCTTTCAGGCAGCGCGTTCCAGATCACAACAACTCGCTCCCTCCCCTCCGGTTCTGTTGCCGATTATCTTCAATCTGTGTCCTCTGATTACCGACCCTCCTGCCACTGGAAACAGTTTCTCCCTGTCTATATCAAAACCCTTGAGGGGCTGGATGACCTCCTCCTACGTCTTATGTTCTTATGGTTTGGCGGTTGCCCGCGCTAGTTACCCCGTACACTCGCGCCATCGAATAAAGTAGAAAATCGCCAACCTCCCCCCCGCCGCCATGAAACTCGGCTGTTAAAAACCATACTGGCGTACAGGCGCAAATTGGTCTTTCCGCTGTGGGGAAGAAAATAGAGCAGGATGTGATTCCACCCCCACCAGCCTAGTGCGCCCACGTGCGAGGCGCTCTCGGAACCGAGCGGCGGGCTTGTTTTTTTGTTGTTGTTTTTGATGCAGGAACTGTTACCACAAACCCATCGCGTGTTCCGAGTGCAACTTACGCAGAGAGACAGCGTTTTGCGGCCTCCCCTCGATAGCAACACCCATCTCATTCAGGCCGACTGCGCCCCTCTCGCTCTGTTGCCTCGCCATTCTGTCGCGGCTAAGCGCCTTTTTAAAAAATTGCCTGAGTTATTGCCGAATTGGATTAAAAATCTACCTTGCATTGCCTGCGGTGCAGAGCGCGAGGGGCACAGATGGCTGCGCCTTTACGGCCTCCCCCCTCCCCGCCTGCTGTACCTACCTCGCCAGAAGTAGAACTGGACACTCGGCGGGCGAGTGGAATCGGGGCTCGAGTTCTAGATTTCTCTCACTGCTGATCAAAGCCGTCCCGTATCATCAGATCCAGAAGTTTGGATGGGGGGGGGGGGGAGGGAGAGGAGAGAGTGAATGTCCTGTATCTTTAAAGGGAATAAAACAGACGTTTCGTCTTCTACCTTATATTTTAGAAGGTTGCAGAGAGCTCCGTCCAAAAAAAACACAAAGGTCGCCGCTCACCTGTCCCACTAACCTAGTCAGCAGGTTGCTATGGAAACCTGACTGAGGCCTACGAGGCTTCACCAAGGAACAATCCTGAGTTGGCCTGTGTCAAGGGTGCAGTGGGGCGGGGAGGTGGGTGGTTAGCATAGCAAAAGCTGCTCTGGCGTGCTATCTTTATCGTGCTGCGGTTAAACTGACCCGAAGGAGGCTAAAAATTGAGGCGCAGTCCAAAAAACTCCCCCCTCCAAAAACATCCAGTTTTCATGGCATCAGTGACATTGCCATTCTCTGACTGTTATATTAATATGCTCTTTCCTGAGATCCATACCTGTCTTATTATGATTAATCATCATTACGGTTTAAAAAAAATTTAATTTTAGGTTTGTTACCATGGTAATGGAAGTAGTTTGTATTCCCAAAGGTGCCTGAGGCGATTCTCTCGCAGTCACTGGCACAGTTTGGTTCATCGTCCTCACACAATGTATTTACAACCGATATGTGTGAGACAATAAATTCAGTTCTACAGCTACTGCCCACGTCTCCCAAGTTATTTTTATGTTTCGCCTCCCTTGATCTTATGCAATGTTGTGCAGTGTCCTTTCCCTCCATCATCAGGTCCAGAGTGGGGATGATGAAGGATCGGCCGATTATATTTCCAAGTCAGGATGGTGTGTGACTTGGAGGGGAACTTGGAGGTGGTGGTGTTCCCATGCGCCTGCTGCCCTTGTCCTTCTAGGTGGAAGAGGTCGCGGGTTTGGGAGGTGCTGCTGAAGAAGCCTTGGCGAGTTGCTGCAGTGCATCTTGTAGATGGTACACACTGCAGCCACGGTGCGCCGGTGGTGGAGGGAGTGAATGTTTAAGGTGGTGGATGGGACTTCCCCTGTCGGATGGAGAAAAGACTTTACACACACCCTCACTGAAAGGAGGCAGCTACGCCAAACCTCGGCCAATTCCGGCAGGGTCTGAAATTCCTCCATGACGGGCAATATCCCTATAGCGAGGGGGGAAAAAATGACCTCACCTCTGCCATTGCCATTCCTGTCAGTGCCCCTAGCTGAAAAGAACAAGTACAATGAACTAGGTGGAACTTTTTAGATAAAATTTTCCAACCAATAGGCCAAAGCATTTTGAAAAAACTTTATTTTGAAAAAGAAATTGAACTTCAGTAAAATCTTTCTATTTATATATATCTATATAAAATCATTAATTCCAGACCTCTAACAATAATATTAATGAATCTCTTAACTTCTCAAAATGCCACTTTACGAGATTCCATTACTCCATTGGTTTTTTTTGGGGGGTGGCTATTTACAGTTGGGTTGGCAAAGGTCGTGTGCCGGGATGGCAAACTCCCCAGATGCAACCAGCATCCGATGCCCGCTTCACCCCCGCCCCCCGCCGGCGACTCCTCCGCCCTCCAGGGCATCTCCTGCCAGGCTGTCGGCGCGGTCAGAGGCGGTGGCGGGTCGCCCGGCTCTCCTGCTCGGACGGGCCCGGGTGCCAGCGGTGAGGCCCCGACGGTTTGGCGGCCGCGCTCCTCCTGTCGGGAGTCCCTTCCCGCTCGCGCAGGATCGTCTCGATGTGGTTCAGCAAGGCGCTGAAGAATTCCGGGACGCCTTCGTATCCTGTGGGGGAGGGAGGACAAAAAAAGAGTCGTTAACACCCCGCGCCAAAAAAAAATGATTTTGGCAGATAAAATAACAGAGGGGGGAGGAGCTAGAATTGGCCTCAGTGCCCTAGAATTAGTGCTGGGAGGGGGAAATGGGATTAGCCTGAATTCCATCTCTTGATTGCTCAGCCAATGACCCCTTGTGAGAAAGGGGTCATTGGCATAGTGTGGAGTTCAGGGGTCAGGTGAAGACCAGTCTAGGCTTGAATCATTGAATCAGAGAACGGCTACAGCACGGAAGGAGGCCATTCGGCCCGTCGAGCCCGTGCCAGCTCTCTGCAAGAGCACTTCAGCAAGTCCCACTCCCCCGCCCTTTCCCCGTAGCCCTGCAAATTTTTTTCCTTCAGGTACTTATCCAACTCCCTTTTGAAAGCCACGATTGAATCTGCCTCCACCACCCTCTCAGGCAGTGCATTCCCGATCCTAACCACTCGCTGCATAAAAAAGTTTTTCCTCATGTCGCCTTTGGTTCTTCTGCCAATCACCTTAAATCTGTGTCCTCTGGTTCTCGACCCTTCCACTGATGGGAACAGTTTCTCTCTATGTCCAGACCCCTCATGATTTTGAACACCTCTATCAAATCTCCTCTCAATCTTCTCCTGCTCTAAGGAGAACAACCCCAGCTTCTCCAGTCTATCCACGTAACTGAAGTCCCTCATCCCTGGAATCATTCTCGTCAATCTTTTCTGCACCCTCTCTAAGGATGTGATGCTTTTCATGGCGGAACAGCCTGCCCGCACTCGAGCTCTGGGCTCACGCATGAAGAATTAATTTGTGTTCACATACCCGGATGAAACATCTCAAAGTGTCACACACTGGCCAACTTGGCACGTCATGACTATTAACAGCCAGCTTGGCTCGGTTAGTAGCACTCTTGTTTCTGAATCAGGCGGTCATGGGTTCAAGCCCCAGTCCCAACCCCTAGGCTGACCCCTCCCGGTGCCAGTACCGAGGGAGCGCTGCACTGTCGGAGGTGCCGTCGTTTGGATGAGACGTTAAACCCAGGCCCCGTCTGCTCTCTAGTCGACACTATTCCGAAGGAGAGCAGGAGGAGTCCTCCCTGGTGTCTTGGGTCTATCCCTCAACCAGCATCTAAAAACAGATCATCTGATCATTGCTGTTGGTGGGAGCTTGCTGTGCAAAAATTGGCTGCTGCGTTTCCTACATTACAACAGCGACTACACTTCAAAAAGTTGCTGTAAAGCGCTTTGAGATGCTGTGAAAGGCGCTGTAGAAATGCAAGTTATTTTTTTTCCTTTTTACCAGCCCGTGACTCTTGGTGCGCTGAAAATCCTCTGTGAAACGCAGGAGCAAGGCTCCGTGGTTTTCTGTAACCATTCGCCCTCCCAAAAATACGATTGCCGTGTTTGACTTCATTAAAGGGTCATTAATTAGGGAGGTAGACGGAAAGGAATTCCTCGCTCTCTCTGCCCCCCAAAGAGGAATTAAAGTCTACCCACTTTTATCATCATATCCCCTTTTGTTTGGTCTCCTCACCCGATGGGTGATGTTGAGGCTTTGGAGAGGGTGCAGAGGAGGAACCACTGGACTAATTCCCAGTCTAAACATAGAAACATAGAAGATAGGAGCAGGAGTAGGCCATTCGGCCCCTTGAGCCTGCTCCGCCATTTAATGAGATCATGGCTGATCATCCAAATTCAGTACCCTGTCCCTGCTTTCTCCCCATATCCCTTGAACCCTTTTAGCCTTAAGAAATATATCTAACTCCTTCTTGAATATATTTAATGAATTGGCCTCAGCTGCCTTCTGTGGCAGAGAATTCCACAGGTTCACCACTCTCTGGGTGAAGAAATTCCTCCTCATCTCAGTCCTAAATGGCTTACCCCTTATCCTTAGACTGTGACCCCTGGTTCTGGACTCCCCGCCATCGGGAACATCCTTCCTGCATCTAGTCTGTCTAGTCCTGTTAGAATTTTATAAGTTTAAATGAGATCCCCTCTCATTCTTCTAAAGCAACTTGGTTACCAAGATAGGCCAAGAGAGTTGGGACTCTACACTTTAGAGAAGCATAGACTTGGGGGTGATCAGGTCGAGGTTTATAAGACGATGAAGGGAATAGATTGTGGTCCAGTTGACAGCTTGTTCCAATTAAACAGGTTAGGGAGGACCAGGGGTCACTAATTTTAAGTTGTACGCGGCCAGATCTCGGTTCGATGTCAGGAGGTGGTTCTTCTCCCAGAGAATAGTGGCCCTCCGGAACAGGCTGCCGGCTCGTGCGGTGGATGCGGACTCGTTGAATTCCTTCGAGCGAGAGCTGGACCTGATTCTGGCCGGGGCGGAGGTCACCTCTTACAGAAGGGAGGCACTGCAGGGAATGCAGGGCCAGAGCGATCTCCCGGACTAGTTTCGATTGCCGAGATAGGTCGGAGAGGAATTGCCCAGATTTTTTCCCCCCAAATTGGCCTGTGGGTTTTATCTTTTTTTGCCTCTCCTAAGGGATCACACGGTTTTGGGGTGGAGTGGGGAATGTATATATTGTGATGCACGAGGTGTCGTAATTGTGTGGGGACGGACCGGACGGACCAGAGGGTCTTTACCGGTCCATCAGTGTTTGTACGAACCGCCACCCTGTAAAGTGGCATCATGCCCGTACATTGCTTCAGCTCCCCATGTAGTCGCTGATCTCACTCGCGTCATCACATGACGGGTCGCCAACTCTGGTCAGCCATGTTTCTGGAGGTTTCTGGAGGTTTCATCACGTGACCTCCCACCACCAACTGCCCCGCCCCCCCCCTCACTCCCTCCATTGGCCGCCCAACACGTCCATCCTCAGGGCACCCCACCTCCCCACGGCCAATCGGAAAGCGAACAGACCCTTCGCTTGGACGGCTCTTGAACAACCTTTCTTTTCCTCCGTGTCCATCAAAAGTGTCCAAAGTAAAAAAAAAGGCACCATTTTTTTCCCATGCCCCGAGGATTTCTCTCAGGAGTCACTCGCTGCGTGTCCAGGAGATAAGTCCTTAATTCCTGGAGACTCCAGGGCAATCCTGGAGGGGTTGGCGACCACCCTCATACGGTTGTGGAGCGAGGAGGCAGCATCAACAAACAGCAACCACAGCTCCGCCCCTTTGCCAGCCAGTGTCTCAGAGGGTAACACCCTCGCCTCTCAGTCAGAAGGTTGTGGGTTCGAGTCCCACTCCAGAGACTTGAGCACAAAAAAACCAGGCCGACACTCCCAGTGCAGTGCTGAGGGAGTGCTGCACTGTCGGAGGTGCCGTCTTTCGGATGAGACGTTAAACCGAGGCCCCGTCTGCTCTCTCAGGTGGATGTAAAAGATCCCACGGCCACTATTTCAAAGAAGAGCAGGGGGAGTTCTCCCCGGTGTCCTGGGGCCAATATTTATCCCTCAACCAACATCACTAAAAAACAGATTATCTGGTAATTATCACATTGCTGTTTGTGGGAGCTTGCTGTGCACAAATTGGCTGCCGCATTTCCCACATTACAACACTGACTGCACTTCAAAAAGTACTTCAGTGGCTGTAAAGCGCTTTGAGACATCCGATGGTCGGGAAAGGCGCTATAGAAATGCAAGTCTGTCTTTCTTCCCCCCCCACCTTCTCAAGATTGTTCGGACTGCAAAACCCCCCACGTTGAATCCCTGATCTGTGCCGATCTCAGCCAGGGCAGCAGCAGTAGAGGGGCTGTAATACCTTTAGGAATAGGGAGAGGAAGAGAGGTGGGGGGGGGGGGGGGAGCTGGGGAGGACAGGATTGGGCTCAGAAGCGATTCACCCCATGGTCGAACAGCCACAATCAGCATCAAGGCTCGCTGGTGAAGAGTGCTCATTGCGGCCAGATACTGGAGGGCAAAGGGTTTACAAAAGAAAAACCCCAGCACTCAAGCAGGGAAGAGGGGTGAAACTTGGAGACGGGGCGTGCTACCTGTCACTGCCGAGAAAATCTGACTCATGCTACACGGGAAGGGTTGGTTGCGAGTTTACATCGGAGAGTCAAATATTAAACCGTACGAGGAAATGAGCCAACTGCCTCGATTCAACCTGCCCCTTGGATAAACACACAATTTCAGGGCCGAGTGAGTCAACATCACACATGAAGGTTTGTGGTTGAGCTCACCACCTTAACCTCCCCCAGTGTTGGCCGTGGCTCAGTGGGCAGCACCCTCTCTCGCCTCTGAGTCAGAAGGCTGTGGGTTCAAGTCCCACTCCAGAGACTTGAGCACAAAAATCCAGGCTAACACTCCCAGTGCAGTGCTGAGGGAGTGCTGCACTGTCGGAGGTGCCGTCTTTGGGATGTGACGTTAAACCGAGGCCCCGTCTGCTCTCTCAGGCGGACGTAAAAGATCCCGCGGCCACTATTTCGAAGAAGAGCAGCGGAGTGTGTCCCCTGGTGTCCTGGGGCCAATATTTATCACTCAATCAACATCACTAAAAACACATTATCTGGTCATTATCACATTGCTGCTTGCTGTGCGCAAATTGGCTGCCGTGTTTCCCAGTGACCACACTTCAAAAAAGTACTTTATTGGCTGTAAAGCGCTTTGGGACGTCCGGTGGTTGTGAAAGGCGCTATAGAAATGCAAGTCTGTCTTTCTCTCCCTAATCCAATAAGTAACAGCAAGAATCGTAATGATGCACAGCAGTGTGTTCCACAGCCCCACCCAAACCCGCCACCTAGAAGGACAAGGGCAGCAGGCGCCTGGGAACACCACCACCTCCAAGTTCCCCTCCGAGTCACACACCATCCCGACTTGGAAAACATATCTGGAATGCGCAGCCTGAAACGGCGGTGGAAGCAGATTCAATGGTAACTTTCAAAAGAGAATTGGATAAATACTTGAAGGGGAAACGTTTGCAGGGCTGTGGGGAAAGAGCAGAGTGGGTGGGGCAAATTGGAGAGCTCTTTCAAAGAGCCGGCACAGGCACGATGGGCCGAATGGCCTCCTTCTGTGCTGTATGATTCTGTGCTATCACTGTTCCTTCATCGTCGCTGGGTCAAAATCCTGGAACTCCCTCCCTAACAGCACCGTGGGAGTACCTTCACCACACGGACTGCAGCGGTTCAAGGCGGCGGCTCACCACCACCTTCTCAAGGGGCAACTAGGGATGGGCAATAAATGCCGGCCTTGCCAACGACACCCATATACCAAGAATGAACTTGTTTTAAAAAAAAAAATTCACTAGTTACAGGAAGTGACAGCTTATTCTGCTGGGCTAGGCTCTGGTACTGACTGGTACGGAGGACCTTTGACCTTATGTAAGGAGTGGGAGAAGCCATATTGTGCCGAGGACCTTTGACCCGAGGGCAGGTGAGACCATCATTTAAGTATGAGAGTCAACATTACACTCACAGGTTACCTCACACGAACAGCGACAGACGCACCTTAAAAGGGAAAGAAACAAAAGAACCAATATCTTAACATATCCACAGGACGGGCCAAAGTGCTTTATAACCACTAGATTGCCTTTTAAAGCCCAGCCACCGCTACAGAACCACGCGTGGCAGTCAAATTGCGCACAGCAAGGTTCCACAGACAATAAATGAGATGAATGGCCAGTTTAATCTGTTTTTGGTGATGTTTGGTTGAGGGATAAATGCTGGCCAGGACACCGGGGAGAGAACGTCCCCTGCTCTTCTTCGAAATAGTGGCCGTGGGATCTTTGACATCCAGCCGAGAGAGCAGACGGGGCCTCGGTTTAATGGCCCAATGGAAGTGCAGGTTTCCTGCATGCACTGCGCATGCGCGGGAAACCGGCACTTCCGTTCCCCTGAAAGCAGGGGTTCAGAGGTCGAACGCGTGCGCAGGAGAGGCAACACGTGCGCATTGAACTTCGGGTTTTAAAAAAAAATTTATACAGGTTTTCCCGGGAGGGTAAGTCTCCAGAAGTTAGACATGTAAAAAGCAGGCGTAAGGCCCGCTTTTTACAAGGTAAGTGGTAAATTAATTAAAATTAAAACATTTTTTCCTCAGGTTTATTATTTTTAAATACTTTAAAGAAAGGTAAGTTTATTTTTAGCCCCGTTAGAAAATAAAATTATTTTTTCAAAAATTTAAATTATTGTTTAAAAGTTATTTCATGTAATTTATAGTTTATTTTAAAAATGTGATTTAAAAAAAATTTTATTTGAAGATTTAGTGATGTTTTGGGGCCCGTAGTATTTCTAAGTTTGACAGCACTTCCTGTCAGACTTATGAATGGAGCATTCCCAGCTCCGATTGGCTCTCCATGGCCCACGTGATCCCTGGGGACGCATCGAACTAACTGCGCCCCTGGGATACACAAACACTGCGCGCCGGCAGCTGGAGCAGGCCCCGGATCGGAATTCCACGCGGGCCCACAGCTCAACGGCTGGCGCGCGAGGTAAGTGCAGGTCAGAGCCTTGCCCCCGACCCGAATTTCTGGGCCAATGTCTCATTTGAAGGACGGTAGCATTCTGGCATCTGAGTCAGAAGGTTGTGGGTTCAAGTCCCCACTCCAGAGACTTGAGCACAAAAATCCAGGCTGACACTCCCAGTGTCAGTGCTGAGGGAGAGCCGCACTGTCGGAGGTGCCGTCTTTCGGATGAGACGTTAAACCGAGGCCCCGCCTGCTCTCTCAGGTGGACGTAAAAGATCCCACGGCCACTATTTCGAAGAAGAGCAGGGGGGAGTACTCCCCAGTGTCCTGGGCCCAATGTTTATCCCTCAATCAACATCGCTCATTGTCAAACTGCAGTTTGTGGGAGCTTGCTGTGCGCAAATTGGCCGTCGCGTTTCCCACATTACAACAGTGCGACTCTTCAAAAAAGTACTTCATTGGCTGTAAAGCGCTCTGGGACGTCCTGGGGTGGTGGAAGGCACTATAGAAATGCAAGACTTTTTTTTTTAAAGTAGAAATCTCAGCTCTGATTGGTGCACAATGTTTATACAACAAAAACAACTTCTATTTATATAGAAACATAGAAGATAGGAGCAGGAGTAGGCCATTCGGCCCCTTGAGCCTGCTCCGCCATTCAATGCGATCATGGCTGATCATCCAAACTCAGTACCCTGTCCCTGCCTTCTCCCCATATCCCTTGATCCCTTTAGCCTGAAGAAATATATCTAACTCCTTCTTGAATATATTTAATGAATTGGCCTCTACTGCCTCCTGTGGAAGAGAATTCCACAGGTTCACCACTCTCTGGGTGAAGAAATTCCTCCTCATCTCTGTCCTCTATGGCTTACCCCTTATCCTTAGACTGTGACTTTATACAGTGCCTTTAATGTAGTAAATCGTCCCAAGGTGCTTCACAGGAGCGTAAATCAGACAAAAATTTGACACCGAGCCACATGAGGAGAAATTAGGACAAATAAACATCCCAGAAAACAGCAACAGCGTCTCGCACCGACCTGGGAATGCATTGATGTCAATCACCGCCAGCTTGCCGGTTTTATTGTCGACAATCATATCGACCCCAAACAGCGACATTCCCAGGGACACCTGCAGGCCTCGGCTGATGAATTTGATGATCCCATCCGACGGTCCACTGGGAAGGCTGTCCTCTTCGTTCCTCTGCGGGAACGGAGCAAAAACAAAGCAGGGAATCAGATTCAGCCCCACACGCCTCTCCTCGCACAGCGACCCCCTCCTGGACACTCTATTTAATCTCCCTTCCATTCTTTCGTTTCTTTCTCCATCTCTCGGCTCACACACTTTCAATCCCGTTTCACTACCGCTGCCTCAGTCCTTTCTCCCCTCTTTCTATAGATCTCTCCTCCTTCTTTTGCGCACAGCTCTCATTCCGATACATCTTCTTTCTTTACGTGCGCGAGTCTCTGGAGTGGGACTTGAACCCACAACCTTCTAACTCGGGGGCGAGCCACTGAGCCATGGCCAACACCACCAACAGACTGCAGCCTCAGTCTATTCTTACAGTCATTATAACCAGTCTTTCTTAAGATCACAGCATCCTACAGCACAGAACGAGACCATTCGGCCCATCGTGCCTGTGCCGGCTCTTTGAAAGAGCTCTCCCATTAATCCCACTCCCCTGTTCTTTCCAAATAGCCCTGCAAATTTTTTCCTTTTCAAGTGTTTATCCAATTCCCTTTTGATATTTCTAAATTTGCAGATGACACCAAATTGGGGGGGATAGTCAAAACTGAGGAGGACATTAATAAACTTGCAGAATGGGCATATAATTGGCAAATGAAGTGCAACACAGATAAACGTGAGGTATTACATTTTGGTAGGAAGAATAGGGAGGTCATTTATCACTTGGAGGGTGCGAGTCTAGGTGGGGTAGAGGAACAAAGGGATCTCGGAGTACAAATACACAAATCACTAAAAGTTGCGACACAGGTTAGCAAGGCCATAAAAAAAGCAAACCAAGCACTCGGGTTTATTTCTAGAGGGATAGAATTGAAAAGTAGGGAAGTTATGCTAAACCTGTATCGAACCTTGGTTAGACCACACTTGGAGTACTGCGTACAGTTCTGGTCGCCATATTATGAAAAGGATATAGAGGCACTGGAGAGGGTGCAGAGAAGATTTACAAGGATGGTATCAGAAATGCGAGGGTATAAATATCAGGAAAGGATGAACAGGCTGGGTCTCTGAGGGTTGACCTAATAGAGGTCTTTAAAATTATGAAAGGTTTTGATAGAGTGGATACAGAGAGAATGTTTCCACTTGTGGGGAGGAGCATAACTAGAGGCCATCAATATAAGATAGTCACCAAGAAATCCAATAGGGAATTCAGGAGAAACTTCTTTACCCAGAGAGTGATGAGAATGTGGAACTCGCTACCACAGGGAGTGGTTGAAGCGAATAGCAGAGATGCATTTAAGGGGAGGCTGGACAAGCATATGGGGGAGAAGGGAATAGAGGGTTACACTGATAGAGTTAGATGAGGAAAGACGGGAGGAGGCTCGAGTGGAGCATAAACGCCGGCATGGACTGGTTGGGCTGAATGGCCTGTTTCTGTGCCGTATATCCGATGTAATCCTATGATGTATTTCGCATTTAACATAGTTAAAAACACCCAAAGAACAGGAACAATTATCAAACAAAATTTGACACCGAGCCACATAAGGAGATATTAGGACAGGTGAAAGAGGCAGGTTTTAAGGAGCGTCTGAAAGGAGGAGAGAGAATCAGAGAAGCGGAGAGGTTTCGGGAGGGAATTCCAGAGCTCGGGGGCCCAAGCAGCTGAAGGCACGGCTGCCAATGGTGGGGCGATGGAAACCAGGGATGCACAAGAGGCCAAAATCAGAGGAGTGCAGAGATCTCGGAGGGTTGAAGGGCTGGAGTAGGTTACAGAGCTAGGGAGGGGGCGAGGCCATGGAGAGAGTCACAAACAAGGATGAGAATCAATGAGCACGTGCCAATCCTGTGGGCTTACCTCCGTTAGGTGTGAGCAAGACTCTGGCTTCGAAACTTCGTGACTGTTAAAGAATATCGTTTTCCTATCTGAAAGTGCAAAGGCAGAATCGGTCAAACTGTGGCAACTCTCTCCCTCCTCCACCAATCGTCTCCCCCTCCTCTCTCCCAACTGTTGCCTCTAACAACAACAGCTTGCATTTACATAGCGCCTTTAACGTTCCCAAGGCGCTTCACGGGAGCGATTATCAGACAAAATTTGACACCGAGCCACATAAGGAGATATTAGGGCAGGTGACCAAAAGCTTGGTCACGGAGGTAGGTTTTAAGGAGCGTCTTAAAGGAGGAGAGAGCGAGGCGGAGAGGTTTTAATGCTGCCCCTCATTCACATGGAGTTGGGGGAGGAGGGGGGCGGGGGGCTCTGGTGGGACACAAGCTGAGCGGTCCCAGGTGTGATCAAGCGAGGAACAAAAACAAAAGAGGCAACACGAAAGAGGTGCGGGGGGGGGGGGGGGGGGAAAGCCACTGTCCAGCTCGCCCAGCAGCCTTTACAGGTGAATAATAGCCCCGCCCAGTGGGGTCCGGAGCCACACAGACCAGAGTGGCTCAAAATTCAACCAATGATCTGTGCTGAGGCTACTGGACCTTTGGGCTGACAAAATTCGACTCGGTTTCTCCGGGCTAGGGAAGGAGAGGAAAAGTAACCAAAGAACATGAGGTAGGAAAAGATTGAGGGGGAAAAGTAAAAAGGAACAGAGCCCACGAGAATCATAGAATGACACAGCGAGCGAGGCATTACGCAGTGAGTGGTTAGGATCCGGAATGCACTGCCTGAAAGGGTGGTGGAGGCAGACTCAATCGCGGCTTTCAAAAGGGAATTGGATAAGTACCTGAAGGAAAGAAATTTGTAGGGCTACGGGGAACGGGCGACTGGCTGAAGTGCTTTTGCAGCGAGCCGGCACGGGCTCGACGGGCCCAATGGCCTCCTTCTGTGCTGTAACCGTTCTATGGTTCTAGGACACAGCTCAGAAGGAGGCCATTCGAAGGAGGAGGCCCATCGTGCCTGTGCCGGCTCTTTGAAAGAGCTCTCCAACTAGTCCCACTCACCCCCTTACTCTTTCCCTGTAGCCCTGCAACTTTCTCCCCTTCAAGTATTTATCCAATTCTCTTGTGAAAGTTACTGTTGAATCTGCTTCCACCGCCCTTTCAGGCAGCGCGTTCCAGATCACAACAACTCGCTGCGTAAAAAATGTTTCCTCCTCTCGCCTCTGGCTCTTTTGCCAATTATCTTAAATCCGTGACCTCCGGTTACCTCCTGCCAGTGGAAACAGCTTTTCCTTATTTACTCAATCAAAACCCTTCATGGTTTTGAACACCTCCATTCAATCTCCTCTCAACCTTCGCTGCTCCAAGGATAACAACCCCAGCTTCTGCAGTCTCTCCACGCAACTGAAGTCTCTCATCCTTGGAATTAAGAACACTTGATAGTCGACACTGATACCCCAATTCCCCCCAAACCCCTGGACCACTGCCAGGTGGGATTGCCACGCCTTACTACTGGGAATTGAGAGAAAGTTCGGTACTTACCAGGACAATGCAATAGGTTGATTCCTGAGATGAAAGGGTTGACTTATGAAGAAAGGTTGAGCAGGTTGGGCCTATACTCATTGGAATTTAGAAGAATGAGAGGTGATCTTATTGAAATATATAAAATACTGAGGGGGCTCGACAAGGTAGATGCAGAGAGGATGTTTCCCCTCGTGGGGAAATCTAGAACTAGGGGGCATAGTTTCAGAATAAAGGGTCGCCCTTTTAGAACTGAGATGAGGAGGAATTTCTTCTCTCAAAGGGTTGTAAATCTGTGGAATTCTCTGCCCCAGAGAGCCGTGGAGGCTGGGTCATTAAATACATTTAAGGTGGAGGTAGACAGATTTTTGCAAGATAAGGGAGTGAAGGGTTATGGGGAGCGGGCAGGGAAGTGGCTTTGAGCCCAAGATCAGCCATGATCTTATTGAATGGCGGAGCAGGCTCGAGGGGCCAAGTGGCCTATTCCTGCTCCTATTTCTTATGTTCTTATGTAAAAAGCCAACATGGCGCTGAAGACTTATAGTGAACCCGGCGGACGAACTAACCCGATTTGCCGACAGCAAAGTTCTTCAACGATGGCCTCTTCACAACGAAGTACGAGTGGCCGACGACGAAGACTTTATAGAGGATGGCGTTGTGGTTTATGAAGCTCTGCAGCACGCAGGGTAGACCCACATCCCTCAGGCCATCTTCACTGAAGATAAGAGCCATCTGCGAAGAGGAGGAGGCACGGGTTTAAAGAAAAGACTTGCATTTATACCGCGCTGTTCACGATCTCGGCGGGGGGGGGGGCGTCCCCAACAAAGCGCTTTTTTTTGGAGTGCGGTCGCCGTTGCAACGTGGGGGGAAACGCGGCAGCCAAATTTTGCACACAGCAAGATCCCACAAACGGCAATGCGATAATTGGCCAGACCGTGTGTTTTTAGCTGCTGGTTGAGGGACCAAATATTGGCCCCCAGGACACTGGGGGAGGTTTGATGGAGGTGTTCAAAATGATGAGAGGTTTTGATAAGAGGGAATAAATTTCCACTGGCAGGAGGGCCGGTAACCAGAGGACACAGATTTAGGATCATTATCAAAAAAGCCGGGGGGTGGGGAGATGAGGAGAATTTTTTTTTTTACGCAGCGAGTTGTTACGATCTGGAACGCGCTGCCTGAAAGGGCGGTGGAAGCAGATTCAATAGTAACTTTCAAAAGGAAATCGGATAAATACTTGAAAAGGAATAAATTGCAGGGCCATGGGGAAAGAGTTGGGGGGAGTGGGATTAATTGGAGAGCTCTTTCAAAGAGCCGGCACAGGCACGATGGGCCGAATGGAATTCCTCATTCAGGAATGGGTTTAAGCCTCAAATCAGAAAGCTTAATTTTTTTTTTTTATTCGTTCACGGGATGTGGGCGTCGCTGGCAAGGCCAGCATTTATTGCCCATCCCTAATTACCCTCGAGTGGCTCGCTAGGCAGAGGGGCAGTTAAGAGTCAACCACATTGCTGTGGGTCTGGAGTCACATATTGGCCAGACCGGGTGAGGACAGCAGATTTCCTTCCACTAAAAGGACATTAGTGAACCAGATGGGTTTTTACAGCAATCCGGTAGTTTCATGGTCACCATTACTGATTCTAGCTTTTTATTCCTGATTTATTTAACTGAATTTAAATTCCCCGGCTGCCATGGTGGGTTTTGAACTACTTGAACTACCGGATTATTAGTCCAGACCTCTGGATCACTAGTCCAGTAACATTACCACTGTGCTACTGGTCCCGATCATCATTGATAAGAACCCAAAAGCACTCAGATTTATTCAGTAACTGGCAAGATCATAAAAGACTTCCATACCAACATCTTACTGCATCTAAAAATGAATATAAATATGGTATTTAAGTGTTACATAGAAACATAGAAGATAGGAGCAGGAGTAGGCCATTCGGCCCCTCGAGCCTGTTCCACCATTTAATGAGATCATGGCTGATCATCCAAATTCAGTACCCTGTCCCTGCTTTCTCCCCATATCCCTTGATCCCTTTAGCCTTAAGAAATATATCCAACTCCTTCTTGAATATATTTAATGAATTGGCCTCAACTGCCTTCTGTGGTAGAGAATTCCACAGGTTCACCACTCTCTGGGTGAAGAAATTCCTCCTCATCTCTGTCCTAAATGGCTTACCCCTTTATCCTTAGACTGTGACCCCTGGTTCTGGACTCCCCGACCATCGGGAACACCCTTCCTGCATCTAGTCTGTCTAGTCCTGTTAGAATTTTATAAGTTTCAATGAGATCCCCTCTCATTCTTCTAAACTCCAGCGAGTATAAGCCCAATCGACCCAATCTCTCCTCATACGTCATTCCTGCCATCCCAGGTATCAGTCTGGTGAATCTTCACTGCACTCCCTCCATGGCAAGAACATCCTTCCTCAGATAAGGCGACCAAAACTGCACACAATACTCAAGTATTAAGTCTTCTACTCACGTCATGGGAGCTCGACCCCTGGGCTATCCTGGTTTTACAAACTGAAATTGAAGAAATCAAAAATTAAATTAAATTAAAAAAAAACTCTCCTTAGCAACGGCGGGGGGGGGGGGGGGGGGAACAGAATGATACAGCGTTTTCAAGCAAGGGGGAGTCTGAATGATCAACAATGAATCCTGTATCATCAACACTGCAACACTGATACCAAAATCAACAAGAACATGCATTTCAATAGCGCCTTTCACCACCTCAGGATGTCCCAAAGCGCTTTACCGCCAATGAAGTACTTTTTGAAGTGTAGTCACTGTTGTAATGTGGGAAACATGGCAGCCAATTTGCGCACAGCAAGCTCCCACAAACAGCAATGTGATAATGGCCAGATCATCTGGGGTTTTTTTTTGTAAGTGATGTTGATTGAGGGATAAATATTGGCCCAGGACACCGGGGAGAACTCCCCCTGCTCTTCTTCAAAATAGTGGCCGTGGGATCTTTTACATCCACCTGAGAGGCTAGACGGGGCCTCGGTTTAACGTCTCATCTGAAAGACAGCTCCCCTGACAGTGCAGCACTCCCTCGGCGCTACAATACTATTTTCAACCCTGCAGAGTGAGCCTAGGTTTAAATAAAAGAATTAGAAAACTAGAACCCCCTACTGAACTTTAACGGTGCTGAATATTGGTTAAGCTGATCCCCGCACCCCCCCGCAGCCCATCGTCCCCCCAGCCTAAAGGCGCTGGCTGCTGCTGGGACACCGTTCCATGGGTGCCCTCTGATCTCTGCCCCCGCTTCACGTGCGAGCACGCGCGCACATTCACACATGCCCAGCGAGTGGCAAGGGACCCACATCACAGCTCGCTCCCGATCCTTCACCTGATGCCCACACAGCTGCACTTTGCAGCAGGGGTCACTGGGCAGGGGAGCACACGCGAGAGAGAGAGACAGACAGAAAAGGCGGAGGGAGCGAGTAAAGGGGAGAGAGAGTGTAAAGGGGAGGGGCGAGAGAGAGAGAGAGAGAGTAAAGGAGAGAGAGAGAGAAAAGGCGGAGGGAGAGAGAGAATAAAGGGGAGAGAAAGAGAGAGTAAAGGGAGCGAGAGAGTAAAGGGGAGAGAGAGAAAGAAAGGGGAAGGGGCAGCGATCAGGAGCTGGATCCCCGGACCTCTCCCTAGCCCCGGGATGCTGAGGCCCATTGTCGCGCCCCCTACCGTCTCATTGGCTGAAATGAGTTAGTTCAGAGCAAGCTGGGAATCGGACCAGGAACGGCTGTACACTTATGAGGCTCGTTGAACCCGCAAGGGTTTATTAAACTTTCTTTTATTCAATGCAGATGTTTATCGGTTACGTGTCCCTCGCATTTTATCCCCTTCGCTTTAGTGACCTGCCCCGACAGGATAGCATGCAGGCTGGAGCGTGTTTTACACGGGCGGTCGGACAGGCTCGGAGTGTGTTCGAGCACATTCCACATACAGTTAACACGTCCTCAGTGGCACCTCCCCAGGCAGGGACACGAGAGTGGTTTCAATCACACAAAAGCTGAGAGAGCAGGAGGGAGAGAGAGAGGGAGAATAAAGGGCAGGAGAGAGAGAGAGAAAGGGCAGGAGAGAGAGATAAAGGGCGGGGAGAGAGAGAGAGAGATAAAGGGCGGGGAGAGAGAGAGAGAGAGAGAAGGGCAGGAAAGAGCGAGAGAGAGAGAGAAGGGCAGGAGAGAGAGAGAGAAAGGGCAGGGAAGAGATAAAAGAGGGAGGGGGTGAAAAAGGAGAGACACACACAGATGGAGAGAGAGATGGACATGCCGCCAGACAGACAGACAGACACAGATACTCACTGCATGGAAAGGTTAATTTTTGTTCTTGAATCAGACGCAGGATCTCACTCTGGTTTCCTGTCGCCAGCTCCAGATACGGAGGATTGCAGAACTGATTATCTAGAGCAGAGGAAGTTAAAGAAAGTAAACGAGACGCAGAAACAAGTAACAGGAGTGGCCGGACTAGAACTCCCTGTGCATATTGCCGTGAGCAACAACAGACAACTCGCTCACCTGTGCAGGGTGGCGGAGGTGGGGGTGGGGGAGACTTTATTCAAGTGCCTGCAGTAATTGTGACGGTTCCATGTACACAGGACCACCAGAGGCATTTAAATAAAGGTAACAAACAGGTTGCCAATGTTTTACGAGCTGGTAATTCAATGGAGAAATGAGAGAGAGAGATGACAAAGCCCTGGGCAGGGGTGTGACGGAAGAGCTGAGCGTGCATTGCTCATTACCAGGTATCGGTTGTGACATAAGAAAACTACTAGGCACTTAGTCTAAGCGTTAAACAAAGCTTTAATCAACTGTTTTACAACATGGAGGTCTAGTTGTGTCCTTCACTAGTTCCTGTTAAGAATGTCCTGCGCAAGCTGGGCCCGTGCCCGAGTATTGATACTCTCCCTGGACAGCGCCACCTGCAGTATTATTTCATAAGTCTTTCTTTCATGAATGTCTGATTCATGTCAGGTTGTAGTTAATAACCCGCAGAAAAAGGATTGAAGGCCAGAAATTAGGCACGTTTAAC
Organism: Somniosus microcephalus; assembly: GCF_052327205.1. NCBI lineage: Eukaryota > Metazoa > Chordata > Chondrichthyes > Squaliformes > Somniosidae > Somniosus > Somniosus microcephalus. The sequence continues at coordinate 7,240,427 of NC_141020.1, forward strand.
GTGTCAGTTTGCCTTTGCCTGGCCCATTATTATGCCGACGAGAGTTGTTCAATGTCACTGGGGTCGATCTGCTCAGCTCCTGGCGCCAGCGGGCGAGAACGGCCTCAAAAATCGGGTCGGGTAGCCGCCCCATTGGGGTCGCCAACTCTGTTCGGACGTATTCCTGGAGGTGTCAACACCTGACCTCAAACTGCCCCGCCCCCACGCTCCCACCATTGGTCACCCGACACGTCCATCATCGCCGCGGCCTGTCACGGCCAATCGGAAAGCGAACAGACTCTTCGTTACCCTGATTGGACGATTCGTGACCCTCAGTCACACACAGCCTCTGTTTTCTACCCATCTCCCAATATTTTTAGAACTAATAAACGAGCCTTCGATTTTTTTCTCTGACGAACCCCGGTGATTTTTCTCTTCCCGGGCTGTTGTCCGCAGCAGTGTCCGGGAGATTAGTCTTCAATTCCAGGAGACTCCAAGCCAATCTTGGGGGGTTGGCGACTCCCTCCCCCTCCCCCCCCCCCCACCCCCTACTTTACCGCCCAAGTTAACACTGGCGATGCGGAGGCCGCCATTTTTGAAAGCGGCCGGATGCCAGATGCCCACCCGAGGGCTCAAATTCAACCCGTGACCTGGTGCAGCCCTGGCGGGTTTCCGGTTTGCCACCTGCTTGACTGACCACGGCCCCAATCTCAAAAGAAGTTAAATATCTGCATGGAGGCAGCGCCGTGCGAGATTCATTCAGCCACCGCGACGAGCGAGCTTTCCAAGTGCGGTGACTGCTGCCACGTGGGCAGACGCGGCAGCCATTTTTGCATCAGCCACGCCCCGCAAACCAGAGATGCATGAGCGGTTAACGGGGGCGTTGGTTGAGGGAGGAATGTTGGCCGAGGCTTCGTGGAGAATGAACCCGTTCTCCTCTCCCAGGTGGAGCGAGAGGGCCACAGGCAATCACCGAGTCCTGTTAGCACAGCTCGGTTACATTAAATTTCTGTAAACCCGGTGTTAACTTTGCACAACTGGCTGAACTTGTGTCGGTAATTTGCCCTTTTCTCTCTATCTCCCTCTTCCTTTCTCCCCTGCCCTTCTCTCTTTCTCTCTCTCTCTCTCTCTCTCTCTATTCTCTCTCCCCTTCCCCCTCCCCCCTCCCCTCCTCTCTCTCTCCCTCTCTCTCTCTCCCCCGCTCTCTGCCTCCCCCCCTCTCCCTTCCCTCTCTCTCTCCCTTCCCTCTCTCCCTCCCTTCCCTCCCCTCTCTCCCTTCTCTTCCCTCTCTCCCTCCCCTCTCTCCCTTCTCTTCCCCCTCTCCCCTTCTCTCTCTGCCCCCTGCCTTTTTCTCTCTCTCCCCTGCCTTTTTTCTCTATCTCTCTCTCTTTCCCCTGCCTTTTTTCTCTCTCTCTCTCTCTCTTTTTCCCCTTCTCTCTCTTTCCCCTTCTCTCTCTTTCCCCTTCTCTCTCTCTCTCTCTCTCTCTTTCCCCTTCTCTCTCTCTCTCTTTCCCCTTCTCTCTCTCTCTCTTTCCCCTTCTCTCTCCCCTTCTCTCTCTCTCTCTCTCTCTTTCCCCTTCTCTCTCTCTCTCTCTCTCTTTCCCCTCCCTCTCTCTCTCTCTCTCTCTCTCTCTCTCTCCCCTTCTCTCTCTCTCTCTCTTTCCCCTTCTCTCTCCCCTTCTCTCTCTCTCTCTCTCTTTCCCCCTTCTCTCTCTCTCTCTTTCCCCTTCTCTCTCTCTCTCTTTCCCCTTCTCTCTCTCTCTCTTTCCCCTTCTCTCTCTCTCTCTTTCCCCTTCTCTCTCTCTCTCTTTCCCCTTCTCTCTCTCTCTCTTTCCCCTTCTCTCTCTCAGCATTCAGCACAGGCTTGGTTTGACACCTCGCTTTCAACAATGGAACTGCTGACAAGGCTGCACTCCATCAGCGCGGCACCGGGGGGTCAGCCCAGGAGCTCAAGCCCTGGTGTGGAGCTTGCGCCGCACCGCGCCGCCCCCCCCCCCGGCCGACAGAGCCCAACAAGGGGAACCAACCTTGGTCCAAGGCCTGCAGCTCCTGAATAAGTTTGTAGGATTGAAACCGATCGGAGAGCCTCCGCATCGCTGGCAAGGGATCCAACAGGATGGTGTGAGGATGGGCGTCGACGTAATCCTGGAACACAAGGGGTTAAAACAGTAGTAAGAAACAGCTTGCATTTCTATAGCGCCTTTCACAACCTCAGGATGTCCCAAAGCGCTTTACAGCCAATGAAGTGGAGTCGCTGTTGTAATGTAGGAAACGCGGCAGCCAATTTGCGCACAGCAAGCTCCCACAAACAGCAATGTGACAATGACCAGATCATCTGTTTTTAGTGATGTTGGTTGAGGGATAAATATTGGCCCCAGGACACCAGGGAGAACTCCCCCTGCTCTTCTTCAAAATAGTGCCGTGGGATCTTTCATGGGTATCCAACCAAGGGGAAATGTCGCCAATGAGCCCAATTCCATCCTCGCCCCAGTCTCCAAACCGCTGCTCTCGACTGTTTTGCCGGGGTTTCTGCCGCTCCTCCGGTGAAGTTATGGTAGACGAGTGACAGAACCGGCTACAGGGATGAAGGTAAAGTGAATTTGGAAATTCTCAGTCCAGCTCCTCGGGTCCAGCTCCTCAGGGCATCATTCAACGGCGTGTAACTGCCCAAGGAGAAACTGTTTCCACTGGCAGGCGGGTCGGTAACCAGAGGACACAGATTGACGGTGATTGGCAAAAGAACCAGAGGGGAGATGAGAAAACATTTTTTTACACAGCGAATTGTTTAAATCCAGGGGGCATAGATTTAAAGTAATTGGGAGAAGGATTAGAGGGGAGTTGAGGAGGACTTTTTTCACCCAGAGGGTGGTGGGGGTCTGGAACTCACTGCCTGAAAGGGTGATAGAGGCAGAAACCCTCATCACATTTAAAAAGTACTTGGATGTGCCCTTGAGGTGCCGTAACCCACAGGGCTACGGACCAAGAGCTGGAGAGGGTTCGATTGGGCTTATACTCGCTGGAGTTTAGAAGAATGAGAGGGGATCTCATTGAAACTTATAAAATTCTAACAGGACTAGACAGACTGGATGCAGGAAGGATGTTCCCGATGGCGGGGGAGTCCAGAACCAGGGGTCACAGTCTAAGGGTAAGGGGTAAGCCATTTAGGACAGAAATGAGGAGGAATTTCTTCACCCAGAGAGTGGTGAACCTGTGGAATTCTCTACCACAGAAGGCAGTAGAGGCCAATTCATTATAATATATTCAAGAAGAAGTTGGATATATTTCTTAAGGCTAAAGGGATCAATGGATATGGGGAGAAAGCAGGGACCGGGTACTGAATTTGGATGATCAGCCATGATCGCATTGAATGGCGGAGCAGGCGCGAGGGGCCGAATGGCCTACTCCTGCTCCTATCTTCTATGTTTCTATGAGAGTGGGATTAGGCTGGATGGCTCTTTCGATGGGCCAAATGGCCTCCTCCTGTGCGGTGTCGTTCTATGAGCGAGGGGCTGGTGGCAATGACTTGCTTACCTGAAACCTCTGGATGAGTTGCTGGGACTGTGTGTCGTTCTGATCTGCCTCCACCATCAAGTCCGAAAGTTTGTGGATGATCACGTCAAAGGGGCCTTGGTCTTCGATTGACTTGGTCAGATCAATCTACAGAACAAAAGCCACAAAAAGATTCCACTCGCTACAAAGCAAAGCCGGACTGACCGCATCACATCCCACTCTTTCTACAGTGTCCATCAAGGCAATGGTGGCAGAGCCACTGTTGCCCATTGCCCGCCTGAAGCTAATTCTATTAGAGAGGTCTTCCGGACTTTGAGGAACCCCATTCCAAAGTGTCGGCTGTGGTTCAGTGGTAGTTCTCTCGCCTCCGATCCACCTAGAGTGCACCCTATACAGTCGGCAAGCACCAACAGCTCACAGCACTGGCCCCTGGGAGTGTGCAACGGGCAAAATTGTGATGATTTAGAGAACTACACCGGATATATGGCACAGAAACAGGCCATTTGGCCCAACCAGTCCATGCCGGCGTTTATGCTCCACTTGAGCCTCCTCCCGTCTTTCCTCATCTAAATCTATCAGCCTAACCCTCTATTCCCTTCTCCGTCACATGCTTGTCCAGCCTCCCCTTAAATGCATCGATACTATTCGCTTCAACCACTCCCTGTGGTAGCGAGTTCCACATTCTCACCACTCTCTGGGTAAAGAAGTTTCTCCTGAGTTCCCTATTGGATTTCTTGGTGACTATCTTATATTGATGGCCTCTAGTTATGCTCTTCCCCACAAGTGGAAACATTCTCTCTGTATCCACTCTATCAAAACCTTTCATAATTTTAAAGACCTCTATTAGGTCACCCCTCAGCCTTCTTTCTGTCAAGAGAAGAGACCCAGCCTGTTCATCCTTTCCTGATATGTATACCCTCGCATTTCTGGTATCATCCTTGTAAATCTTCTCTGCACCCTCTCCAGTGCCTCTATATCCTTTTTATAATATGGCGACCAGAACTGTACGCAGTACTCCAAGTGTGGTCTAACCAAGGTTCGATACAGGTTTAGCATAACATCCCTACTTTTCAATTCTATCCCTCTAGAAATAAATCCTAGTGCTTGGTTTGCTTTTTTTATGGCCTTGTTAACCTGTGTCGCAACTTTTAGTGATTTGTGTATTTGTACTCCGAGATCCCTTTGTTCCTCTACCCCACCCAGGCTCGCACCCTCCAAGTGATGTGACCTCCCTATTCTTCCGACCAAAATGTAATACCTCACATTTATGTGTTGAACTTCATTTGCCAATTACATGCCCATTCTGCAAGTTTATTCATGTCCTCCTGTAATTTGTTGCTGTCCTCCTCAGTATTGACTATTCCGCGCCCCCCCCGCCCCCCCCAATTTGGTGTCATCCGCAAATTTAGAAATTGCGTTTTTGATTCCAAAGCCTAAATCGTTAATGTACAGTAAACTCTTGTTTAAACGGCACTTAATCATCCGGATGACTTTAATAACCAGCAAAATAGATAACCGGTAATCTTGCCGAATCCATCCAGCACTCGTTTTGCCGAGTCCGAGTCTCCCGCGGTGGCCGAGTTAGTCAGTGGTTTATATTTTTGTTTGTGTTAAAAATTGCCTTGATAGGTGACATGAATCAACTGAGCGGCCTGCGGGTGGCGCTATCCAGGGAGAGTATAAATACTCGGGCACGGGCCCAGCTTGCGCAGGACATTCTTAACAGGAACTAGTGAAGGACACAACCTGACCTCCATGTTGTAAAACAGTTGATTAAAGCTTTGTTTAACGCTTAGACCAAGTGCCTCGTAGTTTTTCTTACGTCAGTAGGTCCACCTCTCTGTTATCCAGAATTTTTCATCAACCGGCACCATCCTGGTCCCGTAGGTGCCGGGTAAGAAAGAATTTACTGTAAATTGCCAACAGCACCGGTCTCAGCGCTGTTGATAACTGAACTCTATTCAATGAAGGAGTTCAAACTTGTGAAGTGGGTGGATCGGTGGGTTAGCGTGCCATTTTCACAGTTTTCAGCAGCTGATTTTTTTTCCCCCCCCCCAGAGGCCCGCAGGATTCTGGAGAAAAGGAGGCATTCCGTTCGTTATAACAGGCACAAAGAAGGATGTGTGTATCAGAGAGGTATACCTACCAAGGCAATTTTTAACACAAACAAAAAATAAAAACCACTGACTAACTCGGCCACTGTGGGAGACTCGGACTCGGCAAAACGAGTGCTGGATGGTTTCGGCAAGATTACCGGTTATCTATTTTGCCGGTTATTAAAGTATTCCAGATGATTAAGTGCCGTTTAAACAAGAGTTTACTGTACATTAATGATTTAGACTTTGTCGCCCCTTGAATATATCTCTTAATGTCTCTTCTTTCATCCCCTCCCCCAGTTCCCAGCCCCCAAACTGCCTTTTAATCTGTTTCATTTCCTGCCTTTTTTTCCAGTTCTGACGAAGGGTTTTGACCTGAAACGTTAACTCTATTTCTCTCTCCACGGATGTTGCTCTGGCCTGCTGAGTTTTTCCAGCGTCTTCTGTTGTTATTATGTGTGGACTTGCCTGGCTCCTTCACGGTGTGGTGTTGCCCTTACCAGGTCGCGGTGATCCCGTGCCCCGTGTTGTGTTGTACGTAGTTGGAGTTCATTGTTTTTACATTTCATCCCCCCCATCCCTCCACCCCCCACCCCTCAGCCCCCCAGTAAAAGCCAAACTGTAACTGCAGTCTACAATGTGAACAGAGCATTTGCAGCAGGGCTGGGCGGTCAGGGTCTCCGGGGCTGCATGCTTCTCTGGTTTTTGATTCAAGTCTGGATCTTTGCACCAACGCACCACTCTGTGAGGCATTGGCTAACAAAAGGGTCAAGATCAGCCACAATGAGGGGCATAGATCGAGTAGATAGAAAGGAACTTTTCCCCTTAGTAGAGGGGTCAATAACCAGGCGGCATAGTTTCAAGGTAAGGGGCAGGAGGTTTAGAGGGGATTTGAGGAAAAACCTTTTTCACCCAGAGGGTGGTTGGAATCTGGAACTCACTGCCTGAAAGGGTGGTAGAGGCAGGAACCCTCACAACATTCAAGAAGCATTTAGATGAGCACTTGAAACGCCATAGCATACAAGGCTACGGACCAAGTGCTGGAAAATGGGATTAGAATAGACAGGGCTTGATGGCCGGCGCGGACACGATGGGCCGAAGGGCCTCTTTCTGTGCTGTATGACTCGATGACTCTAATAAAAGCAGGTGGAAGGGAATGAGAGAGAAAGAGAAAAAGAGGATTCGTCTGTTTCTTTTAAAGACTTGCATTTCTATAGCGCCTTTTACAAGATAAGAATGTCACAAAGTGACTGACGTACGTTTTTTGAAGTGTAGTCACTGTTGTAATGTAGGAAACGCGGCAACCAGGTTGCACACAGCAAGATCCCACAAACAACCACCTGATAATGACCAGTGATGTTGATTGAGGGGTAACTGTTGGCCCAGGACACCGGGGAGAACTCCCCATCTTGTTTTTCAAATAGCGGCCGTGGGATCTTTTACATCCACCTGAGAGAGCAGACGGGGCCTCGGTTTAACGTCTCATCCGAAAGACGGCACCTCTGACAGTGCAGCACTCCCTCAGCACTGCACTGGGAGTGTCAGGCTAGCTTCATATGCTCAAGTCTCTGGGGTGGGACTTGAACCCACAACCTTCTGACCCAGAGGCGAGAGCGCTGCCCACTGAGCCACGGCTGACACCTAATATTGGTCCTAGTATTGACACTGTAGTAACCAATCATTTCTCATGAATGAACTGATTTTCTAGACATTAAAAATCTATCAAGTGTTGTTTAAATAGTTCTAAAATGAACCACAACAAACCATTTTAATCAAACAAAACGGCCTCCTAATCCATGCACCAATCGCCACCAAACCACTGCCAATCCATGCACCAATCGCCACCAAACCACTGCCAATCCATGCACCAATCGCCACCAAACCACTGCCAATCCATGCACCAATCGCCACCAAACCACTGCCAATCCATGCACCAATCGCCACCAAACCACTGCCAATCCATGCACCAATCGCCACCAAACCACTGCCAATCCATGCACCAATCGGCACCAAACCACTGCCAATCCATGCACCAATCGCCACCAAACCACTGTCGACTTACTCTGCTGGTAGATGCCCGTGTGTTTATAAACGTCCTGTAAAAGCTGCCAGTTGGGTTCCGTTGCTCCGGAGCAACACTGCGTGGAGTCGTGGCCGATGCAGTCGACACCGTTGAAACAGCTCTCCTCTTAAAGGCTCAGTAAATGATTTTTTTTGTTAGCCGATTGTTTGGATCGATTGATTTCTATTTTATAAACCACTTGGCAGAGCCGAGAGTTGATAACCTTGGACTGGTACCAGCAACGGTTCTATCACATCTCCGTGTCATCCCTTTGGTATCAATCAACCCTCTTAATCATTGCCACCTTAGTCCATAGTGCAATACAACCGCACCCACTGACGTAAGAAAACTACTAGGGAGGCACAGTGGCATAGTGGTTAGCACTGTTGCCTCACAGCGCCAGGGACCCGGGTTCAAATCTGGCCTCGGGCGACTGTCTGTGTGGAGTTTGCACATTCTCCCTGTGTCTGCGTGGGTTTCCTCCGGGTGCTCCGGTTTCCTCCCACAGTCCAAAGATGTGCAGGTTAGGTTGATTTGGCTATGATAAATTGACCCTTAGTGTTAGGGGATTAAATACGTGGGGTTACGGGGATAGGGTGGGATATGTGTCGGTGCAGGCTCGATGGGCCGAAATGGCCTCTATCTGCACTGTGTTGATTCTGTGATACTAGGCACTTGGTCTAAGCGTTAAACAAAGCTTTAAACAACTGTTTCACAACATGGAGGTCTAGTTGTGTCCTTCACTAGTTCCTATTAAGAATGTCCTGCGCAAGCTGGGCCCGTGCCCGAGTATTTATACTCTCCCTGGACAGCGCCACCCACAGGCCGCTCAGTATTATTTCCTAAGTCTTTCTTTCATGAAAAGAAAAATCATTGAAAAATGCCCCTCATGGGGATTTGTCCTGTAATAACCCCCAGTAATGTTCCATCAAATTAAAAGAACGTCCTCTCCCCTCCAATACCCTCCCCCCCTTCTCCTCCCGGCACAGGTACGATGGGCCGAATGGCGTCCTTCTGTGCTGCATCATTCTATGTTTCTATGGGCCCCCGACGGTTGCTGGGATACGGTTTCCAAGAGGCCAGATGGTTCCCTGCTGCCGCCGCTCTTGACGCCCTCTCTCCTGGAGTCTCCGCACGCTGGCTTTCACCAGCTGCAGTCACCGGGCAGGGATCAGGCCTTGGGAAACCTTGACTGATTTTATCCCTTACATAGCTCAGGGGACCAAGGCCTGTTGTACAGCTCCAGCTTAGATTCTCGAACTCCGTACTAACAGGGGACCTTGCTGGGATTAAAAAAAGACTTGTATTTCTATAGCACCTTTCACCACCTCAGGGCGTCCCAAAGCGCTTTACAGCCAATCAAGTACTTTTTGAAGTGTAGTCACTGTTGTAATGTAGGAAACGCAGCAGCCAATTTGCGCACAGCAAGCTCCCACAAACAGCAATGT
>NC_141020.1:7257021-7262021 GCF_052327205.1 Somniosus microcephalus
TATACCTGACCCAAGACCCCCCTCTAGACCACAGACTGTAGACCAAGAACTGAGAAAGATCATGACGATGCTGAACAGCCTGATAGAAAGCCGGAGAAATTATTAATATTGTTATTTATCATTATCATTATTGTTATCTTATCAGTATTATTACTATTATTAGATAGATATATGTGCATGCCTCATGAAATTTATACTAAATCATCACTTAGCATTATAGAAAATAGTGTTTCCACACTCATCCCACAAAATAGGTCCATTTTATTTCGTTTTATTGAACTATATAAATGCGTTCTTTCCACATAAGCTGCTGGAATATCCAGGGCCTCCGCTCCTCAACTTTTGGGATGAAGAGTACAGACCCTGAATTCCTAAAAGCTATAAAAGACATTGATATAATTGTGTTAACAGAAACATGGTGCCAAAAGGACATGCCGACCCACTGTCCTCCAATGTACCATGAAATCATTGTGCCCTCAGTAAAGAACACTAAAACACGCAAGGGCAGAACCTCCGGGGGAATATTGGTGTGGTATAAGGGAGAACTGGACAAACACATCTCACCGGTAAAACAGGGGAAATCACACGTATGGCTAAAACTAGATAAAAATATAGGAATAGCAAAAAAAGATGTTTACTTATGTGCGATCTACATACCTCCAATAGATTCGCCATATTTCGAAGAGGAGTTACTTGATACTCTCCACATGGAAATCAGCCATTTCCAGGCCCAAGGAAAGGTGATAATATGTGGGGACCTAAATGCAAGGACCGGTTGTGAACCTGACTTCATAGACCCACAGGGAAACAACCATGTGTTTGGCCAGACCCCTTTAGATGTCACACCAGCCATCGCAAATCGGAACAACCTTGATCGTGAAATAAATAAAAGCGGTAGGGAGGTAGTGCAACTCTGCCGAGCCTTAGGCCTGTACATAGTTAATGGTAGGTTCAGAGGGGACTCCCTAGGGAGACTCACATACTCCTCAACTCTTGGGTCTAGTGTGGTGGACTATACAATCACTGACCTGGACCCCTGCGATATCAACGCATTCACTGTCAGGCAGCAATCCCCCCTCTCAGACCATAACCAAATAAATGTGTACCTTAAACTTTCTGCCCAAACTACAGACACAAAAAAGGAACACAGTAAGCTACATAAAATAAACCAGACATACAGATGGGCCCCAGACAGTGGAGATAAATTCATCACAGCACTAAATTCACCTGATCTCACAAGTAAAATTTCAAAATTCAAAGAAAATCTATATGAGATCACCAGAGATGGTGTAAACACGGCCATAGAGGATATAAACATGATCTTCCATGAGGCAGCTGTAAAAGCCGACCTCGTGAAACAGAAGAGGAAGCATCAAAAAAGACAAAATAAAAATATGAAATGGTTTGACCACGAATGCAAAAATGCCAGAAAAGACCTGAGAAAAATATCAAACCAAAAGCATCGGCAACCAAACAATCCGGACCTACGTACTAGATACAATGAAACCCTCAAAAGATATAAACACACCATTAGGAACAAAACACAAAACTATACCCACAAAATACTCGAAGAAATTGAAAACTCCACCAATCCAAAACAATTCTGGGAAATGTGGAATAACCTGAGTACAACACAATTGCAAGCATTACCAATCCAAGATGGCGACATCTGGAGAACACATTTTGAAAACCTCTACAAAGACATCCCAAAAAACAAAACAAACCCAAGTCAACATCAGGTCACAGAAAAACTCCACACATTAGAAGCAACAATTAAAGACAACCAAAACCCTCTAGACTCCCCAATCACATGGAAAGAACTGGCCACAAAAACAAAATCTCTCCACCTAAAGAAAGCCTGTGGCCCAGACAACATCAAAAATGAAATGCTAAAGTTCAGTAATATGGAGATGCAGGGTGCGATACTCAAACTATTCAACATCATATTACGCTCAGGCTGTTTTCCCGATATCTGGTGCCAAGGACTAATCTCCCCCATATATAAAAGTGGAAACAAATCAGACCCAAATAACTACCGCGGCATCTGTGTCAACAGTTGTCTAGGGAAGTTATTCTGCAGTATTCTAAATAGTAGATTACTTGATTTTCTTAACAAACATAATATCCTCAGAAAAAACCAAATAGGCTTTCTTCCAAAACACCGCACCGCCGACCATATCTATACCCTTCACACCCTCATCGAAAAACATAAACACCAAACAAAAAATGGGAAAATATTCGCCTGTTTCATCGACTTCAAGAAAGCCTTTGACTCTATATGGCACGAAGGGCTCTATTATAAACTTCTTCAGTGTGGAATAGGGGGCAAAGTCTATGACCTTATTAAATCAATGTATCTGAAAAACAAATGCGGGGTCAAAATTGGAGACAAACGCACCGATTTCTTCACCCAGAGAAGAGGCGTCTGGCAGGGCTGCAATTTGAGCCCGACCCTGTTCAACATATACATAAATGAATTAGCAGACATGCTGGAGCAAAGCGAGTCACCAGGTCTCCGTCTCCTGGATGGAGAAGTGAAGTCCCTGTTCTATGCGGACGACCTGGTTCTGCTGTCTCCCACAGAACAGGGATTACAGCAACAACTAGACCTACTCGACAAATACTGCCAAAATTGGGCTCTAACAGTAAACCTAAAGAAAACCAACATCATGATTTTTCAGAAAAGACCCAGATGTCAGGAAAACAAATACCAGTTTACCCTCAGTGATACCACTATAGGACACACTATGAGCTACACCTACCTTGGTCTAACTATTACAGCATCAGGGAGCTTCAGCATAGCAGTGAATGCACTAAAAGAAAAAGCCCGAAGAGCCCTATATGCAATAAAAAGAAAATTCTACAACATCCAAATCCCAATCAAAATCTGGCTCAAAATTTTTGACAGCATAATCCTGCCCATTGCACTGTACGGTAGTGAAGTATGGGGCCCGCTAAATCACCAAAGCTACACTAAATGGGAAAAACACACAATAGAAGCCCTACATGCAGAATTCTGCCGAAGCATCCTTCGCACCCAAAGAAAAACGCCAACAAATGCATGCAGAGCCGAACTAGGCAGATACCCACTGATAATAAACATCCAAAAACGAGCACTAAACTTCCTAAATCACCTCAAATCTAGCTCCCCAGACACCCTTCATTTCAAAGCCTTTCAGACCCAAGAGCTAAACCCAGAAAAGAGTCCCCTGAGTCAGCTGCTACTGAAACTAAGTACTCAGCCGGACCCTGACCAGCCCCAGACCAACACAGCCGTCCAAACACCAATCCGAGTGAACCAAATCATTAAAAAATGCAAAGAAACCTACCTGGAACATTGGAACAAAATAACCGAAAGCCAAAGCAGATTAGAATGTTACCGGGCCCTAAAAAGAGAATATAAACTGGCAGACTACCTCACGATCATCAGAGACACAAAACAGAGACAGACCCTCACCAGGTACAGACTAAGCGACCACCAACTGGAAATTGAAAAAGGCAGATACAAGAAATCCTGGCAGCCTAGAGAGAATAGAATATGCGATCAATGTCTGGCTGGCGAGGTTGAAACAGAAATGCATTTCCTCCTAAAATGCGAAAAATTCAACACATCAAGAAACATATTATTCAACAAGCTAAGCCAAACAACCCCAGATTTCAAGGAATTGGATGATCTGTCAAAATTGAGATTAGTCCTAGGAGAAGGAGACAGACCATACCTTGGGGCTAAATATGTAACAACATGTCACAACCTGAGGACTGTTTAAAAGTAAGACTGTTTAAAATTAATATTGAACGTACCAAATGAAGTAGAAAGACTGTTTAAAATTAATATTGTTTAAAAGTAATATTGTATATACCCAACAAATGTCAAATCGATTGACACCTACAGAATGTTGGAAAACTGTACCTTTTTGCTATGTAAGCTTTGGCAATATGGTTCTCTGTAAACTTTCATGCCAATAAAGCATTTGAACTGAACTGAACTGAACTGACAGACAGACAGAGAGAGAGAGAGAGAGAGACAGAGAGAGAGAGAGACAGAGAGAGAGACAGAGAGAGAGAGAGACAGAGAGAGAGAGAGACAGAGAGAGAGAGAGAGAGAGAGAGAGAGACAGAGAGAGAGACAGAGAGAGAGACAGAGAGAGAGAGACAGAGAGAGAGAGACAGAGAGAGAGAGACAGAGAGAGAGAGAGACAGAGAGAGAGAGAGACAGAGAGAGAGAGAGACAGAGAGAGAGAGAGACAGAGAGAGAGAGAGACAGAGAGAGAGACAGACAGAGAGAGAGACAGACAGAGAGAGACAGACAGACAGACAGAGACAGACAGAGAGAGAGACAGACAGAGAGAGAGACAGAGAGAGAGACAGAGAGAGAGACAGAGAGAGAGACAGAGAGAGAGACAGCGAGAGAGACAGAGAGAGAGAGACAGAGAGAGAGAGACAGAGAGAGAGACAGAGAGAGAGACAGACAGAGAGAGAGACAGACAGAGAGAGAGACAGACAGAGAGACAGACAGACAGAGAGACAGACAGAGAGAGATTCAACATCATATTACGTTCAGGCTGTTTTCCCGATATCTGGTGCCAAGGACTAATCTCCCCCATATATAAAAGCGGAAACAAATCAGACCCAAATAACTACCGCGGCATCTGTGTCAACAGTTGTCTAGGGAAGTTATTCTGCAGTATTCTAAATAGTAGATTACTTGATTTTCTTAACAAACATAATATCCTCAGAAAAAACCAAATAGGCTTTCTTCCAAAACACCGCACCGCCGACCATATCTATACCCTTCACACCCTCATTGAAAAACATATACACCAAACAAAAAATGGGAAAATATTCGCCTGTTTCATCGACTTCAAGAAAGCCTTTGACTCTATATGGCACGAAGGGCTCTATTATAAACTTCTTCAATGTGGAATGGGGGCAAAGTCTATGACCTTATTAAATCAATGTATCTGAAAAACAAATGCGGGGTCAAAATTGGAGACAAACGC